>NC_138151.1:30164024-30494024 GCF_964199315.1 Orbicella franksi
GTGCAAAAATAAATTTTATAGCAATATATAGATCTAAAAATACCTTCAGGTACCGCGGTAGTAATCTCGGTTTAATGGACGCTAAACCCATCGCTTAATATATATTTTAAATAACAAAAGTTCATAAGCTCGTTACAGCCATTGTCGGCGATGCATTTTACACTCACGATTACCCTTAACTGATTGGCACGAGTTAGGAAAACAAATTTGGACGTTTCCTGTTCAGCCATGTAACTATACAACGTTCTCCGCAACAACAATACAATAACGACTACGCGTTCCGACTGCGACAAACTTAGTGGCGCGTGCCAAGCCACGATTCAGAAAAATTTCGCGAGGTTAAATCAAAACATTTTAATTGGGATTCACAGTAGCACTTTTCATGTATTTCCAGTTTACTATGACTTAGTTCAGATAGCGTGACCAAACGATCAATATTCGAGCAGAGGCGTGAATTAGGCCCGAAAATAGACCGATATTTTGCTTACGATTTTTATAAATAACTTCCTTTTAAAGACATTAGAGGATCTGAGTGGGCGTTGGGGGCTGGACAGGTGGATTGGGTCTTCGGAAATGTCATTTTAGTGAATCGGACATATCCGTAAACCTTAAAAAAATTTGGTTAACGGTGTTCGTCTCAGTGTAATATAGGTAATGTCGCTCGAAATACATCTTCTGTTGGACACCTCCATCATTATTCAAGAGTGAATGGACCCCGGCCGCAACTTAGTAAGACAACCTAAGAAAAATGGGAGATAGTGGAACGGAGTAGAGGTAGTTAACCTACGACGAGAGACTAGCATCATATATTTTCTTTTTTGTGTGGATTGGCTGGAAGGGCCTGCAAAATTGGGTGTAAACGTAGCAGTGCTGTAGTCGCTTCTTGTCGCGAAAACTTAACCGAGTCTCGCCTGATACAGCTACCTTGGGCATTGCGTCAAGACAGGTAAAGGCTTTGTCTTCATGTTTAACGCTTACATCTACTTCTTTATCGCGCTTTTCCTTTATCCTTCTTGCATCATATTCTTCCAGCTTTGTGTCAGGGAATTTCTTATTGCGATACTCATTGGACAATTTTTATCTGCCTGAATCAGTTCTCCTAACACTTCACCCACGCTCCTAATTCATCCCACCTCCACTAACATTTACTAACTAAAAGCCATCCGTGTAGGAGGTCAAGACATGAAATTTTCTTTCCATTACAACAGTTAGTAACCTACAAAGGATGCTTTTTATATGTGCATATATACACCGCTCACATCACCAAATGAAAGAAACCGGCACTTGCTAATCCGAACCAAATTTTTTTCTGGAAAGCAGAACGATGGGTCATCTGGTTCCGCCGCTCCTCACGGCTTTTATTTATTTGTCGTTCAACTGATTCTACGCATCATTGTGATTTCAAACAATCACTTGTTTTTATATCAAAGCTCTCATTGTTGTAAACGTCGAGAGGAGGCGAGATGGGGTGGATTAAAAACAAAAACAAAAACTAAAACAAAAACATTTTAACTCGCTATTACCGTCCGCTAATGCCTGAAAATTTTGGACGCAGGAGAATCTTGAAGAAAACTCGGGCCGTGTGTAATTTTAGCCTGGTGTGTTTTCAAAGTTTTTCTGCTGCAGCAGCAGCATCAAAAAGGTCGTTGTCAATCGTAAACATAAAGGTCCATTTTTATGCTTCTATGTTTTAATTTTGCAAACGTTGTGAATGGCATACATTAATTCTACAACTAAGCTAAGGTGGGGGGCGGGGGGCGGGGGGCGGGGGGCTTACCCCTCCCCCAAGAAGACTTTAAAATTCAATGTGTTTTGAAATGCCCTTACCAGCATTTCAACAATTGACGGTCAGTTTGACGTCATTTCACTTTACTGCATCAGTAAACAATATACCTGAAAAGAGAAAGATACATTTAAATTCCGCATAACGAGTTCCTGTTTTCAACTCATGTCGTCAGTTGTAAAGAAAGAAAATCAATTTAACTCTCCAAATAGAGGTTGTGTTTTCCCGTAAGTCGTAAAAGTAACTAAAACTATACCACAAGACTAACAAGAAAGCAAAGTCGTTTGGGAGAGTCGTCTGCTTATTGGAAAGGTGACAGTAGAAAACAAATTCTCATGAATTATGGCGAAGTACTACGAATTGCTTAACTGGCTGGTATTCTAGAGAAAAATTGACTGACTGTAGTTAGCTCTTTTTGATCTGATGGAACAGTGACAAAAATAAAACGTGCATTTCTTTGTTTCTTATATTTAGCCATACTATGAGAAAAAAACGTGAAAAGAACTATAGGGTTTAAAATGTTTGGCTTCCTCGTTACAATAACCAGGTAACATTACTCGGGAACTTAAGACTCTATGGTTATCTATAAAGGGCTGCAGATTTGAATTTCATGGATGTAGAGAATTTTATATTGGTCTAAAGGTTGCTACAGAAACGGTAGGATAGACTGAGCTCACGATATCGTCAGGAAGACTATTAGTGGTCCTTGATATCTTGCACAAAGTGTCTGGTTCGATCAGGAGGTTTTTTCATTAGGGCCAGAATTCAACTGCACGCGCGTGGAAAGTCCTTGCTTATTTCTTTACACATGTGATGGTCTCCTCTACTTAACTATCAGCTGAAGCTTGCTCTGAATACGTAAAACATGAATGAACTGACTTGCCTAACCAAAATCATGATCAGTCATCCGGTTTCCCTCCTGCTTGCACTCGTTAGAAGTGGGTGGTATGCGATTGGTATATATCGATCTTTCTTAGTTTACTCCAAAAAATTCGCGATGCTCTCAGAACTGATGGTTTTACGCTGATGAAACATGTAATGCATGACACGGCATATACCGAAAAAAAAAAACACTCATTAGGTCTTAACACAATTTTACCCATAACAAGGGTTAAAACTGTCGGAAAAAAGGATCAAATTATGAGTTTTTAAACTCGTCATCATCCGTTCGTTATTTTGTTCACTTTGTTTTGCTTCCAAACCGTTTGAGCATGAAATGCGAAATGTGAAGGTACCTGTTTGTCGGGCGATGTTTCAGTAAAATATAAAATAGGGAGACAGACTAGTAAACTGAATTTTAATGATGATACACACATTAGAAGAACGAGTGAGGTTATGTATACCCAAGATAAGGGTTGACATTTCATGTACTTTCAATTTCTCCCAAACTTGCATCTGACTGTGTAAACAATACACAATAACCATATGCGTCACAATCGTGCGTCCACAGCCTCAAGCAAAACAAGTAAACAAGAAATCACAATGCTCGTTGTAAAGTAAAACATTTATAACTAAATAAAGATAATGACTGTCCCAAACGGTTTACGAACAGTTTGCAATTTTATTTTCCGGTGCTGACATAGTTGCGTGGAGTCATGGTTTCCAAGAATCTGAAGTTCCTTTGCGGAAAAAGTTTACAACCATATTACGTCCGGTTATTACACCCGGATTCGTCTTATGTTTCCTTGCTTTACAGCTTTACTTTCGATTGGCGAAATCGTTCCTGAAAATTAAGACGCAGTCTACACCACACCGGAGAAATTTGAAACGGCGTTTTCACTCTGAAAACGCATCAAATGTTTTCCGTCCACGCTACACCGGAGAAATTTGAAAACGCAGCAATCGCCGCTCATTTTGGATTTGTATTTGAGGAAGACCATGGCAAGGAAATCACTTGAATATCGTAATGTCATCGCTTTCTAAATACTGCGTTTTCAAAATGTTTTCCGTCCACACAGGAATGCCGAGGAATCATGACAGAAATGTTTGACTTGGTTGAAATCTGACAGTTAACCTTCCTTCAATGTCAGTGGGATAGTTTTCTGTTATGGCTCTTACAAATTCAGAAGAGTAGAGTATAATTTATGATAATAATTTGCAATATTTGAGATAAGCAGCTCAGCATCCCAGTTAATAAGACGCTACAAGCTCGCCCGGTGACGACGTTTTTCTGAAGTGAATGAATTTTCTAGCAACTCCATCAAAAATTCAAAAGAGAGATGTCAGGGGAAGATAACTTTTGAGAGGAAGTCAATTTAATCGATTTGTTTCTAGGGTTATCGGTTAGCGTATGAACTTTTCGACGCCTTCCTGTTTGAGTAACTGTTTAGATGGATTTTATTACGTTTTGTCATTTCATAAAAAAAGATAACATAAATAAAAATATCGAGATAAGGAGATCTAATCTTACAAATTACTTTGGTGACATGGATATCGCTTATCACGTGATCGGTATTACGCGGGCGAGCGCACTCAAAAACGCTGACCTTCGCGCGGTAACACGCAAAAGTTTTTTCTTCCCTCTTACTAAATTTTACATTCGGAGTACTTTTAAACACCCAATATGTGTCTTAGCTAATGAAAATGTCATTGCGCAACGTTGAAAAGTACTCGAAGATTTTACAGCGGAAAGCATGGATTTTGACTCAAGTTTACATGACGTAGTGAGAAGTGGATGACGTCAGCTTTTGTTTTGAATGACGTGGGACCGGATTATAGTCTTTGATGAACAGAAAACTGTATTTTGCATATGGTGAACGACAGCTAAACGTTGGAAGAAATACAACAGTGAAGGTCGCGTTTGCGTCGTCTAATGCAACCATGGTCGTGGCTGAGACTCAGGAACTTATGGACACAAGTCCCTATTTGTGAGTACGAAATAATTTTCAATCTGCTTCATGATCAATAGCGCGTAAGCGTTCTCTAAATCTTTCTTCATGGTAACACTTTCTATGTGGGAATCTAGACAAACCATTTGTCAAAAGCGCTGATACGGTGTACGTGCTTTGTTACAAAGCTAAAATTTTTTCAGCTTTTAGAGGAGAGAAAAATATTGAAAACGCTTCATTCATATTGTACATAAACAGTAGGCAACCGTCCAGGAGATACCAGACGTAAATTTTGTTTAAAATCGCCCTTGTGGTGAATTTTATATAAATAAAGAGGTTGATCAATCGAATTTGGCGACGCCGTTGCTATCGGCTTTGTACACAGTTTCCACATTTCCGATTCACTCTATTTTTTCGATACATTCTGAATCAACTGCGAAGAAAAAACGATGTAAAAAATACCAAGAAAAAAGGTGCAAAATTTGGATATATATTTTCATCAGGCGCCAGCTCCTGTCTTATTTTCAAAAAAAAAAATAATAATAAAATAAAATAAATGTTTTGATTCCGTTTACGTAAAGGAAACCCACATCTGCGCTCGATATTGCTGTTTATTTTCAAGCACAATATTTCATCGGTAACAAGCGATCCGAAAATGTGGAGCAAGCAGTGTAAATAGGCATTTCGCAATGCTTAATACTTTTTACCATATCTACTTTTCTGTTCTTTTTTATCATTGTTCTCAGCACTGTGAAAAAAAAAAATTTGCATTTTCTGACGTTGCTGGAAAACTAATTGTTTCCGTGTCTGTAATGTTTTCTGCGTAATCTGCTGTGAAGAAAATCTTACTGACTTAGCGCGGAAGCTTGATAAGTAAAATCACTCAAGGGCTACCTCGGAGCATCGACTTTATCACTTAAAATTAATTTGAATCTATCGAATCAATATAGCGTAAATTTTATTCAGTCTCGTACAGTAACTGTCTGGAGGCGCAAAAAATTTATCATGTGTATATATTTATACATTTTTTTTATTTAGTATTTTCTACGACGACTCGGACGAGTAGTTTAATACACAGCATGTAATGGTAACATTTATTTCGAATAGCAGTCGGGCACGTTTCAATTTAGGAGTACAATAATAAATTGCTGTACCATACAAGAGACAGGTCTCGAGAGATTGCGAAAACCTGATCTTTGCACCTCCTATACAATCTTGTAATCACTTTTTCTGTCATCGTTAAGCTTTGCATGAGGAGAACGTGCGCTCGTTCAGTGATAACCAATAAGAATTTAGAGCGCGGAGGCTGCCGTTACGTCAACTGGCTTACTCTGTTACGCGTTAAGGCGCTAAATATTAATCAATCGCAAGAGCTGGAAGAAAAAGACTCCTTGCAAACGTCATTACAGAATGAATGCAGGGCACTGTTGGAGGTGTTATACACGTTATAGCTTTTAAAAGCGCTGAAACACTTTCATTGTTATCAAAATAACATTGCGTACATCTCAAGCAATGATTTACCTGTTTCCCTTTTTTATCGGAAAAAGCCACAAGAAAAAGAAAAAGAAAATACGATATTTTTTCGACGCAAAAGGTAGGAAAAAAATATCTAAAACAGTATGGAGATTTTTCAGAAACGTAGACAGTTAATATCATCTTGTACTGGAATAATTTTCAATTGCTTTTTTCCACCTTTTCTTCAACCACACAAACCAAATGTAAACAAATAAGCAAATTGACAAAAACATAATAATTTGTAAAATTTGCAATGCGTTAAGTGACTTAATCAAGAGCTTTGTTATAACAACGATAAATATTCGACCATCACATCAATTACACAGCTATCGTGTTGGAGAGAAATTGAAATTTGCATAGAAATAATTTGTCAAAATATTATGATAAAATGATAGATAAAAATTTCAATTTTGCGCGGCGAACAGGTTCCAAGAAGTTTTACTTCTACAGGAAGTCAAGAGATGATAGTCTCAGGCTTGAGGAAGTAATATATCAAATTCGGAAGAAATTGTCAGCGTTTCAAAAACAACTTCCTATATTTTTGTTTCTTTTATTATTCAAAAGGCATTCTGCGTCGCTAAATAGTTTTTCTTGTTCAAAATACCTCCAGAATCCTGAAACCGTGTTTCATCTAAAGGTTAAACCTGCTTAAAACGGTACGCTGTGGCAAAATACATTCAGCTAAACATGATTTGTACAAATTCGTGAGTAGTTTTGGAAATTTCGCCGAATTCAAATTAGGTTGCGTAAGTGAAAACATGTCAAGCTGAGAGTGAGACGATTGAAGTGATCTAATGCGTCACGGAACATCACGCACGTAACTCGTTCGTGCCTTGTCCATCTGTTCGGGAGAGTTCGGAAAGCTTTCGTAATACTATCGTGACCTTCCGTGCATGAAGTAAAGAGCTTATGACGTGACTAAGAGCACACGTGCGTGACAGAGAGGCCATCCATGCGAGATCATCCATTCATCCTCTGGCTAGCTATTTATAAATATAGCTACAGGCACGAATATTAACCACTTGAAATCGAAAGCATGTAAAGTTCGGTAAATTCGAAGCATTTCCGAAGCAAATTTGCCGATATAAAGTAAATAATTACCAAAGTTTTCAGTTTCCTTAAATTTTAGTCATAGTTGCTCTGTTTACAAAGAGTTAGTTACAGTGAGTATGTTAGTCCTGTAGTTCGCAGTCTAAACACGTTTTGGTCCTTCAGGGTGTAATTATATTGTGTGTGATTTTTTATACATATTTCTATGAAAAAAGTCTGTTGACATATAAGGATCCTTTTAGTCAGGTTTTTCATTCGTTTGCTTTGTAAAAGCGAACCTTGCAGAGCAATGAATGCTTTGGAAAATCACGACATTTGTCAGTTCTTTCCCAACAGGTGTAAAATCGAGATGAAAAACCGCCCAAGCAACATAATATCATCAAAATCTATACTCTCCCCACGTTATGAGAATAAAGGAAATCACCAAGCTTAAAATTCTTAGAGCTATCACGGACAAAAAATTAATGCAATCACTACAAAGCATGTTATTAAATAAATAGAGCGTTTTTCATTTCCCTTTTCTATATATTTCAATATAAAAACTGCGATAAAATATTTCTAAACATACGAAGAAACAAAGTGTTAAAAAGCGACGGACGTTTGAAGGTTCAGCTAACATCATTATAAAGTCAAATTTGTTTCTATAAATGTAGCATTTCTAGACATACGAATATGACTTAATTGCTCAAAACCCGCTGTAATGAGGAAAGGCAAAAAATCAACCAAACGAAAATGAATAGGGCTTTTAGATCTGTGCGGAAGTTTATGCCTAAACATCAAGTGGATTTTGCCTTATCTAGCTCATGACTTGCCGGTAAATTTCCTTTGCTGTGAACACAGAGTGTTCCGTTTTCCTGTTGAAGTCAGCGCTCGTTCTGACGGTTTCACAAGAAAAACAATCAGCCGTTATCGGGGTTTTCCCAGAAAATGTTGCACTAACTCGACGTGATGAAATGAAAAGTAGCTTCCGCCAAGACTTTTTTTTCCTTTTTCCTGGGGAAATAGGGCCACACAAAACCCACAGTCGATTAATCCTTCTTAATGTTTTGACGTCTTCGAAAACCAAGGAGGCGTAGGTATTTTTCTTGGCAAGAAACACAGTTGATTGCTTTTAGCGCTTGCAAACTATTCCTGTGGCACATGTATTAATCATCAACCCTGTTGGATTCGATTCAAAGTCGCCCACGGTTAAAGGACAGATGAAAGAAAATAGATCCCTTTTGTGGAAAAAGCTGGACTTATCGTAATCAAAGGAAACCTTAAAATAACAGCTTTGCAAGGTACGTAAACAACAGCAAAGTTAGAAACAAGTAGGACTGAGAGAGATTGACGCGGATTACGTAGAGCGACTGAACTCGAAAAATTCCGCTGCCTCATTTAGCTTCATTTCTTACAGCCAATTTTATTTATTGAATATAAAAACAGAATGAATCGAATGAATTGAATTGAATTTGTCGTTTTATCCCTTTTCAAACAAGATATAAAACTCAGTTCCAAACAGAGCACACCAACAGACGTATTTACTCGCGCGATGAATTCTGCGAGGAAGCCACGCGTGAAACACGGATAGTGAACTGACGTACCGGTTCCTGTCGAAGACGTGAGCACTTGTACTGAGGCAGCCACACAATGCGATCAAGAAGAGGACGAAATATTGATTCATGGCCGTTTAAAACAAGTTATAGTCAATTAACACTAAAATCAGTTAGCCTGTGTGGGATATCACGTGCATTTACATCATGTTGGAGTCAGGTGCCCATTATAAACGGTGCGTGGTCGGTGCTAACTTCAACACGTCCCTGTTGCAATGACTTGGAGATTTCAAATACAAATACCAAAAGCATAGAATTCGATTTCTAGGATTCGCATAACGTGAAGGAAATCTTTCTCTCTGGAAACGCAACTGCTTGTAGGCTCGATTACCAGCCGCTGTTCGGGAAAGAAGCCCGCTCTCCTCACCGAATTCTTTTCTCGGGGAGGACGGTAGAGTAGACATGGGAGAGCAGCGCAAATCGAGCGTAGACTGTTTGATAATTCACAATTGCACGAACGAGGTCCGCTTGAAAAAACGTGACTCACCGCAAATTAGTGTGGGAGGTTTTCGGCGAATACGCTTCAAATCACACCGCAGCTTGTCTTGATATGGCCAGTCACCCGTGTTGAGAGCAAGTTGACCTTTCTAACAAACTGAGAACTAAAAATAGCGTACGTAAGTGTATATTTACAACGCACAGGCACCGCTTGATTTCGAAATAAATGACCCGGACATCACCTGCCCAGTCACAGTCTGCTATGTTCCGCAGTCGAGGGACAAATTGAACAGAGCTCTCTAAATGTTAACCTTCTTTTACACAGAAAACGCTGCGAGAAGCAACAGATTTAGAAGGTTCCTAAGTACGAGGTAAATCAAAATTTCAAAGTGATATTTCATAGCGATTTTTTTGCAACTGTTTTCCGCTCTTGCAGCCGCAATTTGGAGTATACTCGCACCCTTCTTGAAAAGAATCAGAGCCAATCACGAAATGTTGACGCGCTGACGGATAACAAGATTGGAGTTTGGAACACTTGATACTTGTTGACTCTTAATTCCAAACAGCTGGGGAAGGTGATAAATTAATAAAGATGGAGAAGGTTGTTTATAACTGAGCAGTTTATCACCTTCCGAACCGTGTTCAACAGTAGTCGGTAATAATTTGGCGACACACGAAGAACAAATTCTGCACAAGTTCGATGGTTTTCTTGATTCCCAATTTCTTGCTGACAGTGTCTTCGAACTTGTAACTTACGGTACCCCGCCGAAATATTTCGTAATAAAATTTAATTTATTACGCCCTTTTTTGCAATTCAAAATATCTGAAAGTTATTGCGCCCGTCGATCGTTAATGGAGACGATGTTTATTTTGCCACAGTCTGGCAGCAATTTCTAAGCTGGAAATTTATTTCACAACCGCTTTGCACGTTATGTAACAAATCGTGAACGCGCAGTTGGCCTTATGGAGCTTTCCACAAGACGCCAGAACCTTCACCGTGACGTCATCAAGTCTTCGGATGTGACTGTGTTTTAGCGATTTGTTGTTTTAAATTAAAATGCAAAATTTCGACGTTGCAAACCCAACAGGGAACAGTAGCGAGCTCATTCAGTCCCATAGTTCGTTGAGACGCATTTTGCATCGAGCTTTGCGCAAAAGCCGTCAAGATTGTGCAAAACGAAACCTTCAGGTGAGCTTGGGGCAATATTTGATGTAGTGTGACTTTTTAATGGATTTTCGCGGGCGATCTTATAATTTCATGGCCTTTTTCTTGCATCGATCGTTGAAAAGGCAGAGTCGCATTTCTTAAAATTGGTAAGACGTGCCAAGTTATCGGAAATCGGTGGCCTTATTCTTGAACGTAGCTGTTCAACTTTATCAGGTTTAAAACAGCGAAAACAAACCAGTATTGGCAGCGCTGACCTCGCTAGCAGGCTTTCATCTTAATGCAAAAACACAAAACTATCATAAAATTACAAACATATGATGACATAGAGGAAAATCGAAGTCGTCTTCAGCTTGTTCTGTGGCCATATTTCGACAGTTATTTAAAAAATCTGTATCCCTCGAGCTCACCCGACATATCTTTTCATCAGCTTGCCTGCCTTTTCCTGTTTACAACGTAAATTCGCTTGAATTACCGCACATTTTTCCTATAAATATATTTTTGTCCGGAAAAACCTTTGTGATCGCAATTTACGTGCGGTTTCGGCTCTTGCTAGCTTGAATTGATTAAGCTGACCGCTTTGAGGGACTGTTCAACAAAGCACTCTTAAATGGTTTTTCTTAATTTTTTGTTTTCCCTTAAACACAAACATTTGGAGCTTTTGACACTTTCTTCGGTATGTAATGTTAGTGCACTGCCTAACACACCGCTCGCCACGCAGTTCTGCTCCGCATAACAATAGGAAATTTCAATTTTTCTAATGTTTAGCAAGGCCTTAGGTTAGCAAGTAACAAAGTACTGTGACATCTAACATTTAATTTCAGCCATTTTCGGGACTCAATCTGACAGATTGAAAATCCTGAAAATCGACCTGTTTGGTCATTTATGTATCGGGATCAAAAGGGATCGGCTCGGACAGTTTCCGCACAGAAAACCGCTTTAGTCTCGCGCTGGTTTCTCACAGCAAAATAGCAAGAAACCATCGATTAAGTTTGTAATTAAAGCGAATTGTGCGGTCAGTTTCACTAACAAACGAGGGAGATCAAACCTCGAAAGGTTCTTTTGTCAGAGTACAACAACTTTGACGTCACCTTTCCTTTGTGCTCGCTGACCCGTCCTATCCCCATGCCAACCTTACGCGTTCGTGGCATCAATTACGTCCGATGACGTCATTGGCTACGTCTTGCATATGAAAAGCATGCATAGACTGGAGGCGAAATGTCTTTGTCAAATGAATAACGCGTTTCCTTGTGAATCTTGTCGCTCAAACGCATTGTATTTCGCCTTCACAGGCGCATCTCTTCGGATGCAGGGCCTAAAATGGCGACGGAATGCACAAAGAGGGCGATTAAAGTTGGATTCTACGACATCGAGAAGACCATCGGCAAAGGCAACTTCGCGGTGGTGAAGCTAGCAAGACACCGCGTCACAAAAAGCCAGGTGAGCGAATCGAAGCTGTTTTTGTGCACCGTGAAAGAGATCGATCGAACAATGTTACTCGTTGATGTTCGATGCTGCGTTCGTGCGAAAGCCGAACATGGTGCACTTGGCGAACGTAAATTTCACTGAAATCTTTTGCCTTTCTCTCCGTTTGCCCAGGTCGCCATTAAGATCATCGACAAAACTCAGTTGGATGAAACGAACCTCAAGAAAGTACATCGCGAAATACAGATAATGAAACTACTTCACCATCCGCATATCGTCAAACTATACCAGGTAAGCCAACACAATGCACTCGCTGTATTCTATAACAGAAGTGCCTTTAGCAGCGCTTGAATGCATCGGCAAACTTCACCGCTGCATTGTATTAGTAACAGCCAAGGCCTCATTTGTGACATAGCTTCAAGCCCTTTGATGTCATGCTTATTTCACCGACTCATCTTGCAAAGCTAATTTTCCTCTTTGTGTTTTTCTCCTCGAAAGGTGATGGAAACGAAAAGTATGTTGTATCTTGTCACGGAATACGCCAGCAACGGAGAAATGTTTAGTAAGTGTCATGTTTTTAAAGACCCCCTTATGCTAATATCGCTAGTGATTTCTAATTTGTAGGAAAGCGTGATTGTATCCCGTCCGTTATGTTATTCCTTGTTCCTCTGCGATTGATCATTCTGTTGAACGATACTCTTTACGTTCTTCAGCTTTAGGAGTGTTCTCTGAAATCAATGCTACGAATACAGGCTTCGGAATTCGGCGAAACATCGAAAGGCCGTGTGTTTTCCGGTGAATTCGAGTTCTGCTATGTGGCGGCTCAGTCAATATTCACCCATATCTTGGTATGCGTGACGTATTAGTTTGGGTACACTATGAAATATCACATTTATCATCACGTCTTGTTTTCTTATTCGTTTTTATCGATTTTCAAATCGATCGATATTTTGCTTTTGGGTTTCGTTTCGTGCCGGCTGCCACCATAAAGCTTAAAATATTCCATCTTGCCAACATGGCGCCTATTCGCCGGTAATGCATTGAAGCGAGAAAATACAAGTGACAGCAGTTCTAATGAAAACAAACGTTGGTTACTTAGTCAAAGAGTCTGTGATTGAAACGTCCTTCAAATTTTCAAGATTCTGGTTCTATTGGATGTGTTTCTAGTTTTCAATGGGTTTAAGTTCCGGAGGCCCTCATAAAGGTCTCTGATCCATGGTATATCTGTTCCTTTAGGGTTTTGTTGCTGTCATCTGAACTAAGCTCGGTTCCTTTGAATTTTTGCATTTTGCGAATTATTTTAATGGAAAATAGGGGACAAACTCATTATGTAGTTAAGTACAATTTCCATGGAAAATTCTTGTACATTTCAAGAGAAGTCACAGTGCACGATTCTTTTCTGATTATTTTTGAAGTATTTTTCCCAATTCAAGTAACTTTTCTCTTTGCATCCAGTATGAAATTGTTGTGATGAATCACAAAGATGGAACACAATCGACTCTGATAAAACTAGAGAGGTCAATGTTAAGAGGAAGTCTGATTATCTTCCTCAAAAAACTATCACATTATCACAGTTGGAGGGTGTCAAAAACTGCTTTGCGTTCATTAAATTTGTTTAAAAGTTTTTTTAATTGGCTGTTTATTTAAGTATTTTTTCATTGCTTTTAAATGTTAAACGTTGCTATGATAACATAATTTTCATTGTGCCTTGGGAAATGCAAATAATCACTCAGTGATGAAAATATGTAAACCTTGTCTTTTTATTTGATTGTGAAGAAGAGTGTTTGCCAGTCAATGTAAATATGCAAAAAAGTTTATTTGAAATCATTTTGCTAAAAAATTCAGTTTATTGTAAGTTGTCATCTGGAAACTGGAAATAGTGGCAGCCAGTGAAATATGTGTACACAGTCCAAAGAAAAATTGAACTTCATCTTATCCACAGAACTTACATGTGCATCTACAAATAAGTTTATGTGCATATGCAATATTACTGACAGCTACATGTATAGTAGTTACGTGCATCTCTTTCGATTTTTTTTTAAGCTCTTGATGCAGAAAAAATCTAGATTCAGATTAACTGTATAAAGATTTTTCTATTTTTCTTCACTGTCCAGTTTTAGGTTGAAAAAATATTAGATGTCTGTTCATAGGTCAGATCCAGACATGTGGTCAAATAAATAATCAATCTGTATGCTTGACTCACAGATTATTTGTCACATGGTGCTCTGCCTGAGAAAGAGGCACGGAAAAAGTTTGCGCAGATTTTAAGTGCAGTGGAGTATTGCCACAAAAGGCATGTGGTGCATCGTGACTTAAAGGTAAATTGTTGTTGTTAAAGCAAAACATACTTACTAATTTAGAGTTAAATTGTTTTTTATAGTGTATGTGTCCATTTCCAGAATGCAATTCACTAATAGCACAATAATTTACATTTTAAGGGGCACTTACATGTTCACCAAATCTTTGCTTAAATGAAAACAGCTTGGATTTTTCTTTCACTGTCTGATTAAATCTGACTTGTCAAAATGGATTCTCCCTTCCTCTGTGTCGTTGGCCTCAAAGCTTAAATGATGTCTTTTTGTTTGTTAGTTTGCTTTGCTTGGATTCAAACTACACATACCTTATTTATGGTAGATTCAATTGTGATCTCTGCAATACACCTCTGGACGTACAGTACTATTTTCGTAGTGTTCAAAACCTGTTTCTATGGGATGCTGTCTTGACCGCACAAACATTAAAATTGGGTTGAAATCAATCAGTTTGCATGTACATATCTTGTTACCTTGCCAAACATGTTCTCCGAAGTTGTACATGTGTTAGTAAAATAAAAGCCATACAAATGAGTACCTAATTATCTTGTTTCATTTTTGTTTTAGGCTGAAAATCTTCTTCTAGACCAGAGTTTAAACATAAAAATCGCAGGTAAGATGGCTGGAGAAGTTGGGGTGAAAGAATAGCACAAAATTACTTAGCTTTTAGTTGTAGCAGTCATGTCACCCTGGGGGTGAAGCAAAGTTAGTTTTGTCCTAGTAACCTGGCTAGAGTGTTCATATGAGAAAGATTTCCAGTCCAGTTACTGAATTCTCAACATAGGTCACCCAAGCGTTATGTAAGAGTTTGTATGGAGATTTGGAGGTGAAATTGAAATCGATAAATGTACGAGTAATTCACCAAATAAAGATGTTTAGACATTGTTTGGTGTCCATCCTTCTCATCCTGGGATCTTTAAACAAGATTTGAGCGAATTTTGTTAATATAAGCCATGGTGTTATAATAAGACACAGTAGGTGACTTTTTCAGTTCCTTATCCCTATACAAACTTTTACATGTATATTACGCTTGGGCTGTCTGTGATTTTGGTTGAAAATTTAACTTCTTAGTTACGACTGGGTAGCCTGTCTTCTCATATGGACGTAACAAAATTTTTGCAACAAAACTGAGTGACCATGCAAGATCTTGGAAATAGACCAGTCTAACCTCAACTAACTACTCAATAGCACTATACTGCTTGTATAGGTTTCTGGGGAAATAGTATTAATTGTCTGTGACCTTTGTCTTTCAGACTTTGGTTTTGGCAACTACTACACCCCTGGGAGTCCTTTAAACACGTGGTGTGGCAGTCCCCCTTATGCTGCCCCTGAGGTCTTTGAAGGAAAACTCTACCATGGTCCACAGTTGGACATTTGGGTAGGTGTTACAAGAAGTAGTGACATAGCCTGAACCATAAATGATAAGTTTCTTAAATTGTCAACACTGTTGTGTTTGAGTTTGTTTCAGTATTAAGTGGAGATTGTTGAAAATTATCATAAACTAAACAATCCGACCGTATTGATTTTGACAGAGTTTGGGTGTTGTTCTGTACGTACTTATCTGCCGTGCGTTGCCGTTTGATGGTGGAACTCTCCCAGCCCTTCGAGACAGAGTGTTGGAAGGCCGATTCAGGATCCCTTTCTTTATGTCCACGGGTAAGCTTAACTGGAATTGGACAAATTTGTTTCATTTTACAAAAGTTTTTTGAGATCGCGTCTCGTTTTTTACAGAAATCGTGGATCGTGTTGAAAAACAAAATGGATCGAGACGGTCCACTAGTCAAACTTACCTGTTTTCGCTGTTACACTGTTACTAACAGCAACCAGTTGAATTAAAACTTCAGGACGAACGGCAGAATACTCACAGAGCGTGAAATTATGGCAAATTGCGAGCAAAAAAGACCTCGCAAAACGTCGCAGCGACCCAAGCATGTTCAAACAGTCCTTTTCGATCCCACGTGTGTTTTGTTGCTGAGCAACCCAGTGACATGCTGCTGAGTGCTCGCTCTATTTTGTGATTGGATGTTAAAGTTCGGATTCACTTCGGACGCTACGAAGATTTCTCCTCGTCTTCGTATCGGTTGCTATTGTTATTCTTTTTTTGCCCTTTCTATGTTATGTCCACATAAAGGTAGTTACTTGAAGTTTCCAGCTTTATCAAATTTGCAGTAGCCGCAAATCTCATGTTTAGCTTGGACAATTTTAATGTCCAGTTCTCATTTCCTCCACAGAATGCGAACACTTGATTCGACACATGCTTGTCAAAGACCCAAACCAGCGTTACACTATCGAACAGATCAAGAAACACAAATGGATGCAAGCAGATCCTGCTGTAAAAACCATCCTCTCCTACAATGACGAAGAAAATTTGGAGGGAGAGAAAATTCTGGATGAGTACAACGAACAAGCTCTCGAACTCATGCACGGACTGGGCATCGATATCGAAAGAACGAAAACGGTACTAATACTTCCTAATCTTTCCCCATGGGAGAAACCTTCACGCTAAGAGCGCGTCATGTGGGACGGGAATCCCGTCCCGAGTGACGGGACAGGGACAGTCATTCGGGACGGGACAGTCATGACATGGGAAACTAGACAAGAACCTGTTTTTGAGGCATAGAACCATTTGAGTGTTAATGCCTTATACAAATTAAGAAATTTATTATGATTTTTCCCAATTGTGTAGTGGACGAATCGTGTGGAAATGAAGGGAGAAGTCTCATTTAGTTTGAACCCCTGCGCTGCTCTAGTGTGTTCTGAAAAGAGATGATTTGAAGATAGATGGTTTCAACGGACTCTAACTGAGACATTGTCTTTCCTTTCCAGGCTCTAGCTGAAAACGCGTATGACCATCACACTGCTATTTATTTCTTACTTGTGGATCGGTTGCGGCAGCACAGGGCTAGTTACCCACTACAAACTCAACTAGAGACCAGACTTCGTCGGCCAAGTGGCATCGCGGAGGCCGCTGTTGTACGAGGGAGTAGGAATAATGTTGTTGTGGTACCCAGTCGCGCAGCGCAGCGCACGGTCCCGGCACAACCAGCTCGACCTTATATTCCTTTACAATACGCCATCAACGAACTGCATGAGCGCATTCCAACGCCGCCTGAGATAAGGCGGGAAATCGCCACGGAGTGCGTAAAAGAACTGTCACCGATACGCGAGCCCGGACTCAAGGCGCGGTCGATCTCGCCGCGTCAAATGATAGGGCCGGCGCTATCATTAGACAACAGTGTTAGTAGAGAAACGGACTCTTCTGCGGTAGAAAACATGGAAAGCGAGGACACTGACGAAGAAAAGCCCAAAGTTAGGCGGCATACTGTTCATACTATGCCCAAGGAACCGTTAGTTGTACCCGCGCACCATCCACTGTGTTTGGCGCGCGGTAGTTCAGAGGAAGTGCTTGAAGAATCGAACATGCCCACGTTTCAAATGAAACCAGCTATTGTGGTTTCACACTGCGGACCAACTAATGGCTCCTCGGCGTCCAGTTCACAATTCATGTTACATAGAGGCTCTGGAGTACACCTACACGATCCCAGGTCAAATTTTCACGTGCCACTCGGTCGGCGTGCGTCGGACGGTAATGCCGTAGCGCTTGCGTTTCAACAGAACTTACGGGTGGCAACAACGCACAATAGAATAAGAAAACTGCAACAGGAGCATCAGAAACTGCAAGAACAGTACCAAAAATCTCTGTCGCCCTCTGAACTTACGGACCAGCAGGCGGTTCACTCCGAATACAAACAACACTTTGTCTACGAGCAAATGCGGGAAGAGCTACAAAAACACTATGAGGAACTCATGGCTGTCAATGAACAGGAAAGAACTGGCAGGAGAATGGAGTCGGTTGTGGAACAAAAAACTAGTTTTCAACCGGATAATCAGGCTCCGTATCCTCTTCCTTTGCATCATCAACTCCAACAACTTCACATCGACGCGAGACACAATCCGCTGCGGCGTACTCCATCTTACAAACAAAATCCACATAAACAAGTCTTTCGAACATCTTCTTATAAACGCGCTCAGATATGCGGAATGTTGCCTCCATTAGAAAGCGGCCTGCCCACTGAGTCCCTTGAAAACACGGAACCTCTTGTTCAGGCCGACACTCAAAATGTTGGAAGATATTCCATTATTTCACTTTGAGATGTTACACGCGGGCGCAGTGTGTGTTCTCAGATGCAAAACTAAAGTTCTCTTTTGACGGGGCGGTTTTCAGAAGACTTGCAAACCACGAAACTGGTTAAACAAGTTATCGCTTAACCACCACGAACCTAGTTAAACAAGTTAGGAGGGCTCAACAGTCAAAGAACTCGCGATAGTTTCCAAGTCAAATTGATTAGTTTTTGTTCTTTTTTAAGACCAATCAGAGCTTGAGAAATGATAAGCAGTCATTTTAAAACCGCCCCGTTCAGAAGCGCTTGCTAAATTTATATATTCTTTATAAATATATTTCTAACGAGAGAGAAAGAGAGAATGTAGGTTTTTTACGGTCCCTTTGGAAGTGAAAGTAGATTTCTAAAAAATAACGAATCAGTGTGTATAGTTAGAAAAGTAAATGAAAAAATTGTAAATAACTTTTCCCTTTCTCGCCTGTAGGCTTTGAGCTTGTTAGACGCGACTGGAGTACGAGCTGTAGAAATACAGTACATTTCTATTAAAAAAAAAAAATCAAATACAGTTAATGTTTCTTGCATTGTACTCGTTTAGAAGGGGTGGCAGGGGAGGGGAGGGGAGAATTTACCCGCAGTGATTTCAATCTTTTCTGACCAAGGGCCCATTCATATATATGAACTCGGTAACCGGGACAAATTTTGTTGTCTGTTCATATAGGAAATTTCAACCCGGTCGACCGGGATGAAATTCAAGAAACAACACCAAAATGGAAGCTACAAATTGTCAAATTTAAAAAAGAAAGTTTGTCCCGGTCACCCCGGCTGGTGTGTTCATATGGGAAAATTTTCATCCCGGTTGCCGAGATCTCGGTGTCTCGGTGACCGGGCTGGACTGCCTTTTCATATCAAGACATCGAAATTTTTATAAAGGAAATAGGAATGAAGCAAGATCTCAGTCACCGCGCCAGCCCGGTCAACCGGGCTGATATTAGCAGGCCCTAACAGCACTGACAAACAGTTCGCGCCTTTTCCTAGGGGACATCAGGAGATATACCAGTTTGTATATTTTTTCTTATACGGCTTGTCATTATCAGTGACTCCAGTAACTGCAGTTTGAGGTTAGACGTTTGCCATTCGCCGTTCGCCTTTCACCGTTTTTAGATTAGAGCATGAATGGAAAACATCCTAAAAATAAAACCAATTTAGAGACAATTTCAGCATTTGTAGTAAGGTAAAGGTTTAAATTCTGCATACGAGCTAAGTGGTCCATCAGGTCGGAGCTTATCCCGGTTCTCGTAACATGAAACTTTAGGAGCATCTCTACCCCTTCCCCCCTTCCCCCCTTCCCCCCTTCCCCCCTTCCCCCCTTCCCCCCTTCCCCCCTTCCCCCCTTCCCCCCCGATGGGATGTTAGTCCATTGCAGAGTCATTTATATACCTGGGTGGAGAGAGGCACTGTGAGAGTAAAGTGTCTTGCCCAAGAACACGGGGGATAGATATGAAGAGTTGAAGACATGATCGATCATCGCAGTTACACACAACTTGAGCAGTTGTGAAATCAACTGCTTAAGTTGTGTGTATAACTACGATGATTACTCATGTTTTCATTATAGTGCAACCCTTATTAACGAGTATGTAGATTATGAGTGAGATTTCTAGAGCGCTGCAGGACAAAGGACCTTTTTATATCACTCAGTTTCGTTATGGAATGATTTAGACAATACTTTTAAAGTTATGTGAATCTGTTTTTTATTTTCCAAAAAAAATTAGGAAATAAACTCTTAGGTAAATTTTTAAGTTCTTAAGTTATTGCAATTTTTTATTGTATTTTATTGTAATTTCATAGTGATTGTATTTTAATTTAATCTTGTGTATATAAATTTCAGATAATTAACACGAAATCTCGGTCATAATTCCAGAGGGTACTCCTAGACAAATTACACGCAAGTGGGGGTGTGTGGCCCGCTTCCGAAAACCCTTACCCTATTTAGACCAAACTCTGTGATTTTCCCTTCCCTATTTATGACCTGGCCAAAAATTAGATACCCTTTTTAAGACCTGATCCTTAAATTGACATCATGTTTGAAACCTGCCTTATAATTAGTTTCCTAATTCATTCAAAGGTATTGTGAAGGGCTTTTGATGATGGTCTGATAGATAATGACGAAAAGCCGGTAGCTTCTTCCAAAAAGCATACCCAATCTGACCCAATTCAAAAACCATATCCTATTTGAGAACAAACTGAACAAAACTGATACCCTATTTTTGACCAAAACGGCTAAAAAGCCATACCCTTTGGGCCCGCTCTTATCTATATAGCCCATGTTAGGGAGTAACCTCCCCGGGCTCATAATCTAACTGTTAAAGAGAGTGTTTTACAATTAGTCAAATTTAGGAAAGGATATACAGAGGTCAAAGCCATAAATTAGCCAAGAAACCTCACGAAGAACAAGGAAACAGGCCCCTGCAGGCTGGTGACCATTTTCCCCATACAAATCCTTGTAGTTTGATTGTTGCGTTACCTCAGTTCTAATCCCAGGGGGGCGGGGGGGGGGGGAGTACTCCCTTATGTGAGCTGTATAGGTATATGCGGCACCAAAGGGTAGGGTTTTTCAGCCGTTTTGATCATAAATGGGGTATCGATTTTGGCCATTGTGGTCTTAAATAGGGTATGGTTTTAGCACTCTGGTCTTGAATTGGGTATGTTTCTTAGAAGAAGCTACTTTTTCATCATTATCAATAAGACCGTCAACAAAAGTCCTTGATAGCCTTATATTTAGGGCAACTGTGCCAGCCGCAACGGTCGTACGCGGGGTGGCGAAAATCGCATATTTTGGTCATAAATAGGGTAAAGGTTTTAGGAAGTGGGCCGCACACCCCCGTCCAACTTTTCTGGGAGTACCCCCGCGGGATTCTAATGCATGTTTCAAGTCAGTATACAAGCCAAGTGGCCCATCAGGCCAGAGCTTATCCCGGTTTCTGCAGCATGAAGGGACCTGGAGTATTTCTACTCCCTCCTGGATGGGATGCTAGCCCATCGCAGGGTTACCCCCAGCATTAAGCTCGCCGGCACCCGGTGGAGAGAGAGACACTGTGAGAGTAAAGTGTCTCGCCCAAGAACACAACACAGGGCTTGAACCCAGACCGCTCGATCCGGAGACGAGCGCACTAACCATGAGGCTACCGCGCCTCCCCAATACATGTACACAGACGCTCATTTTGTGAGCTTTGGCTTCCGAGCCTGTCGTGCACCTCATAGGAATTACGAGCTCATAACCTAAATGTTTTAGTGGAATTCTTACCAAATTGCCTTCAAATAACGATTTCCAATCATTTCTCAACGTCGTATTAATCTTCACGCCTTAACAAAATCGCACGAACTAAATACACTGCACACTAATGGACGATTGTGAATGGGTAACTCAGCCAATCAGATTGTAAAGTTTGCATTGGTACACGAGTAGAATTCCACTAATTGCTGTTACATGTGTTAATATAAATCTGCTACTTGATTCTATCACCAATGCCGTTCTCTACTGATTACGCTACTCTCTATCTATTCTGTTTTAGTAGAATTCTACTGGTAAACTAATGCAAATGCTGCAATCTGATTGGCTGAGCTACTCGTGCACTATCAGCCATTATAGTTCACCACTAAATTTTCTCCGATTCTTATTGGTTTAAACTGATCACGTGACGCGATAGTGTTCATCCGCGGAGAGACACTATCAGCCCATAGTACCCGTCCGAGGAAAATACCCAGATGGATAGTATTCGCCCGTGAAAAAATATTTCTGTCAACAAGCTGGCTTATAGAAAATAAAAAATTGAATTTATAAGAGGGTTTTTGTTTGTTTTCTTTTTCGCATTTTACGTTTGGCTTTCACGGCTTTCATCTAAAAAAGTTGAAAATAATTCAATACAATTTTTGAACTGGCGCACGGAAGAAAATTTAGTGGTGAACAATAAAGACAATAGAGTGTTTATGTCTCGGAACTATCGGTCTGATAGTTGCCCCTTGGAAATTTGATGTTCTTAAAACTAGCATATTTGTTTTAAGAACATCAAATTTCCGCGGGGGCAACTATCAGCCGATAGTTCCTCGACAGAAACACTGTATTGTTTAATTAGAGTGCAGTGACTGTCGGTCGTCTATGAAATGGCAATGTTTTTCGTTTTCCCGAAGTTTTGAAGAAAATTTTAGATCAAATGATAATTAAATTCCTGCAATGCTAAAAAAAGACTTTAAAAACTTGCAATTATTGGAAAAACGGGTGAGCGCGTGTAGACAATTGCAAATGTCAAATGACAATTCACTCAGCGCGATTTTTCTAAAGCATGAAGCTTAATAATACGTAAAAAGATAATTGGAAACTGTTATTTGTGTAAATCCTAGTTAGTATTATACTAAAACAATTAGATTATTCGCTCTCAATTTCTGTGAGGTGATAGTTAATCTGGCCAGAGGAGAGGGACAGGCTTCTAATGTCCGCGTGAAATGGCAAATGGATGGGTTAGAAATTTCTTATCGGGCTTTGTCATTCGCTCTTTAAAACATGCAGAGCCTGACTTTCTTTACTGGTTTTAAGCCAGCTTTAGTAGTTTTCTGACGTTTTGTGAAAATCATGTAATTCAAAATTTAGGAAAAGCTTCTTGCATGAACAATAAAATATCGTACCAAATTGTATTGTTACCTACATGATATAGTTTAGAAAAAGACACAAACGTTCTGGCTCATCGCTTCAGCCAGGCCATTAAGCGACATTAGCAAAAAAAAATGTTGGGGGTTTCAATTCAACCTCCGCAGGCGTATTTTGGGCGCGTGAGTGCACATTTTAGTATTAGGCCGCCATCTTGGATTTGTGCCCAATCCCGCCTGGCGGCATCGAAAACCTGGTTTACCTAGCGTTCCGCTCCAAAATAACGTCTACACTGCAAGCTATATAGGTTGAGGATTTTAATAGAAATCAATAGAAAGAAATCAAAATCATTTACCGATCCAAAGTGAAAAATTGTGAAAACCTCTAAAAAACGCGTAGTCCTCACATACCTTAACTATAATTACCGAATAAACTAAACAAAAGAGTTAAAAACTTTGTACAATAACATCCAAAAAACTAAATAAATAAATTCGGGAAAAAATTTACCGTCATGAAAGCTCTATAAAAATCTACGCTACGTAATCAGAATCTATGGATCTGTGGCTAAAAGATCATGACTAGAATACATAGTTCCATTTCTGACCGTCAGTAAAGGGTGGTAGCATTGAATCCTCGTTGCAACTGAAGCGCAAATGGAGCGAGGTTCCGGTGACGAGTCATGTTCATGCAGCATGTCTACGATCTTTTTATGTAGCCTCTTAGACCTGACTTCAACTTATGCTCTTCAATAAGGGCGATGATATAATAAGTTACCTACAACCACTGGACAAAACATCAGCGCTTGTCTGCGAAATTTCGACTTAACGACTGAGGCGACATAGCTATCTGTGAGCCACAAGTTGCGTTTGTCGTGTCGGATATCCATTGGAAATATATGGCTTACTGCCTTTGCGTGAAACGCATTAAACATAGGACCGAATAATATCATGGTGGGATTTGCAAGCGTGGTTTGGTTAACAACCTTGCTATTGCAAGCCGGTCGTATTCTCCGATGGCGCCTTCTTGATCCATCATGTCCTTCGTGATCACCTACGCCTACAGCGGGCTCGTAATTCAGAAGCCAGTCTTGAAAAACGCTGATTGGAGTGAGTCGCATCATTTCCGGTGTTGCTGCCTTGCTGAACTGTAGAGTGATGTCATCACCAAGGAAGATATAGTAGAGGTAGTCATGTCTTCTTTGCACTGCGTGGAAATAAAGCATATTTCGACCAGAATCCCAGGTTGTTTCATTGCCAAACGAGTACTTGATATGTGGTGCGCTCTTTTCTCGGCATTCAGTTTTATAACTCAAAACAATTACGTCGCATCGACATTTCGAAGCATCGCTTAATTCCAGAGTTTGGATTAGACTTGGTGTAAGGCATTGCTCAGTTTGCGTGAGATAAATAAAAGGTGGCGAGACCTTACTTTTCATTGTGTATTCCGTGATATTCACAACATGAGAGTTTCTCGAGCCGGTGGTCTCTCTGATTTGGTCGTCTTGTACGTTCACTAACAAGTAGGAAGTAACAAACACACAGGTAAAAATGGCTGAAAACTTCTTGAGCGTTTGTCTCTTGTTGGTTAGCATTATAAAGGTTTCTCTCAATGCTTCGTGTCTCTGACAGAAGCTTGAAAATCTTCCTGTATCCAGCCCTTGAAGTTAGCGGTAAGCTGCAAAATATATTTACATATTCCTCTTGAACCAATGATGTGTGATACGAAGGTCAATGCAAACCGGACTTCTTACCCAAAGGCAAAATGTGATATGGTATACAGCATCGAGAACTATTGAAGAAAAAACAATTCCATTATCCTTCAAAACAAATAACTCACTCCAAACACAAAAGCAATATCCTTAATGATCGAAAAAGGTGAACTGAAGAGAAGCCACTTTGCGTCACAAAATCTATTTTCCGCTGTCAATTCCTGATATAAAGGCTTAATACGTCACAATCACGTACGCAGTGGAATTCATTGGTTATACGGCTCAAAGTCGTTCCAAATTTACCTCTTTGAATACTGAAAGGAAATGGAATTATATAACTAATGTTTTGAGATGGATATTAATCTGTTTACGATCGAAGAAATAGCCGGGTTTATTTTCACAACAACTTAACTAGTATACTGACACCACTCAAACACAATACCATGCATATATAATTATATTTAGTATCACCCAACTAGTGGACTAATGCAAATCCTGTATTCTAATTGGCTACGCTACTAGAGGACTATTAGTAATAGTCCTCGAGTAGCGAAATTGGCGCAATCGAGCGTGACGCTTTCTTTCGTTTTATTCCCAAATAAATATTTCTTCAACTTGCATTTCCTAACTTTATTATTGCCTTTTCTGTCCGTAGCCCTTGCGGGCTGGGGGTCTAATTGTTAAATATTTCATGCTCGTTAATTTACGATATCAAGAGCTGAGTTTATTGTAAAGAGGCTCTCTTTTTTGGGGTGGAATTGCATCGCACGAAATGTTTGTTTTCATATTTGCGTCAAAGGCTCAGACATGTTAAACTGAGCGACTATGTGATTCAGGGCCATATGGATGGACAAAAGAGTTCATAGCTCGTCACAATATGCAGCTAAGCTTATTTCACAATACAGGCTTTAAGGGCTTCCAATTTACTTCAGTTTTTATCGTGCCCATCCGACTACCCGACTCGTAAAAAGTGATATTGCCATATTACATTAAAACCTCAAGCTCAACCCTTAAACCGGACCACGGAATGGATATAACAAAACCTTGTAAACCCTTGCTCTGGTCAGAGAGCCGCATTCATTAATTAAGAGCGTGAGAGTAAGTGCACGTGCAGTCGTGGCCCGGAGAGGGTGGGGAGGGGGGGGGGACGGGGGCAGGGGGGAGAAAAGTACTCCCATAAAATGGACTATACTATGTGCGACCCCAAGGGGTATGGTGAGTTTTTAGCAGTTTTGGTCATAAATAGGGTATCGATTTTGGTCACTTTGGTTTCAAAAAGGGTATGGTTTTTGCACTCTTGTCTTGAATTCGTTTTTTTTTTTTTTTTTAGAGGAAGCTTCTTTTTCATCATTGTCTATAAAACCATTAACAAACGCCCTTCGCAATGACTTTGACATCTGTTTAAACTAGGTAACTAATTACGATACAGGTATGAAACAGGGTATCAAGGTTTTGATCAGGTCATAAATAGGGTAGGAAAAATTACAGATTTTTGTCTTAAATAGGGTAAGGGTTTTGGGAAGCGGGCCGCACACCCTCACCCGATTTTTCTGGGAGAAACCCCCTTCCCCTGGGACTGAGTTATGATAAGTGGCTGGTGGGAATTTTTGTGAATTTTTCCTTCTTCGTTGCTGTGAACATCACGCAAACTATTAAAAAACAATTCATTGAACTATTTTATTTTTAAGTAGCCATTTTTTCCTTGTCCAGTAGTAATACCATAATGTTTGTTTGCGTAAGACTTGCCAATACCGGCCTACTCGTAAAAATAGACAATTTTTGTAAGTCAAATATCGATCGATTGTGTAAATCGCTGGTGACGTCACTTTCCTGCGGTTATTCGTAGGCTTGTGTTCGGTTTTTAGCAACTTTTCCGAGATTGCTTCTTGGTATATCTTGGTTTTGTGGAGGCTGCATTGTTGGTTAGCTTGAGTGGGTGTTGTTTGTGTCTTTTAAGCCTTTGTTTGACGTCATTTGATGATGATGATCACAATAAACATCCGCAACACTGAGAAACTCGATGGAAGCTGCCAAATAATTTTTTTTAATTACTCCACCGATCTATGTTTGCTCACAATTTTCTTGTTAAAAGACTAAACTGCCACCCAATTCACACAAAAATTGACCAAAATATTAAAGTTTCTGTTAACTAAATTGGCAAATCCATATCCTAAACTTTAAAGAACTTAAGTTGACCTAAAACAATAGCACTCCAAAGCGGAACCACAATATCAACACTAGGGACAGTGACCTTTTACTGCATACATTAACATAAGTTATGTAACCACAGGTCGCTTCAAGAGCACGTCTTTACTTTCAACAGGAACATGTATGGTACTGATATAAAAGCGATAGCTTGTGTTGGGTAAAACAAGTTAATAGTAAAACCACTATAATTGTGAAACTGCTATATTCAGTTAGATTTACCGTATACTTACGTTGAAAATAACTTTTAGTCCGCACGCAAATGCCCTGTCAACGACTTAGGTTAGGCGCTTATAAACCATTTCACAGCCTATAGACAGCCGTGTATGTAAGTTTCCGGCTGTAGCATACACTGTTTTTTTTAAATAGGAAATAGAGGTTGCATTCCTCGCAAATCAATGTTTAAGTTAGTGTTATTTAGTCGTACAGTGCAGTAATTCCACCTGGAGGGTAAGCGTCGCGTGTTACTGAGTTGTGCGATTACTATTGGTTAAAAACCTTCCAATGTCAATCAAAGACGAGCATGCGTATTAAAGTGAGAGACCCTCTTGAAAGAAAGCTGTTGAGGTTCGCTACTGTTTGTGTAGCGTGAAGGTTAACGGAATATCAGACTCCTGAATTCAGTCTCCGGCGTGTGGAATGTTACTGAACTGCAAAATGAAACAACACGAAAACTTGAACTACGACTAATTTCTATTTCTTCCGTCAAAATAAGAATTTAAAAGGCCAGTGCATGTTACAGAAACTTGCAAAAGGCGCCATCTGCCTGTGAAATGATTCATATCAGACCTAAAGTGAACTGTTATCAGTGTCACTAACTCCTGACAGCGTGTTGTACAATATTATTGAACTATTTTTCGGGCTCAACATGCTCTCACTATCAAATATGACTTGTTAACAATCAGTACTTACAGAAGCTTAGAGAAGACACTGAGAAAAGACTATCTTTCTTTGAAATGATTCATTTACCTACGGACTAAAAGTTATATTAAACGCAAATATACTTTAAGTCTAACCGACTGAATATGTTAGTTTCACAATTATAGTGGTTTTACTATTAACCAGTTTTCCCCAGCATAAGCTATTGCGTTTCAGTACCATACATGTTCCTGTTGAAAGTAAAGACGTACTCTTGAAGCGCCCTAACTTCATAACTTATATTAATCTATGCAATAACAGGTTACTGTCTTGTGGACATTGTGGTTCTTTTCTGTTTTTGATTGCTATTGTTATAGGTCAACTTAAGTTCTTTAAAGTTTAGGATATACACTTGTTTATTTAACAGCTAATTAACATTGTGGTTAGTTTTTCTGTGCATTGGGTGGTAGTTTAGTCTTTTAACGAGAAAATTGTGAGGAAAAATAGATCGTTGGAGTAATTAAAGATTGTTTGGCAGCTTCCATTGAGTTCGTCAGTGTTGCAGCTGTTGTGATCATCATCAAATGACGTCAAACAAAGTCTTAAACGACACAAACAACACCCACTCAAGCTAACCAGCAATATAGTCTCCAAAAAACCAAGATATACCAAGAAGCAATCTCGGAAAAGTTGCTAAAATCCGAACACACGCCTTTAACTTTAACAGTTCGAATAACCCGACAGGAAAGTGACGTCACCAGTTCTCTACAAGGTCGACTGATTTATCTGATTTATATAATTTGTCTATTTTTACGTACGAGCAGACCGGTATTGGCAAGTCAAACACAAACACAGTATAACTGATGGATAAAGAAGATAATGGCTACTTAAGTAGAAGGTAGTTAAATGGTTTGTTTATTTTAAGGTTTGCGAAGCAACGAACAAGGAAGCGAGGGTCACGAAAATTCCCACAAGCCACTCATCACGACCGCACGTGCACTCCCTCGCTCTTGATGAATGCGGCTCTCTTATTTGTCCCTGGCAAGGGTTTACAGGGTTTCATTATATTCATTTTGTGTTGCAAGGGTTGTGTTTGAGGTTTCAGTGTAACATGCCAATATCATTTTTACGAGTCGGGTATTCAATGTACACGACAAAACTGAAGTAAATTGTAGGCTTCAGTATATTTTAAAGCCTGTATTATGTAATAAGCTTAGCTGCATATTCTGACGAACTATGAACTCTTTTGTGTGACCCTAACTTTTGATGCGCATCAAAATATTGCCTGCTTCAGTTAGGCAATATTGAAGGTGTTCTGAATCAGCTTGTCCAGCCTTTGATGCAAATATGAAAGCAAACTTTTCGTGCAATGCAATTCCACTCCAAAAAAAAACAGAGCCTCTTTTACAATAACCTCAGCTCTTGATATTGTAAATTAACGGCCATGAAATAATTATAAATGCACGATCTCGTGTTTGTGTGATGTCAGTATACTAGTTAATTTGCTGTGAAAATAAACCCGGCTATTTCTTCGTAAACAGATTAATATCGATCTCAAAACATTAGTTATATAGTTCTTCTTCCTTTAAAGATTCAAAGAAGTAAATTTGGAAGAACTTTTAGTCGTGTAACCAATGAATTCTATTGAATACGCAATTGTGACGTGTTAAAATCAGGAATTGATTGCGGAAATAGATTTGTCTGACGCAAAGTGACTTCTCCTCGGTTCACCTTTTATGATCATTAAGGATATTGCTTTTGTGTTTGGAGTGAGTTGTTTGTTTTGAAAGGAAACTGAATATTGGGTTTAATGCTGTACCATATCAAATTTTGACCTTGGGTAAAACGACTTGTTTCCATTAACTGCCGTATTAACACCTCATTGGTTAAGATATATTTTGCATTTTACCGCTAACTTAAGAATTCTGTCAGAGACGCGAAGTCTTGAGACCTTTTCATTGACCGTCGTATTAGCATCTCATTGGCTGACATACATTTTGAAGTTTACCGTACTTCAACGTAAAGAATTGGAAACAGGACAATTCTCAGACTTCTGTCAGAGACGCAAAACCTTGACAGAGACCTTTACCATGATAACCAACAAGAGACAAACGCTAAAGCGGTTTTCAGCCATTTTCACTTGTATGTTTGTTACCTCGGGCCTGTTAGTGAACGTACAAGACGATCGACTTGTCAGAGAGACCACCGGCTCAAGAAACTCTCACGGTGTGAACATCACGGAATACACAATGAAAAGTAAGGTCTCGCCACCTTTTATTTATCTCACGCAAACTGAGCAATGCCTTACACCAGGTCTAATCCAAACTCTGGAATTAAGCGATGCTTCGAAATGTCGATGCGATGTCATCGTTTTGAGTTATAAAACTGAATGCCGAGAAAAGAGCGAACCACATATCACGTACTTGTTTGGCAATGAAACAACCTGGGGTTCCGGTCGAAATCAGCTTTATTTCCAAGCAGTGCAAAGAAGACTTGACTACCTCTATTATATCTTCCTCGATGATGACATCACTCTGAAGTTCAGTGAGGCAGCAACTCCAGAAATGAAGCGACTCACTCCAATCAGCGTTTTTCAAGACTGGCTTCTGGATTACGAGCCCGCTGTAGGCGTAGGTGATTACGAAGGACATGATGGATCAAGTACGCTCCGTTCAAGAATGCGACGGGTTTGCAATAAAAGGGTTGATAAAAAAACCATGCTTGCAAATCCCACCATATTATTCGACCCTCTGTTTAATGCGTTCCACGCCAAGGCAGTAAGCCATATATTTCCGATGGAAATCAGCCACGAAGAACGCAACTGGTGGCTCACAGATAAGTATGTTGCCTCAGTCGTTGAGTTGAAATTTCGCGGACAAGCGCTGATGTTTTTCCCAGTAGCTGTAGTGAACTTACTACATCGCCCTTATCCACAATCATCTCATGGAACTAACAAAGCTTGGCAAGGGTTTATTGAAGCTATTCAGGAGAAAGCGCCTACTCAATTCAAATACCACGCTTTATTCAGGACATTTCGCAGAAGTCCAAGAGTTTACATACAAAAATCGCGGACATATTGCATGGAAATAACTCGTCACCAGGACATCACGCCATTTGCGCACCTTGCATCTCGCTGGACAGTCAGAAATCAAGCGAGGTTCTCTTGAATCTTTTATCTATAGTTTAAATGATAATGTCGCGCAAATTTTTATTCATTTTTCAAGATTTTTGAAATTTCAAGTGGGAGTCTATTCAGTTTTTGATATTACTGTACAAAGTTCTTAACCCGTTTTGTTTATTAGTTTATTTAGTTACTTAGTTTTGGAATATGAGTACCAAGTTTTGTAAAGATTTTCAGTTCTATAAAGTAAGGTGGTTTATATAAATCATGTAAAGAAATAAGTTACACAAGAAACATAGAACAAAGCGTATCAATTTGTTATATTGGTGTTATGATTACAACGTAAGTAGTTTACAATGTATCTTGACGTCGTTTGACGTCAGGATTGAGCAGTAATTTTATGGTACTATTTTAAGTAACAAACAAGTTTGCGGTTGATTCGTTAATTACCATTGTTTTAAAATTGTCCAGAACTTAAATGCCAACTGGGGTAATTTCAGCCTTTGTGTGAAAAGATGACTCTTGGTACCTCAAAGGCAACCAGCATCACATTTCATGATTATAAAGCCCGGTAAACATCAAAGAAGCGAAAAAAGATGGCCAGATTTATGTTGAAAGGTTCACCACCGTGCAAATTCTTTTTGTTTTACGCCATACACTATGATGACCAAGTAACCAGAACGTTTCTATTGATTAGCTCCTCGGTCAGAACATATTTAATAGAGGGGATTCGGCAAACATCAAAGGGGCCGACAAAGTTGCAAAGATTTATTTTGTAAGCCCCACGCCCGGGGTCCACGACGTGCAATATAGTTTTAAGCTTGTGCTTCGGCTTCGGGGAAATTTTTCTTGCGGGACACAGCGCGTAAGATAGCGTCATCTTGCCCTCTCGGGTAGCCAATCACAGTGTAGGATTTGGTTCATCTTGCCCGCTCACGGACCTTGCCGTGTAATAAAAAAATTTGTTACATAGCTGGCGTTTTTCCCACCACAGCGCGCCCAGTCATTGGCTAGTTCATGGTCACATGACATCTAACAATGAAACTGTTTCCCGCCAAATTCCATGAGCAGGCAACATTGCGTTAAACGGGAAGCAGTTCACTGTTACCCGTGAAATGTTGACCGCTGTGCACGTCATTTGTCAATAAAGTGATTATTTGTTTTCCACCGGTTTGACCCATTTGTTTTGCTATGTAACAAATCACTTAATGACTGGTCCCTTGGGGAACAGTGAATTTTGTTTCCCTCGAATCTCTATCGTTCTGTCTTTTGTTTGGTGGCGTTGTCGTTTCCATTGCCGTCATGGTTTGCTTAAGCTTTCTATTAGCAGTCAGTTCTTGTCCGACTTTATTATTTTTTTGAGCTGTAAATTGATCGCAGGTGACGTCAAGATGTGATAAGTTTTGAAAATCGTGGAGGATCGATAAGGCCCTGGGGAAGAGGTTGGGTAACACAGGTCAGCGGTAATGTTTCGTTTCCAGTCGACACCGGTAAGTACCTCATGTATCCCTTATTATAGTGTATTTAGAACTTCTCGTCCAAGATGGCGGTCGTTGTTGGCACCTGGTCGTTCAGTTTGGGGGCAGTAAAGTTGATTTCCGATAAGTTACGCGAAGGGAGCGAGTGTCTTGATGCTCTGGAAAGTGGAGTAAACGGTAATTAATCTATCTCTTTTGTTTTCAAAACACTCGGAGAACTTAAATCTACAATAATTTTAAGCTGTCAGACGAATTCCGGCAGCGGGAGTTAAGCTAAGCTAGTTAAGTCTCTTACATAATATTGCAAGGTCGTAATTTTGTGATCATGTAAGCTTTGAGAGCCATAAAAGTGTTAAGAGTTGAATCTGATCAATCCATGCATGCGTGGGATAGTTGTGTGCATGGGGCATTCAATCCCCCTCCCCCCCCCCCCTCCGCCCCCTTCTTAAGCTTGTAGAGATTTTATAAAGGGGCTGCTAAAGTCATGTAACATCTGAGATTACTATGATGTCATCATTTATTTTGATCCACTGAATATTTTTGAGGGTGCAGATATTTGCGAGGGTGTGAGAGAGGTGGAGCTTGATCTGTTATTTATTTATTTACTTATTTATTTATTTATGTATTCATTTTCATTTATTTTATGTTGTTGGTTGTTGGGGGGGAGGGTTAATTTTGACTTAATCTTTTCTATTGGGGATTGTGCATAATTATCTAAAATAAACTGGCCCTGTGAAAGCGTTTGGTCTAATGTCTGTAAAATTTTTTTGAAATCATCTGTTCCAAACTAATGCTGTTCTTCTCCATTTATGTTTTAGTAATAAATTATTATGAGTGCAGTTTGCTGATTTACAATAGCCTATGTAAGTTCTTTTGCAAAAAATTCTTTTGCTTCAAGTGATTGAAGACGATTCAGAGACAGGCTGCTTTTTTGTTGGAAGGGGAGGAATTCCAAATTCTAAAGGTGTGCTGGAGTGTGATGCAGCAGTAATGGTGGGAGATAAATGCCGTTTTGGTGCAGTTGCTGCTTTGCAAGGGTGAGATTACATGCATTTGATCATTATGATACAGATTTGAATGGTCTGGTTTAGTACAGTTGAACCTCCTGGTGGTTGAGGTGGTCGCATGCAACTGGAGGCTCCAGGTGCATGCGACCACCTTGACCACCAGTTTTTCAAAGTATGAAAAGTTTCCAAGTCAAATCACTATTATTTGGAACCTCTTGTGAGTGACCATCTCTTGTCAGCGACATTTTGGGTGATCACTTACGGGAGGTTTGACTGTATGAATTGTACAATCAAGGAAATTGTGGAAATTTGTTCATTTTGGGCTGCAGGATGAAGGGAGGTTTGGGCAACATGACCAAAACTCTAAACCTGCATGTGTGACTTAGTTGTAATGTACACTCTCACTTCAGAGTCTTGTAGAACCATGCTCCCATAACGGCATGCTTCCTACTTTACATTCATCTGTTTTTAATTTTCTTTAGAGTTGCGATGCCTCTCTCAGTTGCTAGATGTGTGATGGAGAAATCACCCCATAGCATGCTAGTGGGTGAAGGTGCACAGGACTTTGCCTCTAGGAATGGATTCCCTGTGGAATCAAATTCATTGTTACAGACCAAGACGTCAAGAGAAGCATTTGAGGTGAGATAGTATTTTGTGAATATTTTGTTCATATAAATATGCATAATTTAACTGTAATGTTTTGTGATTACTGGTACTTTAAAAATGTGCTGCTAACTATTCCACACTAGCAGCTAGGCTGTGCCCTGCATTGACAAACTCAATTTTTCCTCCAAACAATTTAAAAAAAAAGAAAAAAGAATGACAGAAGTCTTGAGAAAACTGCATGACATTTTTACTTCATCAATATTGTGATCCATGCAGATGTCCCCCCTAGTGTGTGCCGACTTTAAGTCAAATACAGCCTCTGTTCAGGATGAGCCATAATTTGTTGGAACTTTCCTGTTTTAGTAGAAGTTCCTTGTAAAGTCAGTCGAAGTCGAAGCAGGCAGCCACGACACAATAGGTAAAGACAAGCTATTTCATGACAATGAGACAAACCTTTTTTCAGCTGATGATTAAGAAACAGAAAACATGTACCGTGTTTTTATCAAGTTATAGAAACATGAGTGAAATTTTGGGAGAACAAGAAATGTTGTGGGAACAGGAGCCACAGGTGAGTGTTTCCACAGCTTTTTTGAGTTCTCCCAAACTTTCACGAGTGTTTCTATAACTCGATAGAAACACGGAGAACATGTTTTCTATTTCTTTTAGGAAACACCGCGACGAAAAAATGGGAAACAACTTGTTAACTTTGATTATCAAAATGTAAATTCTCTTTGCTCGTGCCACCATTACGTCAAAAGCTCATGCTAGTTCTGTGTTTCTATCAAGTTATAGAAACACGATTTTTAACCAGGTGAATAGAAGCCACAGAATATTAAAAAAAAGCTAGTTTACATGTACATTTCTTAAACAAACAATCAACAAATAATTTTTGATATGTAAAATGTATGAATTTTTCCTCTGATTAGCTCACTAAAATTTGTTGTCCATTTTAAAATTCTAAAATCCTTTGTTCATTTTGCTCTCTTATAGGCATTATAGTGCTGGACTCCAAAAGACACATGGCTGCAGGTAATTATTGCCATCATGTGCACCTCTCAGCCGAGGGGAAGGGGGGATAGCAATTGTTCCCTAGACCCTTGAAAATTTCACCTTTTCGCTCCCAGCTGCTTCCCTTATAGATGAATTTCATTGTTCCCTGAAGTTTCCTTAAGTTTAACAGTTAAGATATTCCTTGTTCTCTTGGAATAAATGATTATGTTCCCTTGTTCCCCCTAACCCCTGGGAGGTCTCCAGAATCCCTGGGAGGCCCTCACACATTTTCCTTGCACACAAGCCTGTGGATTACTGTGATCACAATGATAATAATTATTTTGAAAGAGGTTTACACAATACGTGAAGTGTTCATTTTAAGATCCCACGAAATCAACAAACCTTATAAATTTTATATTATATTGTTGCACCCTCAGGTGTTTCAACAAGTGGGTGTTCCTTCAAACATCCTGGCCGAGTCGGAGACTCACCCCTTCCTGGGTCAGGATTGTATGCTGATGACGAGGTACTAGAAAGTCTTATTTGTAATATTTATGACATTATCATCACCATCATCTTCCTGCCACAATGCCCTTTGCATGCATTTGTGTGCCTATCATCCCTTGTTGGCTTGCAATGCATAAAAATGGTTATGGCTAGTCATAGTGTACTTAAGGTGAATGTATTGCAGGCAGATATAGTATACAATGTAAAGTATTACTGTAATTAACAGTACTTAGCCAAATAATCAATAACTATAAACTTATTAAAAGACAACATAAATTTTTAGATCATAGTTAATATTTATACAACTTAATCTGTGAGCCAGTTCTCATTGAAGTGCATGCAGCTCTAAACTTGTTGATCGGTTGATAAAATGTAAAAAAACAGACTACGAGAAAGATGTTTAAGAGTGGATGAAATTTGATAGTAGGGGTAGTGGAGACTAATAAATGTATATTTTAAATACTTTTATTTCTCTTTGTTTTGCAGATCGGTGCTGCAGCAGGTTTGTTCCCAAAGTTCTACTATGTTTAGCATACTTGAATGAATGTCGGAGATACAGTTGCACTACATGTAAGAGCAGGTGTTTAAAGATGGGAGTGAGACTATCTTGTAAAAGAACAGTGAAGATTTTTTGAGTCTGAACATAACTTGTGTATTCTTGGACAAGAATGTGACAAAATCCTTAGGCTCTATCAATGGCTAGATTCTCCACAGTGAAGTTAGACAAAGTGTTTAAAATAAATGTACCTTTCATGAACAAAAGATCAAGATACTGTACTGTTAGATACATGTATCGCCCAAGTGTGAAGTGTTATGAATTGATCATAGATCACTTGGGCGAGAAACATGATCACGATCTTAGAAAATGGGCCCAAACAACAAGGTCGAAAAGATTTTTTTTTTGCTATCATCAAGAAAGAAGAACATTTCAAGTGAAGTGGACAGTCTGAGTGTAACAGAGAATTTATGGCCTGTAAAATTAACTGATCACATTGTATTTACATGTATGTGAAAATGTATATTTAATTTATCATAAAATATCAATGTTAACTTTATTACTAAGAGTGATGGGTAGTAGAAATCCTGGCACTCTTTATGCTGGGGAGAAACCGGACAGTGATAGACTAGTCAGAACAATTCATGCAATATTATGAATACAGTTCTGATCTGAAAATTAAGACAGTAATGAAACTTATAAAAATGTGTTATTATTATTATTATTATTATTATTATTATTTGAATAAGAAGCGATTTTTGTAAACATTTAACTATAAAAAATTGCGATAAAATATTTCTAAGCATATTGCATAAAAATTTTGTTGAAAAACAATGTTTTGACTTTGAGCTAACGTCATTATCAAGTCAAAATGATAGTTGATAAAAAATGTATAAATAGTCAGTAAAACAATAGTTCAATGGATGTGTTAAAATGTTTAAAATTAAACAAAGAGTGCCAAGGGAAATTTGATTGCCTCGTCTATGAGATGCTTTGCATAAAGGAACGGAATCCAAGCTTGAACACGCAAACTGACTCCATCCGTACGAGACTCTTTGTTTAATTTGTTTAGTTTGACGTTGTAACGTCGTCGTTTTTTAACAAAATTTTTAACTTTCTCAATATACTTAGAAATATTTTATTGCAATTTTTTTATAGTTAAATTATTATTATTATTATTATTATTTTTAAGTGGTTGACAGCTTGACATTTTGATTGACAGCTACTGGAGATGGAGACAAAATGATGAGGTTTTGCCCTGCTTTTCATGCAGTCCAACTCATGAAAGAGGTTTGTTTTGTACACATATTCATTAATGCATGATAAATAGGAAGACAGTATTGTACAACTCGGTAACATGATGCAACAATGAATTGAATAAATACTGTCAGTAACTCAGTCACTGATTTCACCTTTTATTATTCAGGGTTATTCTCCCCAAGAGTCGTGCGAGTTGGTTGTAAAAGAAGCACAGCGAAAAGCAGGAATGACCTCAAAACCATTTGAAATGGCCTTGATTGCCATCAACAAAAAGGTGATTTTATAAAGATGTTTTGATGTCAAGTTCCTTGAATTCCTTCATTTATAACTGCTGTCATGAAAACTACCTGTAGCAAGTGCATAATTATAAATGAACACAAATACATCCCATGCTGAGGAAGACTACAAGTATGTCATATTTTACATAACTCATGGTTAGTTAGACAAGTGAATAGACACAAAAGCCACCTTGCACAAAGAAAGTTTTTTTTTCTATTATTGCACACAGTAACATTTTCTTGGCAGTGACTATGAACTTCAAAAATTTGCGAAGTCTGATTTGATCAGAAAAAATTTAGCTGCAGAAAAAAATCAGCTCAAACCTGACTTTTCTTTGGCTTTATTTTCACAACTGTTTCACGCAGCTGTAACTGATATGCTCATTGATGACTATAATTTTTTCTTGTCCCCAAACCCCTGATAAATCAGAGTTCATGTAACACCATGCAAGTGTAACACAATAACTTCCAAGTCAGAGGAATGTGTGAGAAAATTATACTGCACAAAACTCTCTGAAAGGGAAATGTTTAATGAGCTCACAGAGAGAGGAAACTACAATTCACTACAAGACTAATTTTATCTAGTTTTAGGTAAAGATTTGACTGTAAATGTGGTTTTTTTTTTTGTCAGGGTGATTTTGGGGCAGCTGGCACTGTTCCGTTTTTTGAAGATCAAAAACTGAAAACTTCATATTCTGGATTTCCATTTGTTGTCTGGACTGAAGAAATGACAGCACCAGAAATCAGAGTCCAACCCCCTGTCTGCTGGTAATCCAGTATTTTTTAGAGTACGGAACTCTCACATAGACTGTGAGCAACCATTCATTTTATTTTTTTAACTCCTTCAAGCACAACACAAAAGAAAGTGCACCAGGCTGGGAAGAGAAAAAGGAGTTGCTGGTCGAACTGCACATTGGACATGTCATATCGATAAATGTGACAATGTTTTGATTTAGGAATGTCTCTATGTTTGTAGGTTGTTGGGAGCTAAGATTGCTCCAACCTGGAGTATATCCTAATATGTTGTTATTTATGCAATCATCCCACAAGAGTGAAAACATTATGAAATAAATTTAATTTTATTATTTATCTTTTTTTCACATTCTGCCAAATAATGACGTACATTCAGTCAGGAGAAACAACAGTCTTGTGGTTGTATGAATGCTTCAATCTGCAGTGTATAAATTATACACTTTGCAATTATAAATTACATGACTTTTTGTATTGCATTTTTCTCACTTTGTACCATCTTTTTACTCACGGTAAAAAAATACACTCCGTGAAATAAAATAAATTTGTGTGCACAACTTGCATATGCTTAAGATACAGTAAAATATGTACAGTTGTCACATGGTGTGTATATACATACAACCCTAAAATTTATCAGAGTCGTATTTTTGATGCCAGATCTTTTCTAATGGTATCAACTTCCTTCTTCTCCTTTTCATGTCTCAGTCTTAAGATCTCCAATACTGTGATCTCCTCCTGGTTGTCATCAGCTCGTGAGTCCCTGTATCGTCCAGATCCTGGGCTGCCTCTTCTCCTACTTGCCATTTGCTTCGGTTTAGGAACATTCTTGGCATAGTTTAAAGCCTGCAAAAATAAACCAGAAAAAAAATTAACAAATCAGATTGGCTGTCAACAGGCCTGATTTTAGCCCAAATCTGACAGTGTACTGTATGTTTCATGCTTGTAATTGGACAGTAGGTGACAATTTGTGTGCACTCTTCCTTGGACAGATGTACTGAATAAGATTGTTTTCCCAGTGTACTTAGTCATAACACACTCAACTGTTGAAGCTTTTGATTGTTATCAAGATGTTTAACCGATGACTATGGTAATCAAATTCTGTTACAGTTTTGATTAATTGGTAACTGAACTTTGTGTTGTCCAAGTCTGTTTGTAATCAGAATTGATTGAAGTGACAAGCAAATCAGACTCCGCTATGCGGTTGTCCCATTTTGTTAATCAGTTGTTTGATTACAGACCAAATTGGACTCCACTTTGTCACATTTCTATTATGAATCACCTTCAACAATGTTAACTAACTTTATTATATCGCTAGCTCTGTCAGCAGGACACAATGAACCGAATCCTGCGCCGTGATTGGCTACCCAAGAGGGCAAGATGGCGCTATCTTGCCCGCTTGGGATTATTTGTTGTGTCCCATGAGAAATAGTGTTCTTTTTTGATATAATAAATCCTTTATTGACCAAGTTCTTTTCCTTGTGTGTGTATGGACCGAGACAGAGTTGGAAAAAAGAACTTGACCAATATCCAGCCATCTAGACCTCATGCTTGGTCGATAATCCATGTGTATTTCACTGATTCCCATGTACAGCACTTCCCATAATTGAATAAAACAGTATTCCTTTGAACACTTGAAATCATAATCATACATGTACATGTAGCATCACTTACTGTTTGTCTCTTTATCTCTGCCTCTATCACGTGTTTGGGTTTAGCTGGCAGCTGTGTTGATCCCTTCCCCTCTTCTTGTTTTCTCATGGTTGAATGCTGAGACCTCAACATTGCTGCATATTCTCGCTGTTTGCTAACTTTCTTCATCTACAAAAAAAAGAGCAGCCACAATGAGCTGTGAGTTATTCTTTTACGTGTGACAGCCCCAGTGAAAGTACATGTAGTCTCGAAAACAAAATTAACTTTTGCACTAAAGGTGCTGACTGGTCTCATCGACACAAATTGCACAAAAAATTGCCGAGTGTCATATCCCTTACACTGAACACGTCTCACAATGTTGTACTTTCACAACGATTACTACTGCACTGATCAATTTCATTTAAGGGGTGTTACGCTAGTTTATGTCTTGTGCAACTTGTCTTGCTAGTTCTGCAACAAAATTGTGAGACAATTTGCGAGAAAATTGTTCTCAATGGAAAATCTATCCCAGGTCCCAGGCAACCTTGCCAAGAATTTTTACAAGCCAGGCTAATAGCTACCTAAAGAGTTTTCAGTCGTTTTTTTTTTTAACATATGGAGAAGGGGAACCAATGATGATAATATGAGAGGGTGCTGTGTGACCACTTGAACTACATCATTTGCAGACAATTTACCAGTCAAAATCAAACCATAAATTCAGAACAAAAGATGGTGACTTCCTCATAATGATCATTAAATTCAAGTGTCATTATCATAGACAATTAATTCCGAGTTGGTCGCTTCATGTGGTTGCGATGTAATGAGAATTTTTACCTTTTCTTTGAACTCATCAGAATCAACATTTGGTCCCAAGCCACCAGCTAGGTGCTCAACGTTGGCACCTGCAAAGTTCCGGTAGTCCTTCAAGGTGTATGGTTTGTACTGAAAAGGCTGCCGCAAGCTAGAATAACTTCCAGATGCTTTACTGTCTCTACCAACATTTGCCATTTTCTGTAACGATGGAGAACTAGATTGTACTAAATAAGGTTCTGAGGAAAACTTCCTGTGGAGACTGGGTTCAGGAATTTTATTCCCTCTGTCAGAATCAGTATTTGGTAAAGCTGAAGACAGATTATGGTAATAACCTTCCTCATGTAAATGATGTATACTGGAGACGAGTGGTTTGCGATGGTAGCCGTATCCTCCTGGAGGTGCTGACTGAGTAGACAGTGGATTATAGTGTACTGGTGGGATAGGTCCTGCCATTGCATGTGACTGTCTCAAATTCGCCATAACACTTTGGTAACCTCTAGTGTAAGAAGTTGGTTGATATGAATAACCTGGCTCGTATGTGTTATGATATATGTTTGCAGTTTGACTTACATCATAGTATGGTCCATGATGCTGATTGTGATATGCGTTACGTGCACCATTTAAGAAACTATCTGGTAGCAAATCACCTTCTTGTCTATCGTGAACCAGGTATCCCGGATCATTTTGAATTTGACTGCCATTTCCACTGGAATTAACACTTTGATCTAAATCACTGTTGATGTCTTCTAAAAGTTCTGATTGATTCCCCAGGCTTGAATCTGAACCAGATGCAAAGCCTGGAGACTTTCCTCCTTCCTCTCTACTTCTACTTTTCTCGTCTAGTTTATTGTCGAGTTTATTTTTTGTCTTGGTTGCATGCATTCGAGCATAGCTAGTTTTCGCAGGCAATCGCTTCCCAACATTTTCTTTATTCCTTTCGATTATGTGCTGAGGACGCCGAGGCTTTAGAACTTTCTCGAGTTTTATAGTATTTGATTCATTAGTCTTTTGCGCTGGTGTTGAAGTCTTTGGAAAATCCAAAACTTGTTCTGTTAACTCCGAAGGATTGCTTGGCTCATCGGTTGTATTAACTCGATCAAGAACTCCAAATTCTTGTAACTTCGCTGACTCGAGAGAATCATTTAAGGAAAACTCCAAACTATCCTGTACCGTCTCTGAATCTGGTTCCCGTTCGTTTGTATCGACCATAGTGTCGTGAATTGCATCTTCGTTCAACGATTCTCTGTCCAATATGGCGGCCAAGACAGCAGGCGGCGCAAATGTGGTTATTTTCCCGTCCACACTGTCAATATTTTGTTTCTCCTCCTGCTTTTCCATTCACTGGATAATGAATATAAGTCACGGTTCCTTACTGTTCGGTAATAAGTTATATATATTGTACCTCGGACAGAAAAGTAAATGCCATCTTGTGTTCTCTTATTAAACGAACACAACTGACGTATTGACTACCCATAATGCATCACTTGTTGCCATGGCCATGCAACTGTGGTTTAGCGGTGGGGTGGGTGGGTAGGTGGGCGGGGGCGGAATGACACCACAAAATGTTCACGCAGTGGAAAGAAGCGGGGATGCTCGTCGCGTCCTCTCGCCTACAGGGTATCTAGGAAGGAAAGCCAATATTTTTAGCCGTCAAGGTTTCGTTTAGGGTTACGCTCAAAGAAATCACCGCCACACAAAAATGGTGGCCGAGACCGAAGATGTTATCTTGATCTATAGGCCAAGAAAGATTGGTCTTCTTTTGAGGGCTAATTCACATTTTCCGACGACCGTCCCGGACCGTTTCACATGGGAGTCCGTCTCGGGAACTTTGTACCGTCCTACAGCGGGGTTACTAAGGCTTGCAGTACAAAAACTACTTCAAATCTGGAACCATTGCGTATGTCTCTGTGTGAGGTTCTGATTGTTTCTGGTCACTCGACCGTAAAAAATAGCCCTGACAATCGAGAAAAAACTGTGCGAGGAAGCGTACGCATGCTTAAGAGGAAGAATATTAATGGGGGTTAGGTCTTTCCCGCGGTCTGGATCTGCCAGCCAACCTTAAGGTCTTTCACTTTGAGGAGACGCCGAAACGTTTACATCTTCTTACAAGTCTGGCAGTCTTCTCTAAAATTCGATTAAAAGAGAAAACCAACAAGGCACAGCTCTTCTGCAGTATTTTTAATATTACAATTTAAAATTATTTCTTGGGCAGTACCAGGCTGCTTCTTGCATAGATGCTAGATGTGCTACTAGCGTGAGCACTACATTCGGTCACGCAAGTAACGGAAAATGAGACGACTACAACAGAACCAAGCAAAAGTGACCGTTCTTCAATAGTCAGGCATTCTCACTTTCAGAGCCCTCGGATACACAAGCCAGTGGTCAAACTCGAGTCCAGGGTCCCCGGCTTCCCGGTCAACGGTCGGAACTGAATGCTCCAAGCAGCAAAGGTCAGTGTCAGCTTTGCTGAGCTTCTTCATATCCTTCGGTCTTCATGTCTGAAATTCCAAGCTCGTCGTTCTGTTCCTTTGTTCTTTCGTAATGAACCACTTCCAGTTCAGGATCAGGGTCAGGCGCGTATAAATTCTGTAAAAAAAGAGAAGAAAATAAATTGAGGAGCACTGCTTCGTAACGTCTTTACACAGCTTGCAGGAGACTGAGTAAACTTTCAAACCAGTCATTGTTTACATATCTAAAACCTCGCAGCTTAGCTATGCTACCCTGAAACTCATGAGGTCGACTTGTGGCAAGTCTGTAAATTGAGTGTCCTAATGGTTAACAACGCTGGACTCCGAATCGAGTGGTCTGGGTTCGAACCTGCCCAGGATATTGCGTTGTGTTCTTTAGCAGTACCTCTCCCCCGGGGAAGGATTAGGTCCTAACAAAGCTATTAACGGAAACCTCCGGTGAACCAACACATCATCCAGGGGTAGTGGGGGACGGGCAATACCCTGAAATCTAGCTGACTGGAATGCACTTTAACTTAAATTAGTTGTAAAAGGGGAGCAGGACAGAGGAACGACTACGGCACGATGAAAAACTCCAACCTAACCTCCCTCCCTGGGGTAGTTTTCTTTGAAATTTGGAAACAAAACAAAGGAACGATACAGGATGTGAAGTTAACCTGAACGTAAGTGTTTCCGGCCGGGTCGTCCAATATTATTTCCACGTTCATTTCTTCACCTCTAATTATCTGTAAAAAGAAAGAAATCGAAATAATTCAGACTATAAATGTAGCGGAGCGTTCGCGAATCATCTCAAACACCTCAAGGACAATTCATGGGTGATGAGTTTTCTTCAGTGTCTACACGGAATTGGAGAGGGGAGGGGAAGGAGTGGGTGTGATCTACTCAATGAGTGTGTGTGTGTGTGTGTGTGTGTGTGTGTGTGTGTGTGTGTGTAGGGGGGGGGGGGGGAGGGGGAGGAGGTTAAATAGAGAGTGAAGCTTGTTACCTTATCCAGGCCGCTCAAAAATGTCTTCAAGTTCTTATCAAACAGGGCAGGACTGTCTCCCATACCAAATGGATTCACTGATTGCAGCTGTTCCAGAAAGAAAAGACAGAGAAAAATACCTAAGATTTGAGAATTGTAACATATCTATGTATACCGCAATAAGAAATATGAGAGCATGAGAGACAGGGAACGTTCTAGGTCACTGTTCGGTCTCAAACAGCTTTCAGGAATTCTGCGAGACGAGCGCTCAAGTGTTGTAGAGTGGTTGTAGTTTCTAGACATTCGACTGTTCCCCTAATCTTAGAGCAGTCTCTCTATTGCTCAAAGAGTCCAATAATGCTAAGCGAATTGAAGGTCGACTAGCAAAAACAGAGGAATCGAGCACGATATTCGAGAGGCAAGGCAATATCGTGCTCCGCGTCCTTTCCCGCGGATTTAAAAGCAACAGGAAGACTACTCGCGGTCTAAATATAACTAAATTTCGATCGAGACTCCAATTCAGTGGCAAATCTTCGCAAAATCTCTCCCATATCAACATTGCACTTGGCGCAAGTTTTGGTCTTCTCTCAAAATGGTAGATGCAAATAGTGCAAATTTTCTACAATCGAAGATTTCATAAGGAAGATTTTCTTGGTGGAAGAGAAACCACAATCATTTGCTCACGTGATCTTTCATATTACTCAACAGGCCCTCCAAAGTTGTGAACCGTCCTCCCAGTGTGCCGGCGGTGCATGTGAAATCCAACGAAGGAAGGATAACTTCACAAGTTTCCGACTGCAAGAAAAACATTACAAAAATATCAAGCAAAAGTATAGACTAGACTTCGCTTAGTCAGTTGTGGGTGACGCGAAAGAAAACTGCAACAACAAAATGGCCGCGCGAAATCCTGGCACGCTCCCCGCTCCCAGGATTTCGCGCGGCCATTTTTTCCTCGCGGTTTTTTGTTTTTGCGTCTCGCACGACAGACTAAGCTCAGTGGCGGGTCAAGACCTTGAGCTAAGGGGGAGGGGGGAGGGGGCAGTTGTGTTTACTTGCCCTGCCGGCTTTTCTTTCTTCTGTCATTTCTTATTTTTTTACCCAAAATAAGGGAGAGGGGGGGGCGGACCCCCCCTCCCCGGGCCCCTCCCCTAGATCCGCCACTGAAGCTCGTAGTCTTTTGTTACTCGTAGTCTAGCAAAAGTAGGGACCCTAATGCCTTTTGACGCTGGTATGTTTAAGTCGCCTGTGTAAACCGGGATAGATCAAGGCATGATTTTATCTTCTCGAAAATCAAGTTTAAATAGGCGTGTCGTAATGAACCGCGCACGCACCTTCAACACATCCCTGTTTAGGTCAACAGGATCTGTTATTCTGAGAGTAATTCTTGTTCCCTTTGCTTCTATTCCACCTGAAGGAAAACGCAAAAGAATATCTTCGGCAAGACCAGTTTCATCTTTTCATTACAGCTGAAACGAAAAAACTATAGAAGAGTACCAATTGACTAACGGCAAGAAAGGGTAAAGAGGGGGTAGGGGGAGGGGAAATTAACTCTCTTGCTCTTCAACCCTCAACCCCTCCTACTACCGGTAAGGTCGTACACGCCTCGCAAAAATGATCACATGCAAAAGACTGGCACCATTACGTTAAATTACGCACGAAAAAAAATGAGACGCCGCGTCAAACGAAAGGCGCGTGGAAAGTTCCGCCAAAACTGGGCCCATCGAGGAAACTTGTCCCGTGAATTGGTAAATTATTCAAGAACAACTTACCGCCCGACTTGACTTCATTTGTCCTCTCGCCGCAAGCATCACAGTTTGTTGCCATGACAATCACTTCTTTAAAGTGCGGAATGGCTGACGTGTAGGTTAAGGCTGATTCAAACAAACTTGGAATAAATTCTGTATTTCAGTAAAGAGCTCTGGACTAAATAAGGATTCCTTTCAATCCTCTTGGCCCAATCGCTCGCGCCACCCTGCCCCTAACCCCAACGAAGAATTTCTATGATTTACAACCTGATTTCTTTGAAAAATTCCTCGAATTTGCGTCACCGTACCCGAAGAATTAATTACAAGTTCAGTCAAGTAACCAGTCTACATGTTGCCTTCTTTGAAAAGCAACAATAGCAATGACAGGATAGAGCACCCGCATGGAAACCAGCTAAAGCTGATGTGACTTCCTCTCTAAGTATTGTAAATTATTAGGATACCAACAAGTTTCATTCTAGTTTCTGCAGGTGCATTGCACAACGGACAATTTGTTGGGAAACTCAGCACCTGCCAGACGAAAAGAAAACGATACCACACATTAGCATATACCAAGCCAGTGAACACATGATACATCTTGTGTGCTCTGAATCGTCTACCAAATAGTGAATATCTACTCCATTTACTAGTTTCCAAACTGAAAGTCAAGTCATGTACAATGACAATGGCATTATACCGAGGTAGATGCTGTTGGCTATTCACAGCTAGGTACATATCAACATTTAAAATACTAGCCCGAGTTTTCTGCATGTGCTTTTTCGACTATTCCCTCAAAAAAAAAAAATGTTTCCCAAATCGTTGTCTAGATATTTATTTGTTGTTCTAATATGAATCTACTGGCGTTCTCTCATTGACTATGCTACTCAATGTCCATTCTGTTAAATGGTAAATAGTGAGTAGCCATTAGTAGTGTGTTTTGTCCTTGTCAATAATCACGCGATAGAAATCTGGAGGTCATAATCTCATTGCTAAATAGCTCACAAAAGGGCAACATCAGTTGTCTTGAAAGAAAAAAAATTCTAGGTTCTGGACTGCTATCCTCTATAGCATCAACTTAAGTTAAAAAATAGTCAATAAAACAGTTTTCTTAATTTCCTTACCTCATCTTTGGCATTTTTCTCTTTTTTATCTTCTGCATAAAGAGAATAATTTTTGAAACACAACAACTTTACTTACAGTCACCCTTTATTTCTGTATTGCCATTACAACTAGCAATATTTAAAATAGTCCAAAGACAGCTAATGGTTTTAACGATTGAATTGTCGGAGTGAGTAGAATTAAAACCTCAAGTTGATACCCTAGCTAATTTTACCAGTTACATTCATTTGGGGAAAACACTTTTAGCTGGCTCAAGAAACAAAATCGGTCAAGGTACAGTTTTAATTATACAATAAGTTTTAAGATAAGTTAATTTCAAGAAGGCATTGCTTCCTACTTGAAACTTTTGAATGTCCAAGTAAATAATGGATACTCACTCAACTGTAATCTCCACAAAACAAAAACAAAAACAACAACAACAAAAAAAAAAACCAACAAAAACAAAAAAATGAATTAAAACAATTCATATGTATTTCAAGGTAGTGTATAGTCAGTGCTGTAGGCTCAACTGCAAGTGCTCAAACTAATGCCAGAGTGTTGTTTTAATTTCTACACATTTCTCTCTTTTAATAGACCATGCCAAAAGTTGCTAGCAGCCCCCAGGCAGTAAAGAAGAATTATGTACAGTGAAAACAGATAAAACATTTCACAAAAAGTCATGCTTCCACATCACTGCCCTTACCTTCGTCTTTATTTTCCTCCTCTTCAGCTGCAGGTTGAATGCCTAGTTTAGCATCCTGTTCCGGTTGCCGAGTGTAATGTACAACAGTCATATGGGGATCCTGGTCTGGAGCCTGGGGATTTTCTATAAAGCTGTTGCCAGATGCATCATCAAGGACAAGAGTGAATTTCATCTCACCATTACGACACTTCGTCAGTTGTGATATAATAATGTCAATCTTAGTGGCATTATTAGGATCAATGATCTGTATTATAATAAAAAAATTTTTTAAAAAACTCAAGGCAGGTAATACAGTGTCAAACAACCCTGCAAAAAGCATATGCTAATCAATTCAGTTTACTCCAAGGCCCTAGTTTTTAGTGCTTAATGGAAGATGCTTATTGTGGCAGAGCACTCGTAACAGATGGAATATATCTCAAGTTCCAAAAACAGTTAGTGAACAGGCTATTATTTCTGAAGGAAACGATAAACAATAGCTATCTAGTGTTATAGACAAATAAGAATATAAAATGTTCCTTTAGTTACTCAAAGACAAATGTGCAGCATTGTTAAAAGTGCATTGACCAAAAGCTGTCAATGTAGACTACAACTTTTGCCGTGATTCTGTTCTCATTCAGTCTGCGTATTAAAAACTGACGAAAAATGACACATCTTTTCTTGTCTAAGTTGCCCCTAAAATATGTCAGATTGCATCTCCAGCCAGATAACTTTTGAAAATTTTTCGGCAGGCATGCCCCCTTACCCCCTAGAAGTTTGCATCCTTCGGACACCTGATTTGCAAGCACTAGCTACTTTAAATTTTTAGCTGACTACTTCTCAAAGTCTGTGGAGAACACTGAACACGTACACGTGGATATTTCATTTTTACTGCTGCATCTTTCAGCTAGACAACCTGAAGTTCAAAACCTGACTAATGATTACATTTTTGGCCGTTGTCGATCATATTTATAACAGCAACCAAAGACCCTTGGGAAGAAGAAACAAACAAAATACTAACAGTAGATGATAATCTACCAGTCATAACACATGGCCATGACCTTTTGAACCTGTTAAAGTAATTAAACTTCTCTTTCCTGAGAGGTCTGCTAACATGACTGATGATGGTGAAACATGAAATTATTGATTGCGCAGGAATCATGCGTTATTGAAAGTTGCAGTAATAACCTAACCAGTTAATATCTCTTTTACTTCCCAGTTTTATATTTTTTTAATGGGGTTTAACACACAGAAGACTTGTCCTAATGGGTAATGTTTGGCAAGTAATGATGTAAGTGCTGAGTAGCCCAACAGTTAGGAGTATCAAACATGTTTGATTACAGTCCAAACGAACAAAATGTTTTGCAATGTTTGATCAAATGTTTTACGACTTTCAAACTTAAATCAAACACGATCAAACAAGGTGTCCAAACAGAAAAATATTTGGTCACCAAACATTTCCCATATGGTCAGGTCTTAATTAAGTCCTCAGTATGCTTCTCTTCCTGCTACTCTTTGCACTGAAGTTTTCAGTGTTCCAGACCTTTTTCTTGCTCTGCATTTGGTTTCCACAGTTTGACTTCAGGCAAGTATATCCCCAGCTCAGAATCAAGATCTGGATCTCATGTTTGGCCAATAAATCTTACCATTATTTACAGTTGATGATAGGTTAATATTAAAAACCGTAATATTTGCTGAGTGTACCTTTCTGACAGGCTGATCTTGCCCCAAGCCAGCAATAGCACGTTCTAAGAGTCCTTCGATGGTGTTGAGTTCTGAAAGTAATTTTCAGACATACATGAATGGGAATCATGGGTATGAAATTGTATATGATAGTGACTAATAGGCTAGTGTTTTTCACATCAAAAGTTTCTTCTTGTTTGTACTTTCCCCTGGTACATTGGGGCAATAGTCTGAGCTTTAAGTTCAATAATGGGGTTTCAAAAAGAATGCTCTGAATAATTTTATTTTTTATTATAAATAGTCATGGGTTTATATTTTTCACAGTTTTATGCGAGTGTTTTTTTTTTTTTCATTTTTTTTTTTTTGCATGCAACCTGCTGCCTTCCACTATATCTATAAGCATCTCATGATATCATTAATAACTTTGAAATTTTCACAGATATTTCCATTGAGCATTGTATTGTGAGAAATCATCCCTAGAATATGTTAAGAGTGAGTAACAAAATTTGAACACCAATCTTACTTCAAGTAACTGGGGAAAAAAACTGCTGTTTTCAACCTTACCTCCTTTTTGTGAGAATGCAGGACTCTCAAACTCCAGCTCTGGAATAGTGAATGAAGCTGCATCTGATTTCACAACTTGTCTGTTCAAATCCTGCAACAAAACACCAAATGATTTCAGTCTTGTCAGAGAATTTTTATAAAGCACATGTCTGTTTGGGAATTTGTTAGTGAAGAATGATTACCGGTACGTAGTTTACTTATTTTAAATCCTCGTCATGCCTATTAGTGGGCCGTTATTGGAATTCAGTGATTACATGTGCATGAACATACAGTTGAACCTCTGGTTGCGACCACCTCTCATAAGTGACCACCTCTCCTTAGTGACCAGTTTTCCAAAATACCAAAAGTTGCCATTAATCAAATCACTATAATTTGAACCTCTTGTAAGCTGCTGCAACCACATTCAAAGCTAAAAGTTTGAAATTTTCTTTTGTTTTAACTTCTCATAAATGACCACTGACAGATAACAGAGTGGAAATTGGATAATAAGTTGTTGTTCTGTTTGACTTATTACCGTAAGCAGTTTATCAGAAGCAAACCATGACACTGTGAATAACTAAATGTACTATGGAAAGCTTATTATTTAAATATCAAATATTTTTGTGGCTACTAAAAAGTTATTGCATGGTTTAGATGTGCATTGTGTGCACTGAAGGGGTCACCCTGTTTAAATATTGATTATTATTATTTTTGGCACATGGGGTAAGTCTCTTCAGTTACCATATGCTAATGAGGCAAACTTTTGACCCAACATGGTCTAAGCTCTTGTAAGCAACCACCTCCTGTAAGAAACAACCTAAGCTTAACATTTTGGATGGTCGCTTATGGGAGGTTTGAATTAACAACTAGGAATAGTTACACTGTTATTAGCTACATGTAACAGTATGCACACAAACAAATTTATAGGTATTACTTATTTTTATAGCTGCTTCTGCTGTTACTAATAACTTACTGTTAATTTTTTTTTGTTTTGCTTCTTCTGGTGTGAAGAAATAATAAATTACACAGCAAGGGAGCATTCAGCCAGCCCAACCATCCTGTGGATGCCAAGTTTTAATTTTTTTGCCTGTTAAGCACTTTAATTATAAATTGTTGGCTTGAACTGGTCCCATTACTCAAATCAATTATGGATGAACACTTTGTAATTGTTCTTGGTTTACACCCTGTGGTACACAAACAGCAATTGGTTTTGAACAACAACGTGTACCTCCAGTATGTAATGACCATATGGCAGAATATGTCTTTGACACAGAACTGGTAATAATTTCAGTTTGCGTGTGGAAAATGTTTAACTATACCCAAGGCTGTAGGGCTTTACATGTACATGTACTAATCAATAGTTGAACCAAACCATTTTATTTCAGGATCCTGGAAGAGGACTATGTATGTGCTAAAAATAAAACAACTGTATGAAAGAGTTTTTTTTTTCTCCCTGAAATTATTCATATTGTTATGGACCTGAAACTTCACCTTCCTCAAGGAATTAATCGAGAAAGAAAAGTAAAAGATTTCTGCTCCTTGTGTTCCGATTCATGTGACTCAATTTGAGATGCTTTTCCATGCCTAACATCCTAACAAGTGCTTTGCTTGTGGCAGTATGATGGTTGAGCACTAGTCTTATGTTAGTATCACAATCATAATCAAGATTTCAGCATTTAAAATAATCAGCTTCCACAAAACCTGTACCTCTGGTGAAGAAACTGACAGCTTCATTGTGCATCCCTTTTCTTGTATTCTTCCTGCCGACTGGATTTCATTGTTTGTACATCCACAGTGTGGACACTCAAATGACATGAGAATTATCTCTTTGAAGAATGGAATTCTGGTAAGGAGCAATCTGGTTGTCCCCTGTTTCATCATAAAAGAGAAATAATTAATTTGGTCATGTTGGTGTACTCCAGGTTGTCATAAAGTTCTGAGTCCCCTATTACCTTGATCTTCACACCAGCAAGTTTCAGGTTTGTTTCTTTGAAACTTAGCCTGTTTCAGGCTCTCAGTTTTTGGGGGCAAGTGAAATTAAAGGGGAGCAAGGCGAAGAAGAGAACGTGGAAGATCAGTACTTTTTTTTTTTTTTCACTCATTATTTGCGTCAGCTCCCCTCTACAAACCAATTGCCCAGAACAGGTTAGAGTGATTTAAAATGTCAACAACAGAAAAGTTCATACGCAACATCATTATTCATAGCAGTTCCTTGTAAATAGGGACTGGCTTATTGTCCCCCTGGGGTGGGGGATCTGGCATACATGTATTCCAAGTCATTTCAACACCAGCTGTACCAGGCATTTGTTCATTTAAAACGGATGATGTCTAGGGCACTGTAAGTGGTACATAGGCACTTTAAGCCTTATTCGTCTCATTCATTTATAATCTGATCTTTACATAAAAGCTCTTTATAGGAAAACCGTTCTCAAACCTGCTTTGCAAGGATTTCTATTCCTTGATGCATATATAAAGTCCTCGAATGTAAAACTCCACAATATTTTATTAAATAAACCCATGGAATGATTCAGTTAACACTGTAAAACTTGTAGAACTTTCATGCAGTACTCACGTTTTTTTCGCAAGATAAACACAGGCTTTCGATGGCGGTGGTTTCTGGTTCATCATCAGCATCGATATCCTTAAATAGCGGCCCTTTGGGTTCTTCGTCCATTGCTTTATCTTAACCGTGGCGTTTATGAAAGTAAACTTTAAAATTCCTCGAAAAATCGACCAAAATACTACATCTCCTTACCCCACGTTCTAAAATTTCTGCAATTCACTGATGTAACCGCACTGAAAAAATGCAGGCTCATTCACCTCGATACCAGTCTCTCGCCACTTTTAACATGGCCGCCGATCGAAGAGCCAATCAGAATGTTACATCAGCATTTGCACATGGTTCACACGATCCAAGATGGGGAATGTACTAGCGGCTTCACCGTCGAATCCCTCATCTTCTGGCAACGTCACCTCGATACCGCCGCCTCCACCCCTTACGGCACCTCCTCCTGTAGAAGCCAAGCCGCCGCCATCGGAGAAACAGGCATCCAACAACCCTGGGACGTACGAAGACCTACACAAGGCATGCAAAGGTAGGCTGCACAGAGGCCGTACAACTCTCACCGGCTTCGAGGTTTTTTTCCGGTTATGTAAGACTTCCGTCGTAGTAAAGCTAAATCACGAATGTTTAAGGTCTTCTCATTGTACTATAGAATAATATGACGTGGCTCGATTTCCGTAAATTTACGGGATGTTAAAATTTAGCGCCGTTAACGTTATTTCAGCTGATATATGCATTGAGCTTAGTTAACGTAACCTTTTACTATGCTTAAGTAGAAATTGAATTTCTGGATCCGTTCACTGGATAAATGCAGTCATTATGAATCAGCCCATCTACCGTTTAAATACACGGCGATTCTAAGATTTCCAAAGAGATTTTACTTAAGACCGGATTTTTACAAATTATTAATAGAGAGATTTTAACAAAATCTCATGTTACAAGTATCTGTACTACTCTAGTGCAATATATACTGTAGTAGATCACGCCTACCTCTCCCTCACAGTGTCTTTGCCCTGAACAAGTTTTATAATAAAAAAAAAAAAGTGAAATAGTAATAACCTGTTTGTTGTGCCACCACAGATCTCTTGAAAAAAATTATCAATCAATCAAAGCAAATTCGAGTGCGGTGTCTTGTAGATTTTGGACAAGGAGACAGGAGGTTATCACGCTGTACCTGAGCAATATTTTAAGTTTACCATCAAAAGAGACTGCTGTACTTTTGAAAACAGTCATGTTCACATGGTCACAGCCTGTCAATTTGTGGGGTACCTGGCCCTTGATGAAACCTTTACCAAAGAAGCACATGAATCCCATCATCATCATTATAACCTTCTCCCGACCTGCGAGATGGAGCCTTGACATAGATCTACAGCCTGGAGAATATACTTGTATCTCTTGAACTTTGACTTGCCAAAACCAATAACTCAAACTTTTAATGTTAAGCCACATTTGTGTGACGCTGATATCTTTCTGGCATACCTACAATATCGATCTTCGCAAGGTTATCCTCAACAAAAGTTCCTTTTCAATTATTGCAAGACAAATGGGTTGATACAATGTAGATATTAGCATCACCAGATCATCAGAAGTTTTCAGTTCAGTCGGGCACATTTACTGTATCGCAACTTGTTGGTGTTGTCACCTGAAGTACCCTCTCTGATCTGGAACACTGGAAATTGTTACCTACATTAGTTGCTGATTTTTCCCACACCAGCTTCTTGTGTTTAGTTTTTGGCACTTGAGGTTAGACTGAACTGCACACAAAATAAAACTTGAAATATCTGAGTTGCAAAAAGGGAGTTACAGTGTAAACTACATGTAAGCTATCACATCAATAAGTTTATTGCTACTATACTGCCTTTGATATGCTCCCTTAAAATATTTTCAGTGGTAAACGCATTGGTTAAACACAATGTAACTTAACAAGCATAATGATGATAAAAATCAGGATTGAAGTATTTCGCTTATCAATGTCAATTCAAGATTAAAATTTGATCAAAGGTTAATGTCCCAAGTATGGTTATTTCAACCTGAAACATCAGCTACTTTCAGGGCAGGTATATGGTGAAGAGGTAAGAGTGCTTGTCCTTTATCATGGTGGCCCAGGTTTGAATACCAGACCCAGTGTCATTAGTGGGTTGTTAGTTTGCTGTTGGTTTTCATCTCTCCACCAAGGGTTTTTGCAGGAGTTCTCCAGTTTTCCTCCCTCTGCAAAAACAAACACTCCAAATTCTTATATTTTAATCTTGATTTTACGCATACAAACTCCATAATAGTTATAACAAGTTTTTCAGAGCTCTTTTATGTTTCATGGGTAGAAACATGTAACTTTTCCTTGCAAAGATCCTCCTTGTAATTCAGGATACAATTTCCTTTCTAAAGAAATGAAATATTTGGTTTAACACTCATTCAGTGATAGCACAGTCTTAACTTTTGTTACTTTACAGATGTCTTTCCACAGCCATTTGAAGGCTGTAAGCTGGCCATCAACAAGGGCCTTAGCAATCATTTCCAAGTCAGTCACACCCTTCAGCTCAGTGGGATAGGCCCAGGAGCGTACCACTTTGGAGCAACTTATGTAGGAAATAAACAAATGGGTCCTAATGAGGTAACTGAAAGTGTCATAGACATATCCAGCTAACATGTTTACCTCTTGTTGCCACCCAAGGGAGATTATAATTGTGCAATTTGTCATGCACAACTGAGTACATGAGGGCACATGTATGTACAAACAGAACAATTGTCAGTTAATGAATAATCGATCACATGATCTGAATTGTGTGGCATCAAGGATGTAAACACATTAGCCGAATCCCACTATTCAATATTTTTATTACATCTGGATTTTTCAAAAGGATGTTAATAAAATGATACCCTTGTGAAAGTGTTTTTTCCTCCAAATTGGAAGTTATAATAATTCAAAAGAATGTCAGTTTCTTTTTTCTTGTCTATGTACTTACCTTCCTTCTATTTCTTTTTTTGCTTTATATTGCGTAAATTGATTTTTAGGCTTAAGTTTTAAGGAGTCACAAAATCAAAGTGTGTAACTCATTTAGTGCAAAGGAACTCACTTTTCTTTAAACACTATTTTCATAAATCCAGTCACATACAAGTTGTATACACATAGATGTACATTGTAGAAACAGAATGACTAAGTTGCATCCACTTAGCTTATATGTGAGTTAATGAGGTACAGCTTGCATTGACTGCATCTTTTGTGGTTGTTTTTGTAGGCATTTCCTGTAATGCTCGGAGACATAGACACAAATGGAAGTCTTAATGCTCAAATTATTCACCAATTGACGGACAGAATCAGGGGGAAAATGGTGGTCCAGGTAACTATTCAACTTTAATTTGTGAGTCATAATTAGCAATTAGCCTGGGATTTCTGTTTGATGACAGTTGACGAGGCTAAAGGCTGAATTAGCTCTCATTCCATGGACATTGAGAACGAGTTATCTAGTTGTTCAAGTATATTTTTATCTAAATTTCTTTGAAAGAATAATTTCTTACTTTAAAATACAGTAGTATTAAACCTGACCCTTCAGTGAAACTGCACAGACTGAATTATCACTTGAAGCTTTCAGCTGAACAAGTGTATGTGCAGTCATCCATTTTTGTAGTTGGATATTGTTGTTTTTGTTGTTGTTTGTAGTTGTATAATGGCAAATGTCTTTCTTTTAGTTCTTGTGGAAATATATTGATCCAGTAATATTTCTAAATCTTCCTTGGAAACTTCAGAGGATCAAGAAAACATTACTATTTTGAAAACTTAGTACCTCTAGCCATGGCACATCTACATGTAATAACTGTTAGTATAAATCTACTAGTGTTCTATCAAGAATGCCATTCTCTGATTGGCTACGGATCAATATATTTCCACACAATTCTGTGATAGATAGTGAGTAGTGTAGCAGTGTGCCCTTGTTAACAAAATGACGGCTGCTTCTTGGCGTTTGTTTTTCTTCGCGTTTATTTAGATAAAGTTTTGAACGACTTGTAGATTTATACTAGAACAATTAGATTATTTGCTCTCGATTTCTATGCATGATAGCAATCTCAAGCTCATAATCTAATTGTTTAATAGACTTGTACAATAGCTTAGTCAATCAAATTGCAGCATTTACATGTACATTATTTTAGTACCAAGATATTTTAAAGGTTTTGTGTGTTAATGAAGTGAACATGTTTTGGACATCTTTTACAGACACAAAAATCAGTTTGGGTTCTAGTCCAAAGTGATGCTGAGTATAGAGGAAATGACTTCACTGCAAGTCTAACTGCTGGCAACATAGATATAATTAATGGTTCAGGAATCCTTGTAGCGCACTATCTTCAAAGAATGGCCCCACGTGTTGATGTAGGCGGTGAACTGCTTTACCACTATGGCTCTGGGCAAGAATTAGCTATGATGTCTCTTGCTGGACGCTACACATCAGACAGGTGGATAGCTTCAGCAACTGTCGGTCAGACGGGATGGCATTTAAGTTACTGGCACAAGGGCAATGAGAATGTTAAAGTTGGCGTTGAGTATGAATACAACACAAGAGCACGCGATAGTTCTGTTAGTGCTGGGTATCAAATTGAGGTACCCAAATCCAACATTACGTTTCGTGGAATGGTAGACACAAATTGGACAGTGGCTGCTGTCATGGAAAAGAGACTTCCACCTTTGCCATTTGCATTTGTATTGAGTGGAATGGTGAATCATTCTAAGAATCAAGCACGCTTCGGGTTTGGTCTCAACATTGGATGAGGACCTTTACCAGCACCCAAGTGTTGTTGTCTTTTTTGGACTATTCTGTGGAGGTGAAATTCCATTGTTAATGCTGTCTTCTCTCATGGGAAACAGCTGCAGGATTGTCTTAACTTGCTGGGGAGTGTTTTATTTCAGAATTGAACATGTGGCATGTACAGAATAAGAACTATATATGAACAAAACTCTACGCTTTGTATTTGAGAACAAGACTGACTTATTTGGTACATGTATGTATCTGAACCTCAAAGGAAAGGTCGAGCTCTGAATGGCTGTCAATTTTTAGACATGGGGCATCAGCAAACGTCCTTTGTGTTTTTTGGTTCAAGAATAGGAGCTTAATAAAATGCAAATATGCAGTGTTTGTAGAATTTTGCGTCAGTTTATGATGATTAGTGCCATCGTGTTCTTGTTTTTTTTTTCTTTTTTTTTTTTTACAGTACATGTATCTTCCCAGGAGTGATGGTTGATTTCCAGCCTATTTTGGAATCTGGTTGTGATCCTCCTTCCAAGTGTCAGGGAATGCTGGCTCACAAAATGGCTGGAAATTGAGCCTACAAGGGTGGCAAATACGCAATTTGACCTTTCCCTTATCTGGATGTGACAGATCTATTAAAGTTTCAACAAAAATGTTCATCTTATTTGTTAAGGGGGTGACATACCACAATGCTGTGCCTTTTGCTCTCACATTATCTCTTTGAGGGTTTCTGCAATGTATAAAGAAAATCTCAGTTTTACAGAAGATAGGAATTTTGAGCATTTTTTGATGATATTAAGGGTGGAAACTGAAAAGGAGTGTCAAATTTAGAAGATTTGAGGCAAAGGGGGAAAAATAATTAAACGAATAGACTTCTTTAATTTAACCTGTTTTAAATTCACTTTTTGAATTCCATCCTGATTAAAAGGGGCAACTATCAAAGACATTAAGACGGAATCCACCAGAAGTTCGAGTAACAAGTGGACAAAAACCTAGTACCGAGATTATTTACATCGTATTGCAAACTTCTGTACGACTGTTTTAATTATCTTCTCAAAAAAAATCATTTCTAGCAACACCAAACGTCGAAAACGCATGTTGAACTTCATATGAAACACTTGAAAGTACTGATGAAATGAAACTGATGATGAAATTTTGCCTGTGTTTGCACAAGTTCTCTGAATTTTGAAATTTATTTTCTCTCGTTCCCATGGGAAATTGTTTTTGGTGTTATTTCAGGCAATTATTTATGTATTTAGCTTTAAGAAAATGTGAAAATGACTGTGAAATACTTAAAATTATTCTGGTGCCAGATTTTTGTCCACTAAAACCTGAAATTGCTCGATTTTCTATCGGATTTCGTCTTAAATACTGGGAATCTCTGGTATACACTGTATGAAGTGCTACCAGAGGGGAATTAATTAATTCACGCAAGCTTTGGGGCGTCTTGATGAATAGCATGACGTCACTGTTTTTGCGGACTGAAGACGTTTCTAGCCCCAATCCCTACGTAAATCTTGCAAAAAAATCGACGAAGTAGGGAGTGGTGGGGCGAGGTCGATTTTTTGCTCTCACTCCCATTTACGCACGGCCAGAATACAGCAAAGCTCTTCGTACAGGAACGGTCGCCACGCAGGCTCGCTGCTGGTGTTAATGTTACGCAGGGGCAGATCTAGGGGGAGGGTGCAGTGGTTGGAGACCCCCCGCCCCCCTCGCCCAAGGTGACATGCGGCTTTCAAATATAACTTGTATTCTCCAAAAAGAATTTATGTGGTTTAATGATGTTAATCTATTCCTTGGTGGTACACCCCGACCTAAGAAAACTCATGGATCCACCCCTGTTACGACTTCCCATTCAACAATTTGGAAAGTTCCGCTCTTGTAAGTCTTCTTGTACACAATGGCGGAACTAAAATTAACGCGAACTGCCAATTTGAAGACCTTCGAGGGGTTTTTGTTAACGTAGAACAGAGAAACGATAATTGTAAACGCGGGAATCGCTTGACATGATCATAATCCTTGAAATGATAATATTTTTTAACCTTTCTGTTCCACTGTACCAGTTATTTCAGCTTAGCTTAGGAAAATCAATCACGTTTTGAAATCACGCTAAGAGAAAGTGATCACGTTTTACGTACACGACTCGCGTGTATAACACTATAAGAGACAAGTCACGCGTGTAACAAACGTGGGAAGATAAATTTGCATTTGAGCTTGACAGCTATTTTTTCTATTATTTATTTTAGTCACTGATTCAATTTCGTCTAGGCTCCTCGTAATCCAAGGCAGAATACGCATTTCTACCGCTGTTATCATGGCATCTAATTATGTTCTCTTCAGAGCTTCACCAACGGGTAGGCGCAAGCCAACGGTCGAGTATTTAAAAAAAAATTGTAAAGGATCCGTTGGTGGAAAAATTGTACTGCTCGGTAAACAAACCGAATGATCATGAAACATGTTAGACCGCCGAAATTTTCTTGTCTGTCTAAGAGATGTTTACAATGGAAGAGTTTCTATACTTCCGACAACGCAATATACGAAGTCGCCTCGAAGACACTGCTTCGTGCTGAAAGTGAGAAGATATTAACTGCATTTTGCGCTATAATCAGTCGAGAGGTTGGTCAGATATTTAGTTACCGAACGCATTCTAGGATTTAGTCCTTTCTGTATCACACTGCCATGTAGTGCATTGAGAATCAGACAGATCTCCCGAGATTAACTGATTCGACGAAATTGAAGCGTCCGGCTCTCAGTACTGTAAGTCTACGAAAGGAATTTACCAGGCATGCATCATAAAGAGTAATTTCAGTAATTCGTAGAACTGTTAGAACAATAACTACAGTGAATACCCTCGTAGAAATCAAAACAGTTGAAGTCAATTCGCACCAAGAGAAGTGCATGTCTCACCAAACAGCAAGATCTACCACCACGTTTAAGATTCCTCGGTGTTTTAGGATAGGTTTAAGAGTTTCACTCACCCAGCTCTTAGCCATACAGGAGATCTTACTGAACAGAATTAAGTGACGGACCGCAATGTTCTGTGTTAGAGTAGAGCGCAACAAAAGTGCACTAGGAATATTTTTCCCCAGCACTGCAGTAAGCGATGCCCGTAAGCGATGCTCGGCATATAAAAACTCTTTCTCTTCTTATTCTTGGTTATTTTGTTTGTGAGTCGTCTTTTACGTACAAAAAATAGCCTTTTGCTAGAGCCTAACGTACTGTGAACTGCTGCTGAGTAATGTTTAGGCTAATCCCGATGAAGAGTACCTGGATTTCAAAAAAGATTTGCGGCAGTCAGTTTGTCAACTGAATGTACTGTAACTTTAAGGATACTGTAACTTTAAGAATTATTCCTGCTACTAAAAACTCATTGGAAACATTCTCAAGCCATTTTGTTACAAAATTTGGTACATGATCAGCGAATTGGTGGCGAATTTTAATTCTATTGATCAATAAATGAGCGTCTTCGATGCAAATTTAAATTATCTACCTCGCCACGTTTGGAGTAATCTTCCTTGATTTCGTTTTTAGAACCGGCAACAGTTTTATTTAGTTGATTTACCCTGAACTTATCGAAGGCTTCACATCCCCAGTTTGGTATTTGAAGGGTTAAGTGTGATAAATTAGTGATTGATCTGAGCTGGTAAGTTCAATATGATTGCCTCTGTAGGCGATTCATACGAACTGACTTTGGTCGAAAAAAAATTTGGCTTCTCAGTTTTCTAAATCGTTAGGCTCAGCTCGGAATAGGTTTGAAACATGCATAACCTGCGATTGCCTTTCATCCAGGGCTAAAAGAACCCTGCAATTTACAGATCACTGTCGTTACATCTTAATATATATTTAAACAGAGCAAAAACGTTAGAGCCAAGAAAAATAGTTGCTACGCGAGAATAAGCATGACGTGGCGAAAGTATTTGGTTTATCATCGAACAAGGTATATTTCTGAGAGAACATGAAACTGAATGTCTGACAAGAAGAATCCATCTGATACAACCGCCCCAAAAAGTAGATGACCTGCAGTCCCTAGCTAAGTGTTCACAAATATTAACAAAGAAGTGTTTTTCGACCCAAACATTTCAGATGAAAGCCCTAACAAAAGGCGGCTATGAATAGTAAAAAGAGGAAGGTGAATCACACTACTTTGTTTTTTCTTACAGGAGTAAATCATGGCCGTTATATTTTTATTGATTTTGACTGGCGTCTTCCATAGTTATGTCAGTGGGTACCCTGCCAAAGGTATGCTTAAGATAATCAACATCTTTTTTTTCGTTTTCTCTTTCTTCTTTTCAGTTTATCTTATTCTTATTCCGTGGAATTAACGGCGGAATCATTAGCTACTCTTGTTCGAGATTAGATGTTTTAACACAAGTACTGCTTACAAAAACTTAATATCATATGAAGGCCGCTTTTTGGCGAGAGGGTCCATTGATTAACAAACCAAAACAAAATCCTTTGCTTTGAAAAACAACCTAAGCGAAATATTTTTACCCTTTCGAGAGTAATACAGAGCCACTTCAAATTATGTGGCTACAATACCCTTGAAACTGATTGGCATAAACTTTTCGTAATCTATTTTCCCCACAAAGTAAAGTTATACTCCCCCGCTGAACCCCTACCTCCAAAAAAACCGAAGGAAATTAATTATCTCTTCTCGATCCCTTACCATTAATAAAGAAAAATCACGCGGGCTTGTGGTTCCTTCTTGTCCAAGCACTTAATTAGAGAACGAGGTGACACCTTTCTAAAACCAAATGGAAAATCAATTACGTCTTTATTCACTGGAAAATTTCACGAGAATCAAAAGTGCCTTGAAAATAATTGGAATAACCTCCTACAAATTAAAATTTCTGTCACTTTTGTTGGTGAAGAGAATCAGTAGAAAACTAGCGATCTCCCTCTTTTGACAATGAGCAGCCGAAGTGCCATTTATCCATGTAAAATGAACAGCAATTAATTCCTATGATACTGATACATTCCTATATGTACACATGCATGACTTTATTTTGTCTCGAAATTTATAAAGTAGCTAAGAAGCTAAATTAATATCTTCCAGAAAAATAACATTGTAAATATAAAAGCAACACGTAAACCTCTAATAACTATTGTTTGACTATTAGAAAACATCTAACCGGTGTAGTAATCAGCAATTATGCCTGAAAGGAAACTGTTTTCGAGACGCGTTTAAAAACTAGACAAAGTACTGGCTCCGTTCTATGTTCTCAGGTAGAAAGTTACAAGTTTTGCAAGCAACATACTTAAGTATGAAGACCATAAGAATTGGAAGCAGTTTTACACAATGAAAATATATCAGGTCCTCTGGGAAGGTATAATATATGTTAGTTGTTTCTTTATTCCTTATATTTTCTTGAACAGGTTATGCTCTCTATTTCCCACGCCAAGGAGTGACTGATTACGCCAACCTCCGGGGCATGCGCAGTTTGACTCAGTTTACTGTGTGCTTCTGGATGAAGTCGAGTGCTTCAAATACTGGCACAGCATTCAGTTATGCTGTACCAAGGCAGGCCAATGAGCTGCTCATCTACAACTACAATGATTTCCGTCTGTACATTGGAGACACATTCATGTAAGCTAAATTTAATTTAGTAGTTCAAATTTAGCGGTTTTGAATTGAGGTGAAACGTGACATCTAATAGTCATAGAGGGAGAGTTTCCACGCAGAATGATTTAAAATTATCCTTCTGCTAATCTGATGAATAATGGAATCGGAAAAAAAAAAACTTTTCTTGGTGGCTGGCCAGCCATTGATATACATGCATTTTACTAAGAAGCTGAGATATACTTTAATAGTCTTCAATACTCATTGTCTAAAGTTACATGAAGCAAAGTCAACCATTATGAACCAATTGTCTCGTTTACAAACCTGAATGTGTGATACGGCTTATATTGGATTCACTCAAGCAGTCATTTGCATCAACAAAAATATTCTTCTTCCATTGGCAAGGATTTTTATGACAAGCATTTTTTTTATTATTCCTAATGATCTTAGCCAGAATTTGAAAAGAAAAAATTGTAAAAACAAGCTTGAAATGTGTTGTGACTGAAATCGTTTTTTCAAGGAACTAAGACCCGGTCTTAATTTTTTTCTACTGTTCCAGGCGAGTACATGGGTCAGCTAATGATGGCAGATGGCATCACATTTGCGTGACGTGGCGAAACAGTGATGGTATGTGGCAATTCTACAAAGATGGGTCACTACGCAGGTACGCCAGAAATCTACGCAGAGGATACACTATAAGAGGAGGAGGATCCCTTATGCTGGGACAAGAACAAGATTCAGTTGGAGGAGGCTTCGTTTCCAGCCAGTCCTTCCAAGGGTCCTTGACCAATGTCAACGTGTGGTCCTACGTCTTGACGGCAAGTACAATCAAGAGTCTGTCGAAGTCTTGCCTGTTAGGGGTGGGGAACGTGTACAGGTGGTCCGACTTCATTTATGGCGTCAATGGAAAAGCCGCAGTTTACGTTGTTATTCCATCTCCTTGTTATCCGCTCAGTTCTTGGGGATGATTACTCCGCGGCCCCAGACACATTGTGTTCAATCTTTTCAAACAAATATGGCCAGGTTAAGTAAAACTATGGTAACTGTAAAGGGAATCCCACAACTGTGAGGGTTTAACGTAAAATATAAAGTAATAGCAGACCAGCTGCGAACACAAGTGTACAACGATCAGAATAAAAGCTGTTTTCATAGCAAATGTTTGTTCCTCAGTTGAAAGCCTCTACAACGTAAAGGGGTACCTAACGAAGGTTTTTTTTTCTCAAATGCTTGAGAACTGGCTCTGTAGGTCAATTTTAAGCTGTGTTATAAAATTGTCATCTGTTTTGTCATTCTAGGGGAACTTGAGTCTTTTTTAATTTATCAGGGAGTTTTTGTCTATTTCACGAAAACCTCGGGTTTATTGCCTTTAAAACAACTCTCATAGCTGATATTTTTTTGCGGTACCCAATACGACGTTTCTTTATCAATTTGTAAACCGGAGGCAATAACTCTCTGAAATCAGGAATGTTTGAGGTGACAATTCTCTTATAGGAAATCGAAGGAGATCGATTAAAGGCAAGAGAAAGTGAGTCATCTTCTCTTGATTAAAGGTCTACCTGAAATATTATTTACCAAAACGATGCGTTGGGTGCCTCTGAATTTTAATTGGCTGAAACTCCATTCAAAGTCATGTCCTCGATCGAGTTGAAATAACACGATGATTCGCGTGATTATCGATTTGAATGAGTCAGTTTTAATTAGGATTGGACTTCTGAAAAACTTCAACCTCATTTTCGTTTTTGTTTTTTGTTTTGTTTTTGTTTTTTTTGTTTTTGTTTTTGTTTTTGTTTCAGGCTCTCTTACTATTCTTAAACTTACCATCTCCATATTGAGATTGGGACCCAAATAACTAAATAGACCCCTCCCCCCCCCCCACCCCCCAGTGGAAGATACTGGTTAGAAAAAGTGGCTATTTCATTCAGACCAGGGAGGGGTAGGGGGTGAGGAAGTTTACCTTTTACTAGGACGTCGGTTTAGTGATTTCCCCTTGGATATGAGATCAGACGAAGGGGATGGGGGATGCTGGAGAGGGGGGTAGAGGGCTGGGCTCCTTCAAGATTGCTCTTAGTTGCGGGTGATTTGGGTGCCATATCTCCATGAGTGTGTCCTTTAGGTTAGACACCACCAGCTTCTGGTTAATTTTAATTTCTTAAAATTGTCCAGAGACGAATGGAACAGCATTTTCCAGTAACTGCATGCTGGGGGAATGGAACGCTTCCAAAATTTTCGGAAAAGAGGAGAACTTCAGCTCGGGAGGTGTACCCAAATTTAATTTTCGCGAGTTTCTTCTCAATTAGAAAATAGTTTGACAGTTTTCGGATTTTCTGGAAATTTTCTAGGAAATTTCGATACCATGCCATTCGCTCCCATTTTTTATTAAATTTTCGGGGTTTTGGTCAAATGAAAAGTCCCCTGTGTAATTTTGTCCCCCTTCCCAACTTTCGTGGTCTACTTACTTTTGTTAAACTTCATCTGCATCGTATGTATTTTTTAACCAGCTCAAACAAAATTTATTTTGATTAAAGACTGATTAACATGAAGTATAAGGAACTCCACTAACGATAGGACCTCGATAGAGCTAATTATGGGCTTTCGGTTGTGCAGCACTTTAAAAATATACAGCTGCCAATTTTATATATCATTCTTACGTATTTCAATGCGATACCTTTCTTTGCTCATGTTAATATACTTAGTGCAAGGAATATGTTAAGAATTCTCTCGCCTTCCGAATCGTGTTATTTAACAGAGCCAAAAGTGTTCTAAAAACAATCATTTGCAATAACCAATTTCACTACGAAACCAACGAAACAAGAGTAAATTTTCAAATGACCAATTAACTGTTAGCTGATGGTAGATGATTGTAATATCCACTGAGCGAGCCCCTTACGTAAGTTGTAGCGAGTAAATGTGTCAGCTTATATCTGACCAAATTCGCAAAAACATGTCCGCATTGACTCAAAGACAGTCCCACCGGCCAGAAGTTCTCTGACCACCCCCCTGGCTAGGAGATTGGCCCCTCACTCATGCACTGGCATGGGCAACTCCAGCAGGGTGTCATGTCAACACAGAACCCTAGAACAAGGTTCAACAACTGAGTAAAATACCCAGAAACACAGTCAATATCAAGGTTATTTAACACTGAAAACTCAAAGTTTAGCTAGCTGGAAGTGTCAGTACAAGACATCCTCCCCTCCCCACTGCTTTTGACAGCTGGCCACCAGCAAACCACTAGCAGATAGGCCAGTACCTGGGCCATGTGCCCAGCCTGGCCTCCCCACCCCACCCCCCCCCCCCCCCTCTTAGCTGAAGGTCGCTAGCTCGCTAGCTTAGCCTGAACTAGGGCTGCGCCCGAATCCAGGCGAAAACCTAGCGGGCATGTTTTTGCGAAATCGCTCAGATATGTATGGCCACTATATCTACACATCGATCTTGTGAATCTACTGGAGAAATTGTTTCCTTAGTTGAACTGGAACGTCACTTGGTCGCCATAAACTGTCTTGCTTATTTCAAAATTGTTGTCTCTGTAGGACTTTAGTTCTATCAAAAAATTCTGATATTAACGTTAAGTTTCCAAAGAAACAAGAGAGAAACCTAATTCGTCGTCTTGGCCATCGTTCGTTTGAAATTATGAGAACTGTTTGTACGGAGTTTCAAACATATGATTAAATATATCTTAAGTTTCTAAACGCCAGATTATTCGTCGTTATAGAAACCTACGTCTTTTTCACGTATTCATATATTTTTCTGATAACTTTGCTTAATAATTATGCAATACTAGCTGAGAAAGTGCCTTAGAAAATAACTCTAAACCTTTTCTGTGTGTAAGCTTTAAATTTCTGACGCCGGCACGTCTGGGCCGTTTTGACTAACCTTTAACAGTGCACAACACTTTTCCTGTTTCCAGATGCAAATTTTAATTTCTATCCTTAATCACAATGATTAGGGTTTCTTAAAGGACAAAGCAACACGTTTTCCTAGTTATGGTAGTGAGGATCACCGTGACGTTAATTTTCACTTGACAAAGTTAATTGTCATCGATTTAATTGACAACTTAATGACATCATATTAGCAACTTTTTGATAACTTGTCTTCAAAAAAGACCAATCACAATGCAAGTATTGTTATCAAACCCCATATTGACGTTCTGACAATATCCCTCTTTTCACACCGTTAACTTTTTTAACCCGTATTGCAATGTATATAACGTGGATGAGTAGCAATTTCTGGCAGAAACTAACAGGATGAAAGTGCACGAAAACCTTAACAACGTTTATAAAAACGAACAGAAACGTTATAAAATCATCAAACCTTGGTTACTCAATAGGGAGCTTAAGCAATGACGACGGCAACGCAAGGACGACGGCTGGAAAAAAAATTAACTTAAATTTTACCTTTGAATTTCGCAATTTTCTAGAACCGTTCTGCAAGCCGAGCGATCTAACGCCAGCGAATAATTCTAGAAGAAAATACGAAAAATTAGCCGTCGTGGCTCACGTTATTCAAAATACCCAAAACTTGGTCATTTCACGTTGTTGTTTTGCAGAGGACGGCAAAGAAATGTACAAAGATTTATAACTCACGTGCACAGCTATTGTTTTGTTCATTAAACCTTTTGTTTGACGGCGTTTTCGTTGCCGTCGTGGTTTGCTTAAGCTCCCTAATGTCCTTAGTACGGGGACAAATACTGTAAAAATTTCAATTGGCTATCTTTGTGCCTTGTAGGCTGTGTTAGGTTCGCAAGGCCGCCATCTTTTTTCCTACAGTGGATATGTCAGGTTATATTGTAATGCAAATTCGAGAAGTAAACTTCGAAGAGAGTTACATTGACATCTGCGTCCTTCACAAATTCATTTACTTTTTTTTAATCAGAAGCCATCAAAACGTTGCTATCAAACGCCAAAAAGTCAACAAACAAATATCGCCGGATTATAAGCAGTAACACATTTAATTTTTTCGTTAGTTCCCGAACTAAAGCTAAAGTTATTTGAAAAAGTCGGTTCATTAAGAGGCAATACTCAGTGCTCAACACTCTGATATGAAGGTTTCGATAAGGTTTTTCACTGGTAGCTGAGAATTGGACAAAACGTTTTATTCTCAGTTATGAAAGTAACGGAGGTCTGAGATCTGCAAAATTTACTAACAACTGAGAGATGGGCTGAAATTTCAATTGATGACTGAGGAATACACCGAACATTCCAGCACGTCTGTAAAGACCTCATATTGCTACTTGAGCAGTGACTGACAGATAGATTCCATAACAACTTCATTCTTACACAGCAATGCCACTTATTACAGATACCGCGTCTAAAGTCACTATAATTTGACATTTAATATTTTCCCTATCATTTCTAGGCGATTCTAAACTGTCACGTGTTGTATTTTTGGGACTTAAGTTTAGCAAAACTTCTGCACGTAGCGGTGTGCTTCCTAGGTAACGCCTGTTAAACCGACGCCCAGTTCTCTATCGAGAGCTAGTCGGCTGCGAGAGGAATTTGCTTTTCAGTGAGGAAAATTCAACTCGACGAAGAAAATTCTAGCACATCGTAAGTAATAAATGTAACTACACTTTCTATTAATAACTAGGTAGTGAAATTAACGGCAAGCAAGACCAGTAGTTTGAGTTTTGGCGTTATCTCGTTTTCGTTTCAGAACGTACAATAACGCTACGTAACAAATTTCACACAGAGCCCAATCGCAACTAATGTAGTTACCTGTACGTGAAAACCTATTTTTTAAAAAGCTGATGAAAAGTTTGCTTTTGTGTGTTGATTTCTGAGTTCCTTCAGTAACAAAACCACTTTATTATACTTGATAGTTCCAGCTTTTGGCTAGAGAGGTCCATCTCAGTTTGAGAAGGTGTACACAGTTATAACTGTTTTGATTTTTTGAATTTTCAAAGTTTGAACCGTTGAATAAAACCATAGTCTGTAGTGCATTTTAGATACATCTTTCGAGAAAAGTAAAGATACTATGAAATTCAAAGCAGTCCCTTTGTCCTCTTTGTAAACAATAGACCTTTTCACAGTTTCAGGCGCCTTCTTGCTTGCGGAGCAAACACGGCAAAAATTACAGTAAATGTATGGGAAAGGGGGAGAATCTAATAATTAACAACTAACACAAAATTTGAATTCCGAAATATTTCTAAATTAAAAACTTAAGACACCAGGTAAAAGGATTTACTGGTCAAATTTTAAAGACAGCTTCTCTAGAAAGGTTAAGATTAACGTTATCGTTTTTCCATACAGTTGTCTGTAGAGCTAAGTCGAAAAGATTAGATCGGAAAATTTAGATACATTTGTACTGAAAATTTTAAGTGGAATTCCTCGCATCAAAACATATCTATGTTCTTCAAACTCGATCAAAATAATCCTTCTGCCACGTATTTTTTCCTTGTAACTCATAAAATCTTTAGAAGCCGTCTGTTCTATGACGGACATAATCTTTCCACGTGATTAAAAAAAACAAAAAAAACAAAAGAAATGAACTTTCTGAAAAGCACATTGTGGAAAACAGGTCAGAGAAATTGAAAAAACAAAACAAGAAAAAGTAAAAAGAAAAATACAAAACAAAAACAAACAAACAAAAAACTACGCACACATTTTGCGAGAGTAATTTTTATGTGCTTATGCGAGCACGCGCGCCTTAATTTGAGGGAATAATTTTATTCCGGGGCGTGAACAGAATTCGTCTATCACAGACTGTCCGGCTAAAATTTAACACTTGATTTTTTTATATGTAGTTTACTTTTGTTGCTTGAATGCTTGTATAAGTAAAACTCGATACGATTATTGAATAAGTGCTTGCATTGTATAATTTTGTTATTATGTGCATGGCCATTTAAATAAAATGGGAAGGATAGCTTTGATTTAGATTACGGTAAGTGGTCTTAAATTCACTGATAATTAACCAGACGCGTTCAAAAATAATAAAATACTCGTAAGAAAGTCAGACCGAAAAATTATTTTAAATTTTCAAAAGCCGCACAAACACGAAAACTTGTTCCGAGAAATGGAGGACAAGAGTCGATTAACAGCTCTGGCGAAAATTAATTGATCTTTGTTATATTCGCAGGTCGCAGAGAGAATCATGGGGTATTCTCTGTTCGCCTGCGTTAACGTTATTTGCTTTGGAGTCGTTTTATGGGGGCATGTTAGCGGTTACTCGAACAGTGGTAAGTCATGCTCGTTACCTCTAGTTCTAACGACATTTTGGACCCAAATTCAGAATTAACCAATTAGAAACTCTAATCTCTACACTATTACTCCAAGCTGCCAGAGGCTGAGCTGCCGGTCACCGCCACCATTCTGGACCCAAATTCAGAATTAACCAATTAGAAAGTCTAATCTCTATACTATAACTCCAAGCTGCCCATGCCAGAGGCTGAGCTGCCACGGTCACTGACGCTTAGGCTGACGCTGAACCTGGCACTGCCACCACTGTACTGGTGCCGGTACTAGTCTGGTAGCCAGTATTGGCAATGCCCGCACTGGCACTGCTACCCTTGTTGTTACTGCTACTTACGTACCAGTGAGGTGCCTCTGCCATTTCTATTGCCACCTGCTAACTGCTAACTGTCACTATTATTGTTACAGCGAGCGCTAATGTCACTTCTACCCATATTGCCTCCTCTAACTGCTACTGCTATTGATACCGCTGGGGTTAAAATGTTTTTTGGATATATCATTCCATTTCGCGCTCTAATCGGTTTTATCCTAGCTCTTCACTGCCACTTCACTGCCGCTTCGATACACACTGTGCATGTGTATAATGACTTAATCTGCAATCGAAAGATGCTGTTGGAATAATTTTTTCCAGCTTTTATTTATATGGAAAGCTACAACTTTGGTCACAAGGGTTGGAAAAAAAATCATTCTATACACATTTTGCCCCTCCCCACCTCTGAGCAATATTGACAAAACACTTTCATCTAACACAAGTTTGCATTTTACCATTTTCCAACATTGAATGGGGGAATGGGGTCGTTGACACTCATTCTGTAGGTATTACGATTATCATTTCATGATTTTGGCATTTTCCAACACTATTTATCCATGATTGTAGCTTAGTTGGCAAGAAAGGTCATGATCAAGTAAACTTTAGAGAAACTCAGATAACGAATTAATTGATATTTTTTCCCTGTGCAGATTATGCTCTGTATTTCCCAAAGAAAGGAAAGACAGATTATGCTAACATCTGGGGCATGCCAAAATTGACTAAGTTCACTATTTGTCTATGGATGAAGACGACTGAGAAAACTAAAGGCACACTACTCAGTTACGCTGTACCCGGACAGGTAGATGAACTGAATATATTGTATGACGATAAAGGCTTTTCTCTGGTGATTGGAGGCAAATCTAGGTAAGATAACTAAAACCCCAAATCGCCTCTATCAAAACCAACTCGAGCACCAGGATCACTACAACCATTAGCACTACTATAATGATTACCTCAAACACTACTATTATACCACCTGAAAGTGATCTTTAATGTGATATTTTCTTCCCGTTTTCATTTCTTGCTTTGTGAATTAGTTTAGTCTTAATTACTATTTGTTTCCTTCGTTCCTTCCTTTCTTTATTTGTAAATAAGCAGCAGTCAACTCGAAAGCTTTGCTACTTTGGCTGTTGCACGCTGACTCAAATTGAACATATAGTTATATAATCTCTGTCATTACGTTTTCTATAATTTCATTTTTTGTCTTACCTTTCTTTTGTACCTAAATAGTGTGAATAAAGATTGTTGTTGCTGTTGTTGTTGTTGTAACACTACCACTATCACCACCACCACCACCAGCACTATAACTACCACTCACCACTGCCACTACTGCTATCACTTTTGCGTCTCGCTTCTACAACTGCCACTAGCATGACGTACTTGACTTCGACCACCACTAAGTGCACCGCCACAACCACGACCGCAACGGCAACGGGAACGTCACTGAACAAAAGAATTAATGAGCAGTACAGTGTGTTATAATTCTTGGTATATTTCTTTGCCGTCCTCTGCAAGAAAAAAACGTGAAATGACCAAATTTGCAGTGTCTGGAAAACGTGAACCACGACGGCTAATTATTTTTTTATTTAAAGTTTATCGCTGTGTTCCGGATTTAGTTTTGCAATAGTTCGTAGTGATAAACAAAGTAAATGACTTTAGAGTATCGTGGGATTCGCAGGTAAAATATAAATTCATTTTTTAATCGACGTTGTACTCGGCATCGCCTTCATGGTTTCGTAAACTCCCTACTATCGTCACCACTACCGCTGTCACGAACATTTTTACCTTATCTTTACTCTACTGCCAAGACCGCTACCACCATCACTAGCTCTACTGCCCTTTCTTCTACTGCTACTGCTACTTCGAATGCCACTGCAACTAGTTGAAATACGGCGCAGCTCTTTTATTGCTATAAAGTTGTTCCCAAGAAAGAGCACAGATTTTAATTTGCTCAAGAATGGCAGAAATTGTTATTCTCCCTTTTCTAGATTTAAGGGTAAGAAGAGAACTTCCGACCGTGATCCCTCATTCCTTTTTAGTTGGTGATTCAAACAATGCAAGTCTCATACATTATTTTGTTTTCGACAGCAAAATCAAAGACATCTTTGCTAATGATGGAGACTGGCATCAAATTTGCGTATCTTGGCAAAACAGCGATGGTGCATGGCAGTTCTTCAAAGATGGAGCATTGCTCAAGCATGACAAAGGTCTGCAGAAAGGTCACATCATTAAGGGGGGAGGTTCGCTCGTGCTGGGTCAACACCAAGATTCCCTTGGAGCTGGCTTCCAAGAGAAACAGGCCTTCCAAGGAATCTTGACCAAGGTCGATGTGTGGTCTTACGTTTCTACGCCCAAGGCAATCTATTTGCTGTCAAGGTCTTGCATGTTAGGCGAAGGCAACGTGTACATGTGGTCTGATTTTATCAATGGTGTTAAAGGAGCTACCGCGCTGATCATTCCGTCTCCCTGCAAAGGCCAGTTTCCCGGTGGTCATCCCCCCGCGGGCCATAAACCGGGAGCCCAGAAGCTCGGGAGCCATAAACCTGGGGGCGAAAAGCCCACTAGTCACCCACCCACGAGCCACAAAACCGAAAGCCATAAACCCACTGGCCGCAAACCCGAAAACCACAAGCCTGGGAACCAGAAACCCGTCGGTAACATTCCCGGGGGCAAGAAGCCCGGTGGGCAAAAGCCGGCGGGCCAGAAACCCGGTGGCCAGAAACCGGCGGGCCAGAAACCCGGTGGCCAAACTCCAGCGGGCCAGAAACCCGGTGGCCAAAATCCCGGGGTCGGGGCTCAACATGTTGGAGGGCAGAATCCTGGATTCCAATATGTCGTTGCCCAAAATTCTGGGGGGCAGAATCCCGGGGGCCGAATTCCCGGGGGACAGAATCCTGTAGCCCAAAATCCTGGGGGCCAAATTCATGGGGGGCAGAATCCTGGAGTCCAATATTCGGGTGGCCAAAATCTCGTGGGACAAAATCCCGGAGGCCAGCATTTAAGAATAGGATAAGCACCCTCTGTTCAATGTTAATGACCAGAAAAAAGAGAATGTACCTATATGGTCACTTGAAGTGAAGTAGAATTAAATTGAAATAAATATAGAAGCCGAGAACACAAGTGTGCAAGAGTCTACATATATAGATATAAATTATTTATGTAACTGAATTTCAAAGTCACCAATTTAAAGTTTTTAAAGTCTTTAAAGTCTTTAACAGCAGTATCTACAATGGTCGCAGTGTAGATCTCTTTCTTTCCCTTACTGCGTATCCCAGCAGCGGTCAATGGAACATTTTCCTGTGTTTTCAAACCAATTTGTTCCACGGGGAGCAAACAAACTGAATGAATAAATAAATAAATAAATAAATAAATAAATAGATAGATCAATAAATCAATCAATCAATCAATCAATAAAACTAGTAAACAAATGAAGCCATATTAGGCCTAGGGCGAACGTCGAATCTTAGTCGAATTTAATTCGTCGAACCTATTAATTTTGAAATAGGCGCGTGAATGGTGCGACGTTTGCTGTAATTAAATGCGACTCAAATTAATTGGTTCGACTCTAGCATAGGTTTGACTTGCCAAGTCGGATAATGCGACAGTTGTTCAGCGTTTCAGCAAACGCCGCTCTAAACACGCGCTGAACTCAATTCATAAATCATGCAAATTACGAAATAACTGATTCAAATGTGATGGACTGGGCAAACGTCACAAAAATACATACTCCTCCATCTGCCAAACGCTATTCCCCCCCCCCCCCTGACGAGCATGCGCTGTACAAAGATAATTTCGGGAGCGGGAATGCTTTCTCGCCCCCAGAGGCCGCGCTCCTTTTAGTGCTGACCAAAAGGAGCGCGTATTGGCGGGAGGTAGTCGAGCCAAGATACCAAAGATTTATACCAATAATTTATTCGGCAATAATGATGTCTTGAGACCAAACGAACCCGATATGGCTCCGAAGCTACATACAATAATCTTAAATTACAATTAGTTATGTAACGTAACTTTTGTTTGCCATAAATCCTCCTGGTTTTCCAATATAATGTAGCTGTGTTAATCTTAAGGAAAGTTAAAGTGCCTTCAGCGTCCTCGCCAATAGTCTCCACAGTAGTCGCAAATGTGCAAATCGCATAAATCGGCTAAGACGGACTGGACAAGACAGGTAAGAGAGTTATTCTCCCATATAGACCTTATCCCCAAGCTGATATCATGTTATTTTTGGCCATGGTACTCAGTTCTTCCTCAATGGTTTAGTGGAGGAGCAGAAATTGTGTCTCAGGATTGGCTATTTCTAGCCCTCTGGGATTTCCGGAAGTAATTGAAAATAGTCTGTGAGGTATGACCTTGGGAATAAAACCTGCATGGGGGCTAAGTCTCTCACCCTTCATCCTCTTGCTGTGAGACATTTTCTCTTCAATTTTAGTTTGCAATCTTTTCCTATTTGTTCTTACCATCCCAGCATCTTCTTAAAGTTGCGTGTAATTAAATCCCATATTAACACGGGTTTGTGAGGTATTTTCGATCTTCCAGAGTAGAAAAGGGGTCGAGTAATACGAAACAAAATCCAAGAACTCGAAACAATGTCGATTATCGGAATATTACATTTTCTCTTCCAACCAAATTGTTTTTTCAGAGGATTAAAACATAAGGACAGTGATGCGATAAATTCTTTAGAATCAAACAAAGTCATGTGAGTTATGTCTACTCTGGCGCATAGTATCCTAACGGTTAATTGATGTTTTAGAAATATTAGAAATGTTGATTAAGCTGCTGTTTTCTGTCGTGCTTAGAAAGAAGGAGGATAATCAATGATACTAGCTGCAATTGTTTTTAAGTGGCCGCTCATTCGTCCCACCAAGTTCAAACCATGCTTTTTGTGTTTTCTCGCGTGAGGAGACTAAGGCCTTTCAGCTTTGTTCGTGTAACTGGTGGAACATATTACCATTTTAAGGACAAAGGACCCCATTACCTCGAGACGTTTTACAATCAACTAGTAATTGCCTCTCGTGTCTGGGGAGCAGATATGGGACAGTTATGAGAATGCTCGCCTCTCATTAAATGAAGGAGGCCAGGGTTCGATTTCGGCCTCGTGTCGTACGTGGGTTGAGTTTGTTGCTAGTTCTCGCCATGCTCTGAGGGTTTTTCCCGGGCTCTCCGATTTTCCTCCCTGGCTCCACAAAAACCAACAAATCCAAATTCCAATTCGACCGGGATAGAGCACTGGCATGAAAACCAGCTAAGGCTGATCTGGCCTCCTCTTTAAATATTGTAATTAAGTTTTTGTGTGTGTGTTGATTCAGAGACTAATTGTGCTCGTAATTTCCATTTTCTAGTTACTAGCTCATGAACTGAACATTTCTTAGTTCAACTACTTTTGCTAAAATCGAGGAAAAGATCACGAAAGTTTGCGAATTTATCCGGGAACAAATTAGTATGGCACTGGCGGGTTAATGCCTATTAGGAGTTTGATGATGCCTCGCTAACCATATTTCAAGGCGTGTAGTTTTAGATTTGGAATTTTTTAGCGGAAGACGGCTTGTTTTAATTTTCTAGCTTCCTTTTATTAGCTTTAATTACTTTGGACACACTTTTGTGGCTTTCTGTTGTCGTACAATCCCAATTATAATTGACTCATCCTAATCGAGAGTATAATCTATAATCTTGTTCTTGTTTGAACGAGAGGACATGACTTTCAATGGCATGGAGTCTGAGGCCGGTGATTGAAAATCTGCGTTGGGGACACATTTTAACTGAAGAACAAATAAAAATTTGCTATGAAGACAATTTTTATTCTGATCCATCAGTGTACACTTGTGTTCATGGCTCGTCTGCAATTACCTTATATTTTACTTTAAACCTTCACAGTTGCGATTTTCGCTTTACAATTACTATAGTTTTACATCAACTGGCCATTTTGTTTTGAAAAGATTGAACACAATGTGTCTGGGGCCGCGGAGTAATCATCCCCGAGAACTGGGCGGATAACAAGGCGATGGAATAACAACTGCGGCTTTTCCTTTGACACCATAAATGAAGTCGGACCACTTGTACACGTTCCCCACCCCTGACAGGCAAGACGTCGACATACTCTTGACTGTACTTGCCGAAAGGACGTAGGACCACACGTTGACATTGGTCAAAGACCCTTGGAAGGACTGGTTAGACTCGAACCTTCCTCCAACAGAATCTTGTTCTACCCCCAGCGTCAAGGAACCTCCTCCTTGAATGGTGTATCCCTTGCGCAGACCTCTGGTGTGAATGTGTAGTGCTCCATCTTTGTAGAATTGCCACACGCCATCACTGTTTCGCCACGACACGCAAATGTGATGCCATCTACCATCATTAGCTGATTCATGTACCTCCCTTGAGCAGTCGAAAAAATTAAGACCAGTTGTTAGTTCCTTTAAAAAAAGATTTCAGTCACAAGACAATTCAAGCTTGTTTTTACACATTTCAAGTTCAAATTCTAGCTGAGATCTTTAGGAATGAAAAATATGCTTATCATAAAAATCCTTGCCAGTGGAAGAGGAATAATTTTTTTTAGAAGGAATAATGCAAATGCCGGCTTGAGTGCATAGTGAATCCAATATGACCAGTAACACACATTCAAATATACTTTGCCTCACTCAGATTAAGATAATGAGTGTTGAAAACTATTAAGGTACATCAGCTTCCTCTCTAATTGTATATCATTGGACTTGCCAGCCGCCAAGACAGGTTGCTTTTTTTCGATTCCATATTCATCGGATTTGCCAGAAGGATAAGCTTATATCCATGACTGACTATTAAATTAGATGTAATGTTTCAACTCCACTCAAACCCCGTAAATTTGAACTGCCAAATTAAATTTAACCTACTTCCTTTCGCCTCCAATGAACAGTTCAAAACCATTGTAGTTGTAGATGAGCAGCTCATTGTCCTGCCCTGGTACAGCATAACTGAATGGTGTGCCAGGATTTGAAGCACTCGACTTCATCCAAAAGCACACAGTAAACTGAGTCAAACTGCGCATGCCCCAGACGTTGGCGTAATCAGTCACTCCTTGGTGTGGGAAATGAAGAGCATAACCTGTTCAAGAAAAAAAAAAAAAAGGAACAAAGAAACAATTAACAGATATTATACTTTCCTAGAGGACCTGATATATTTTCATTGTGTAAAACTGCTTCCAATTCTTATGATCTCTACACTTAAGTATGTTGCTTGCAAAACTTGTAACTCTTTACCTGAAAAGAGTAGAACGGCGCCAGTACTTTGTCTAGTTTTAAAGGCGTCGTGAAAACAGTTTCCTTTCAGGCACGATTGCTGATTACTACACTGGTTAGATGTTTTCTAATGTAGTCAAACATAATAGTTAGTAGAAGTTTACGTGTTGTTTTTATACTTATAATGTTATTTTTCTCGAAGATATTAGCTTCTTAGCTACTCTTGAAATTTCGAGACAAAATGAAGTCATATATGTATACACGTAGGTATGTATCAGTACGTTTTTAAGTGACTATGCGTAATTCATTTTGCATGGATAAATGGCACTTCGGCTGCTCATTGTGAAAAGAGGGAGATCGCTAATTTTCTACTGATTCTCTTCACCAAAAAAGTAACAGACATGTATTTTAATTTTCAAGGCACTTTTGATTCTCGTGAAATTTTCTAGTGAATAAAGACGTAATTGATTTTCCATTTGGTTTTAGAAAGGTGTCACCTCGTTCTCTAATTAAGTGCTTGGACAAGAAGGAACCACAAGTCCATGAGTTTTCTTTATTAATGGTAAGGGATCGAGAAGAGATAATTAATTTCCTTCGGTTTTTTTGGAGGTAGGGGTTCAGCGGGGGAGTATAACTTTACTTTGTAGGGAAAATAGAGTACGAAAAGGTTTATTCCAATTTCAAGGGTCTTGTAGCCACATCATTTGAAGTAGTATTGTTCTTCCCGCGAAAGGGTAAAAATATTTCGTTTAGGTTGTTTTTCAAAGCAAAGAATTTTTTTTTTTAATCAATGGACCCTCTAGCCAAACTGAGCGGCCTTTATATGATATTAAGTTTTTGTAAGCAGTACTAGTGTTGAAGCATCTAATCTCGAACAAGAGTACCTAATGATTCCGTGGTTAATTCCACGGAATAAGAATAAGATAAACTGAAAAGATGTTGATGATCTTAAGCATACCTGTGGTAGGATACCCACTGACATAACCATGGAAGACGCCAGTCAAAATCAATACAAATATAACGGCCATGATTTACTCCTGTAAGTAAAAACAAAATAGTGTGATTCACCTTGCACTTTTTAGTATTCATGGCCGCCTTTTGACAGGCCTGGGGCTTCCATCTGAAATTTTTGGGTCGAAAAACACTTCTTTCTTAATATTTGTGAACACTTAGCTAGAGACTGCCGGTCATCTACGTTTTGGGCCGGCTGTGTCAGATGGATTCTTCTTGTCAGACATTCAGTGTCATGTTCTCTCAGTAAATAATTGGCTAGGAAATATACCTTGTCCGATGATAAACCAAAGAACTTTCGCCACGTCATGCTTATTCTCGCGTACCAACTACTCCTCTTGGCACTAACATTTTTGCTCTGTTTAAATATATATATATTAGGATGGAACGACTGTGATCTGTAAATTGTAGGGTTTTTTAGCCCTGGATGAAAGGCAGTTGCAGGTTATATTTCAAACCTTTTCGGTGCTGAGGCTAACTATTTAGAAAACCAAAGTCAATTGGTATGCATCGCTTACAGACGCAGTCATACTGAACTTACCAGCTCAGATCAATCACTAATTTATCACAGTTACCTTTCAAATGCCAAACTGGGGATGCGAGGCCTTCGATAAGTTCAGCGTAAATCAACCTGTGTAAATAAAACTGATGTTCCTTAACTCGCTGACAGTGTCCACCTTCCAAAGTAAATTGAATGAAAAATGCTAATAAAGCAAACAGGAAATTGCCTCTGAAACTTGTTCAGTATAACCCCCGAAGCAATATTTATTGTCCTTTTCTTCTTTGCTTGTTTAATTATTGTTTCATTTTATGCATTGCCATTTATCAGCAGCACTGACTTCTTTTCATAACACTAGCTAAAGAGAAACTTAGATATGCGAGAGACCGTGTCGTAATAAGGATACTAAGGTTGTCAGTGGGCGAGATTGAGAACGCTTGGCCCTCAAAATAAAAGTCGATTAATTCATATATTTTTTTCGAATCATAAGATGTTTAGTCTAAAGGCTTAATTAAGTACTAGAACAACGTAGTATGATATATAAACAATCGCGGTAACATTAATATTTTACTTTCTTCGGTGCACTGTTGGCTCGCTACGTAACAATGTTTTCTTCTGCGAAGACTTCGCTGATGCAGTACAAAACTGAATTAAAGTTTGCTGAATTACAAACGCATAGTTTACCGAGGAAGCAAGCCTAAATTATTGATTATGTTTCCTGTGAATGTGATCGTTATTAACATATGCAACGCTTTACTGAACACAGAGATCAATTGTTCTTTGTAACCTATAAAAGGCAATTTTTCGAATTACAGCAACAGACGCTATGTATACTTTAATTCATTTTTGTACTGCATCAGCGAAGTCTTCGCAGAAGAAAACATTGTTACGTAGCGAGCCAACAGTGCACCGAAGAAAGTAAAATATTAATGTTACCGCGATTGTTTATATATCATACTACGTTGTTCTAGTGGGTGTTAAATTGTTTTTAGCTCTTTAAGTCGTTTGTAAAAAGCTTGACCACGTTTTCTTGTTGTCTCACATTCATCATTCGCCAACCAAAGGGCACCAGTTAAAACTGTACTTAGTAAATTGTGAGGCTCAGCTAGTTTCACTCTTACACTGGTTTCTCCTGTCAAATGATGAGACCATTTTAGCCACGGAAAGCCATCAGTGTAATCCATTAGAATCAGACAATTATTGGCTGTATTGATTACACACTAAGTACCAGTTTGGGTAAGAAACAATGAAATGTACTTTTCAATGTCAACATGACCTAAAACCACTTCTCCAAATTCAGTGAATTCTAGTAAGACCAATTTGTTTCAGTAATTCTTGGCATGTGTCATTCAGATGACCAAAAATCTCATCCTTACTTAAAATTGGATTGATGCCAATGGGCCCTTCCAATTTTTTCCCCCACTTGTTTCTCAGTACATTTTGGTTTCTTTTTGTCTAATCGTAAGTGACCTCACAATTCCACAAGAAAATTCCATAAATGCTGAGTGCTGTTTTCTAAAAACACAAGGCATAACAACTTCCTTAAAGTGCCACTGAAACGAAATTTTCGTACTCTCTTTTATTATCCCAATCTATAGTTTCAAATGTGCTTAAAGTAATGGTGAACTTTATTTCTGCCAAATCCTAACGGAAAGTGCTTTTTTTAGATGTTGAAATCGACTTTTTGGAGCAAAACTGTGTCCGGGCTCTGGAACCGAGTTTAAGGACCTTGTGACGTCACTGGTTGTATTCACGCAAGAAGCGCTATAGATTCTCTCTTGTTTTCACTTGAGTTATTCAAGTTTATTCTTCATATTGTCGATACCTACTAGTTTTCTACCTTATAATTTCTGTCCAGCCTTGACAGGAAATACACATCATAAATGTTGGAGGGCGCCAGAGAGGGTAGATTCACCAGAATAAATGCTACAGATTATAACAGCTCAGTATACTTTTCGAACGTCTTGAGTACTCGATTGGAGATTTCGAAGACGAGTGTGGCAACTTTTATATCACGTCCTGAAGCCTAAACACCATATTTCGTCGTCTGTTTTCAGCCTGGTTCTGAAATTTGGATTCTCGCGTTTATCTAAGGTCTATTAACAAGGTTCGAATATATCCTCGGCAACTTTACTGCATTAAAAGTCGTAAGCGGATCAGCCATCCGCACAATCACGAAGTTATTAACGGTCCACCATCTTTGAGTCGAGTACTTCTTTGCACACTGAGGGCATCTTTTTATGATACTAATAAGTGAGAGTTCTTGTGGTAGACAAAATGTATCTTTGAAAATTGTGATCCGCAGCAGGGTTTGCCTTATCGCCGCATACGTATCAGTGTAAACAAAGCGGGAATTTCGCTTCTCTTTTACACGTATCTCCCAATTGCAATATTTCACGGCCGATGGATTACTTTGAGTTCTTTAGCACATACTTATGTCTATGATATTCATTTAATAATATCCAAGTTCAAAACAGTTCGTTAAAACGTCACTAGTTTACACTCCTTTCGAAGGTTCATTAAACAGAATTTGAACTAATTTGCATATATGACCTTTCGCCGCCGACATTGTCACGCTTTCTCTCGTTTCCTGAAAACATACCTGTAGGATCATGGCAGCTTAGTTTACCTTTATAGTTTAAATTCGCTCCCTCATATAAAAGAAGAGGGTTTCTTAAATTGTTGCTGTTGTGATAACTTGTAGGATGTAGCAGATACAACTGGACTAAAGGTCACTGTGGCACAATCTCGTCCGCCGTGAAACTCACAAAGCGTCCGGTTTCCTCGAAGCGAAGCAACTCGAAAACTCGAAGCGTTGTTGCTGCGATTCGTGCAGCAGCAGTCCGGATAATATTTTCAAAAGCCGCTTTCTCTTGTTTTCATGTCTTTTCTTTTTTACTTTATGAGTGTAGATATTGTTTAATTGAGTGCTGGCATTTCACCAAGAGTCCCGATCATTTTTCGATCTAAGAACTCCCACTCGTTTGCTTGCTTACATAAAATATCCTGCAAATATCCAATTAAATAGACTGGAAAGCCCCAGGATCGACTCTCGACCTCTTCATGTCTAAGGCTACTGTGATTATCTGCTTTACAGCTCTGAGATGTCCTAAAGATGTTTTTTGGGGGGCTTCGAACAGTAATCTCTTCTCCCATAATCACTCTAAATTTTCAGCGCAGCATGAGAGTAATACAACCAGTGACGTCACTAGGCTGTTTTGGCCGCGCCAAAATGGCCGCCAATTTTGGGCTTAACCAGCCAACTTCGAACGGCTGAAAAAGCAGTTTTCGCTTACCGCATGCGAAAAAAAAGTTTGCAGTGTTTCCAAGTAAGGTTGAAACTTTATTACTAAGCAAAAATCTCACATACAAAAATTTCGTTTCAGTGGCACTTTAAAAAAAGAACCATTGTCAATATCGAGGAGTTAGTCGCAAGAATAAGGTTTGTTTTGTTTCTTTTGAACTATTTCAGTTAACACTTGCCTCTGATTATAGAAACCAGTGCTTGGTGAGAGCTCTGGACAAAACAGCGCTTGAAGTTCTGGGTAGTGCAGGGACAGTAACTTGCTGTGAAAATCGCGAGTTCCAACAGTTCCGTGCAGTACAAAGTCGACAGGTGACACAATTTTGGCAATCCTTGTTAAAACTAAATCCACAAGGTCTTCATCGTTCAGACAGTTCAGCAGCTCGCTGGCCCTTTGCTTCCTTGAATAAGGATTACTCTCGTCTAGAAATTTTTCTGCGCATTGTCTAAATGAAACCCGTTTCAGGGAGGTTGGCAAGCTACCCGGTTTGTGCCCCGGATAAAGACGAAGATGTTCGTTTAAACTCTTTGTTTTTGTAAAATTTACCAGTTTTGAAATGGGCAATGAAGACGAATTACTGACTCGGTGTTAAGCACATTTTCCTTAGCTCGACAAGACATCCAAGCAAACAATAAAAAGCCATGATAAAAACAATTAGCCGGCAAAAGAAACAATACTTAAGTTCTTGCCGCGTCAAAATGCCCGCAAGAATTGTGCCACCCGCGACAATGGAACTGACTTCGAGAGAGCAACGAAGGCTCCATCGAAACTTCTTTAAAATCAGCACATGAAAAATAGAATTAAGACAAACACACCATCCCCAAAAACCAATAACAGCTTTAATACGAGTAACATTTAGTGTTGATAAAGCCAATGTCCAGTACATAACAAAGAAATAAAAAAGCTAACTTCATACAAAGCAGGAGTACATCGAGCTTACGTTTGGATTGTCTGCAACGCTCCTCGCCAAAAGTTGTCAAAGCATTCAACAATGTGCTTTCAATTTGTTGATGCTGCTTTTAAAATACTATCATTTTCTCATTTAGATGCTGTTTTTTGAATTATTACCGAGAAATATGTAATAATAATAATTCTACACGTACTACAAATTTTTATATCTGTCGAGTAAACTTTCCTACAACAGTTGCAAGAGGACTTTCTTAACCCGTACAACTAAATCTCGTGACTAGTGCTAGATTAGGCATAAAAAGGCGGGAAAAACAATTTGGAGAGTCTTGAACTGTACTATTTCACTCTACATTACGAATCACTCTACATTACATTCTCCAAACACTACCTTATACCAACTGTAAGGGTAGCAAGTGGTGCTGGCCAGAATGTGACTTGGTCCTAACTCAACTAAATTGATCGGCGGATCATTTCTTCCTACCACAGCTAATAAAATGTTCCCCTACGGGTCAAAATCTTGCGGCCTAGACGATATTGCCTACGATACGTTTCCAGATTCTCAGAACTTGTCATTGACCATTTTCAATCCCTTATTCTACAGAAAACAATATATTTTTCTACTGAGCCAATAAAACGTTTTTATGGCTGTCATACTAATAAACCTCACGTATAGAAAAATGTTTGCGTTATAGTGCTGTCAGATCCCATTAATCAATAGAGCGGTTTTCAGTTGAGTGTCGGAACTAATCAGGCAATTATTTACTTTGGTTTGGTTTTGGTTTTACTACTGTCCGAGATTGGCTGAGTAGTCTAATTAATGTAATTGGTTTGGTTAATCAATTGAAAACCACTCTACAGAGAAATACCTTTTTTGGAAACGGAATACCAATATGGCTGCCTTGACGTCGTCAGAGAATGCCTTCCATGGTCGATCATTAAAAAAACGTTCAGCCCATGCTTTGTCCATTGACAGAAAACAAACTTTTCATACTTCAGTTCTGTTTGCATTGGATAGTCCCATGTCCATCTCAAGTGTACCCGATCTTAGGACAGGCAGTAGTGGGCCTGCACAAGCATGGAATAACTGGGTAATGGAACTGTGCTTTCCTGAAGAACGTGGGTGTAGGCTGACAGGTTTATGACAGATCAGCATTTCTGTGGTTGCTCTCAGAAGGCAGTACGTTAAATGTCTGACTAGCCGCAGGTTAAATAACTGTAGGCAGCGGGCATTGACGACTGGGCGAACCGCTCTATCAACTGAAAATAAAGAGGGTAACAAGATAGGTTAAGTCTGCATACGAGCCACGTGGCCCATCAAACTGGCGATTATCTCCGATTTTCAGTATCCTGAAGCGACTAGGAGTATTTCTACCCCATTCCCCCCTGGATGGGATGTTAGTCCATCTCAGGGTTTCCACAAGAATTAAATTTTCCGGTACCCTTTTACACACCCTGGTGGAGAGAGGCACTGTGAGAGTAAAGTGTCTTGCCCAAGAACGCAACACAATGTTCCCAGAGGGAGGAGAGAGGCTACAAAATATTTTCAGCAACCGTTCGAAAATTCCTGACAAGCTAAATATATACGGCATGTGGGCAACACAGACCACTTCACACATACTTACAAGTTTCTATCGTCAGGCGTCGTTTTTTAACACTGATAGCACACCGAAGGAGCAGGAACATTCAATAGGCCTGTCTGGTGGCAGGGGCGACAAATCTCGCTCACCCTCTAAGCTGGACTGCAAGGTGTTACGCGAGAGAGCTGACCTGTCTTGTCCTGTATGCATATGCCAGTGTGGAAGAAGTCTGTACATGGCCAGCTGGGAGTAGTATGCAGACTGAACTAGACTGGACTGAACTGGATTTGCAAGTGGAATGATGCTGATTACGTGACACGCTGCAAAATATAAACTGCAGATCGGATACAAAACTATTGGAAATTGCTGGTCATTCGACAATACCTGCACATAGCTTCAGTATTTCGGGCCTAGATTTCCGTTGTCTTGACGATGTTAGCAGTTATAAAACAACAGGTCCCCGTTAAAAAGAGATCACTTTAAACTTTTATATAATACTGGTAAGCGTTTTTGTATTCAAAAGTTACGAGGCCCACTTCAAAGCCTTCAAAGTCTTCCATTGTAACTGTGCAATGGCTCAACTGTCCATAATGTAATCTATGCCAGGTTTAAGTTATTTAGAGCCTCTGTACAAGGAACGTTTCCAGTTGTCCGGAAATTAACAACACTAAATAAAAGGATACTGATTTTCTGCCAAGTACAAGGTGAAATGCGTCCGCACACAGGAGGTTTGCTTGTCTAGGTGACCAGAACACCCCCAGTGCAGTCCTCTCTGTCTGGATTTGCTTTGGCTATATACAGCTGAGAGGTCAGGCCAGACTCTGTACTGATTGGTTACATTTGCTGTGTTCTTCATCAAATCAGAACTGACCGACAGTGCATTGCAATGGGTGAAATGTTTGTTCCTGCTGGGAGCAAACTGCATAATTTTCATTCAACTCAGTCATTGCCGCTCGGTTAGTCATCTAGAAACAACCCAAGTCTGTAAAAAAACTTTGGAGAACCATTAGTATAGATACCACATAAATATACATCAGAAGTTTAAAACGACATCTGCATGAAATGTGTAACGTGACATCCATCTGCACCACAGATTTGAGCAATTTTTCTTGAGGAGAATTTTTTAACGGCTGTTTTCTCAGCAACTAGAACAGTTTTGTTTGATTGATGAGGTTCATTGAAGAAAGAACACGAACCGGCTACATTCCTCACGGTACTCACAATTAAGCTTCACTGGTGAGAGATCCATCCTTCATACTTGTCCATGATCTTTGTCTTTGTCTCAGCTTCATTGAAACAGCGGCAAAAGAAAGAAAAGCCTACGCAGACTTGACTAGAGATGAATGAATTATCAATAATGAAAACATTACCCAAATAGCTCACTTTGATTCACTTGCCTCGATGATATTTTTTCATTATGTATAGATCATCGATTATCTTCTATGCAGTCGTGAGGCACTGTTCATATTTAGTAACAGCAGAAGCTGATATGCGGTTACAGAGATACCTCAAAAAAGAGTAGTAAAGAAACTGCCAAACATTTGAAACCGGACCACAAACCATCAAAGCAAGTTAAAGTTTTAGAACTACAAAGGATTACTTACCAACTTACCTTTACTGGGGTAAAATGTACATTGTTGAAAACAATCATGGTGGTGGCTTGATAGCTTACAGATGGTTGCACGGTTGTGTCTACACTTCACCCCTGACCAAAAAAAAAAGAAAGACAATTGTAAGATAACCGCACACGAGACAACGCATGTAAACTTACCTCGCATTTCAACGGCGTGAGCTCCTTGAATTCTTTGCTGAAGACATATTTGTGTTGATAGCCGTCAACTTCGTCTTTTGTTCGTTTATCAGCTGAAGTAACGCAACTGAAAAACTGGGCTGTTATACTCGTTTATACCCGCGCTAACGCATTTCACGACGACGAAACTGCGTCCTTAGAATAACAGGGCACGAAAGCAGAGAAATTCGCTCAATTCGTCCCCGAAAATGGACGACAATTAACTTAATTCATATTTAATTCGGACGTTCTTAGGTACTTTAGATTCTTCGTCGGATACAATTGAACGAAATAAATGTGTCCCCGAAAATGGACGCTCGATATAATTACATACGTTAAATAATTTTTAGTACTTAACCACCTTCGCTTACCACCTTCAAAAGAGCGAACTTAATTCATTTGCGATGTGGTTACGTGCAAATATCTAAAAATAAAAAGCTTAAGAATTGTATTTATTTGTTTATAGTATTTAAAACCAAATGACACACAAAGCATGACAAAGCAAGCGTTCGGTATAGCAGTGTCAGACTTTATTTTCAAATTGAGAACGAGAAAGTTTAGTACAAATAGATATTTAAAACAATCTGTTATACAGTTAACTACACGTAGGTACGTTGCAGTTCTTCATTCCGACAAAAGAAACGCAAAATAAAAACAGACATTCTAAAAGTTTGTTGTATCGGTCTTTTCTGCTCCCGAAAATGAGCTACAACAGAGTGCCATTGCCACAGATATGATTTAAAAAAGACGTCTCTGAAGATCAATAGGTGACTGTAACCCTAAGTTAAAATAATGCTCGACACCCTCAAAATTATACGAAACATTTTTCGAAGACCACATTTTAAGAGACAGTGTCTAATGATGAAAAAAATTAATTGTCTTGTAGTGAGCGTCCAGTACCGGGAGAAAAATAAGTTCGGCCTAATTCGTCAGTGTATTTGGACAAAAGAAACACAAATAAAGACAGACCATACCTTTTGTTCAAAAGTGAATTTTATTCTTACAGTTTGTGTTACATGCATGCAAGTGTTCAAGTCTTTACTGCTCCCGGAAATGAGCTCCGACAGAATTCCATAGCAACAGATTTAGTTTAAATGAAAACTTCCCCGAAAATGGACGAATGAAATTTGTGATGCAATGACAGCCGCAAATCCTGAAAAAATGTGTCAAGTGTTAGCAGCTTAATATAATTATATTTATTCAGACAAAAGAAACTACACATTTTAAGGACAAAGGACACGTTCAAAATTGCTTTTATTCTTTCAAGTCTGGCTAACAACTGATTCTGCTCCAGAAAATAAGCCCGGAGTACTGACTGCCCACGGATATTATGCAAAGTCTCCGAAAATGGACTAATTAATTTGCAATTGTCAACAATTACAGACAAGTTAATTCAGAAGCGCCTTAAATATATTTGTGATTGGATGAGCGTGGAACCCTGAAAGACAATTGAGAGTTAGCTATTTATTCAGATAAAAAGAAACACACAAGCAAACGTACACTTGCTCAAAGCTGAATTTTATTCTACACAGTCTGTGTTATACAACTGTTATCAGTCCTTACTGCTCCCGAAAATGAGCTACGACAGAATAAAAATAGCCACGGGTATAGTTTAAATGGAACGTCCCCGAAAATGAACGAGTGAGCTGTTGTGTTCCGTGAGCCAGAAATCCTGAAACAAATATGTTATAGTCACTTACCTGTCCAATGTTTAGAAAATTAGAAACACACAAAATAATGACAAAACACACTGTTTCTTCAAAAGTGGTTTTATTTATTAAATTCTATGTAACAACAGTGGCTTTTGCTCCCGAAAGTGAGCTCCGACATCAGACGTTTCCAAAAACGAACAAAAGAAAGTTTATAAAACTTAACAAACAAGTTAACTAAAAAAGCACTTGAATATATTTGTTATTGTTATTGTTAGGTCAGAGTTAGCTAATTATTTAGATCAACGAAGAACCAAAAAATACAAACATTTGCTCAAAGAAAAAATATTCAGTAATAGCCTTCTGAGCGGATGAAAACTTACGGTTTATAAATATATACAGATATTTGAAAGAGTCATTGTAAATGTTAGTCTCAAGTATGCTTAAAATTCTTTAGTTACATCAGTTTACATTATATTCTACCGGACCTAAAGTAATCCATTAGGGGGTGCGCTCCTAAGTTTTTTTTTTCATGTGCCAAGAAAAACTAAGAACTTCCCTGTGTAGAAAAAAAAAAAAAAAAAATGAGAGATTGACACTTCTTTTGGAAAACTCAGGGCTGCTTGGACACGTGTCAGGGGTTTGAATTGGCCTGCTATCGAGAAAAACGCGATTCCAGGCTCTTTTAATAGATTCATGGTTGAGACCGAAAGCTGAGGACCGAACCATAGACCGAAGTGTTCCGAGAGGATCTTAACCGAAACGTTCACCGAGCCGAAGCCGAAGCGACGCTATGCTGTCAAACTTATGAATACTCGCTCCCGCACCATGGTCCAGACTGCATGTTTCGCACTGCTTTCAAATACGAGTACAAATCTGGTAATTAGTTTTGTGTAACAGACAATTGTGAGTCGACTCACAATGGAAACAAACATTGTGGCCCAGAGAGAGCGTTTTATTCCAATGTCCAACAGCATTCATTCGCGCGCGTGGCGAAAAGGACAACCACAAGAACCTTTATGTTATTATTTTCATCAAATATGAATAAATACCACCTAAAGAAAGTCTTACGTAAATTAACGATTATTTACCGACCTCAGAGTGAATAATTGTTGTAGCATGTACCAGATCAGCGAATGAGGAGGAATGTACGTATAATAATTTTGTAAAATAATTCCAGATTCACCTGAAACTGTAAAGAATTGAACGAATTTTGTTTAACTATTGATCAAACGAATTAATTCAAGCACCCGCACTCAAACTAATATTCACTAGTGTGGTACATACTAGTTCTATGATTATTCTCTATGCTGTCTACACGAAGTTGTTTTTGACCAACTCAGATGTGGTAGAAGCCGATGTTGTTTTGTCATCTTGTTTAGATATTCCAGAATGTTCAATGTTGTCTTGCTATTCCAGTTGTCCTGATCCACGTGTTTTGTCGGCATTGCGACTACTTAACTAATTTGCCCTAAAACTGTCTTGCTATTCCACAACAAATTGGCTTTTCTTCTTTACCCCAGCAATTAATTAGTATTTAACTTTAGAGGTCTTAACAACTGTTTTCAATTTAGCTCGTGTCGATCCAGGCTCCAAGTGATGCCCTCCAGTTGCTCCGCCTGATGTGAAGTCTATCAACGCCAACAATTTGTAGACGGTCTAAGCTTGCTGCGCCTGCGAAGTACAATGCAAGCGGATTCCTTAAAGAGACTCGTCCCACCAGGCAACGCTAGCAAAGAGACATGTGCATATCTGGTTGATAGCGCTGTTTACAAGTGAGATAAGCCCTTCAGGAAATTTTAACTAACTTCCAGGCTATGCTAACTGTCTGTTGACTCTCTTAATAGATGAAGATCTTTTTGCAGGATCCATCTTGTTGGTCAAGTGTCCGGTAGATCCATTTTGGAGGCTGCCTACGTTAAACTACGTAAGCGAGCTAACTAGGGTGTGTGCTCTGTCCCAGATACCCACTACAGTAGAGCCCAACCTAGTTACCTATCTGCAACTAAGTGACAGCTTAACGTGACAATTCTAAAAGTCTGGATGAGCCTTATTAAGCCGAAAGATGACCCTTTAAATAACAACGATAATGCTGCCATTAAAGGGAAACGTTCCTATTAATAGCAGTGAAAATACTGCCATTGATAGAAACTATGGAAACAAAAAAATATTTTTCATAATTGGAAAACACTAAGCGGGAGATGCACAGTAGCCGAATTGTTGACGAAACAATGCCGAACTGTGCCTAAGAAAAGCCGAACAGTAAATCTTGAGCAGAATAATTAAATCAATGAATGAAATACCCGAAGGCCAAATTATGAAACCCAGAAAGGAAAAGGGGAGACACGAACCCAAACCACCCAATGCTAACTAAGCTATTTAACTTAGGTTAAGCCGAATCAGCCGAATATAAGCCGAACGTTTGCCGAATTTGAGGTTCATCCAGAGCTCTAGCTATGTACCCACCCTGCCCTGCCCACAAAGGACTGCACTAACCACTACCAGAAGGGCGAACCTTCTGTCTCTCGTTACCAAGGCGATGCTGATAGCATATCGGACGCTGACGAGTTGAAGTTTGGAAGGGTTGCAATGGAATGGACTGCTAACTCAGGACATTAGACTGACCCCTGGACCATGTGGAGAGGTACTCATCTGAAAGAACAAAAACGTGGAAAAAAACAAAACAAAACAAAAACTAAGGTGACTGAAATTTCAACTCCGAAATAAAATTTACGCTTAGCGTTATACTTGATCATTTCTTAGTGTTCCTCAGATACGAGCAGAAGGGTTGACCAACATATGCATAACTTAATATAGCATAAAATGAAAATTTTGCCCATATTCTCATAATTCTCGCTTTGTCGTATGACTATACAGCTAAAATAAAAACGAACATACATTTCTCTTGAACAAAATATATAGATATAGAGGAAAATAGAAGGTAAGTTTTGTTGAGACGCTTTTGATTATTCTTAAGTTACGAAATTCTGACACACCTTCCTTCTAGGCGATGTAACCGCTTTTCAATATTTGTTTATCAAGAATTGTTCAAAGTGAAACGTAACGACTCAGGTAAAATACACATACATGCACTGAAACTAAGGACTAAAAAATAACTAGAATTACGGACAAACGTACACGTACCTACCTGAAATGAGTACTAATGGGGGATGTAAAATATCAAACACGACAGACAGCGTTTCATCGGGATATCACATGTCTTCGGTGTCATTAAACGCCGGGGTTTATCTGAAATATGTTCCGTAGTTTTGTCGTAACCTCGAGTGCTTCCTTCAAGTGCTACCTCTACATTGAAAAGAGCAAAGACAATTAATTTTATTACTGCAGTTCGCTAAGAAAGTTTATAGTTATGACTTAATTTCTTGGTTCAAATTTAATTTTAACTCTCTCGGAATTGGACAGTTTGGTTCCTTTGACTGAATTGAAACTATTATAAGACACTAGCTTACCTACCGCTTCTTTGTCAGCTAACAGTACTTCTTATGGTTCAAGACAGACCTACAACCTTGAAGCTATTCCTTGGGATTGCCGACATGGACGAACAAGTTTCAGCTGATTTAGACTTGAGAAAATTCACCGACATCTTCGTTCCTTCTCATGTACAATTTGAATAACTAATCATCATGTTCAAGTTGAATGCACGCTCTCGACCAAAGAAGTGCTGTGATTGGTTCACGCTATCAAAGCAGCACGGAATTTCGCTGTCGCAGTGTGGTGTTTAAATGCTAATTATTGCTTTATTTTTTTAACAAAAGGGACAAAAAAAAAAAATAATTTTTTGACGAAAAACCTCGCGAATTCATGTGATCTTCATGTGCTTTCCATGTGATCTCTAAAACCGCTGCCAAAAAAGTTAAAAATAAAATTTTCAAATTCCACTGATTAATATTCAGTCCAATTCGGTTTATGTAGGAACAAATATCAAATTGCGGCCTAGTGAACACTGGGACCCGTAGGGAGTCAGAAAGACGGCGGAAACTGAGTGTTTTAGCAAGTGCGGGAATACCTTTTTTGCATTCTATACTTCTTTGGGAAGTTAATTGTAAACGTCTTTCTGACTCATTTAGCTGATATATAGGGATGGGAACCTCGTACTGTTCTGCTGCAGATGGCTTTAACACTACCATCATCATGGCAATGGACTACTTTTACTTCGGCAATTGTGCGTAAAGGAGCTCCTTATAGGTCCCAGTCCTCAGAACTGTTGGCAGCGAACACCCGAGACTGTCTGGATTGGCCTTCACTTCAAAAGAGAAGAAAATCTGCTATCCTCACATTATTTCATAGAGCTATCCATGGTAAATCAGCATTAGAAATCCCATGCTATATTAAAAGGCGCAATCATTAACAACGATCCTTTCACGGAGACAAGTTCATTGAACTTAAACCAAACACTGAGGTCTGTGGAAACTCATTTTATTGCAGAACCATGCAAGAATGGAACTCATTGCCTAGCAATGTTTTGCTGAGATGTGGCATAAACTTCAATATTTAAGATAGCTCTTCGTTGATAGAACAATAAAATTCTAGTTAGGATGTCTACTGTATTAGTATCAATTGTATTTTTTTTCTTAGTTAAGTACACACAGTTCCATATTGTAAGTGTAGAAACCTAATTTCTTATGACATTATTTCGTATTTTGCGCAAAAGGAGCAACAAACAAATGAACAAACAAACAAGCCAAGTGTCAGTTTTAATGCGTTCACCTCTGCATACAGGGGCGTTCGTATGGAAACATTGGAAGTGTGGTGACCTAACAGTTAGAGCTCTGGACCCCATATCGAGGGGTCCGTGTTGGAGTCACAGCGAATTCAGTGCGTTGTGTTTCTAGGCAAGACACTTGACTCTTGCAGTGCCTCTCTCCACCCAGGTGTATAAATGAGTACCGGCCGCGGCGAATTTAATACTGAGGGTAATCCTGCGATCGACTAGCAACCCATCCGCCTCATGTTTTCATGCTACAGAAACAGGGAAATGAAAATTCTGACTGTACGGGAAATTGACCTGACACAGAATTCACCTCATATGGGAACACACCAGCACTGTAGGGACTGTTCAGATTGTTTGGACATTTTCGAATTTCCCGTGGAAAAAAAAGGTCCCTTATAAAACGGTAACTATTTGCAAGTAGAATTGCCATTGTTAATAGCTCGGTCCGTCATTCACAGATTGTTCTTTATAAACAGTGAAAAAAAGATTGCGGCCAATAAGATAGCAATAGGCTATATGCATAGTCTCTTGTTCGACGGTTGCAGTTGAAGACCTACAGTGAGTCAGAAGTGTCACAGCAAAGCTAACAATTCAGGACCTGCTATCGGCAAAAGAAACGAGCCGATACGGCGAACGGTTGAAGAAACCTTATCCCATATGTAGCGAAGTGTAGGCTTCCGAACGCATCGTCCATAGATTTCATTATCGTAGCCCTGTGAAAAATAAAATTCCCAGTCGCCGTTTCCGGCAATGATGACAAACTCTCCGCCAGGCTGGGTGAAAATGAAGGAAGCGTTGCTCAAGTCTCCTCCGACATCGATAACTTCCGGGATGAAAGAAATTGAGGCACGCAGAAATTTAAGAGTTGTTTTTCTTCTGTGGTCAAGGTAAGGGTGTTGCCCTTCATTCCCACACCGTTTTATAATCTCTCTTCCCAGGACTGGAGAGGTTATTTCTTTTACATGGATTCTGACGTTTGGAGAGTAATGCTAAGAAACAAACAAAACAAAACAGTGAGTAAAGCCTACAGTTAGGTTAAACATCCACGCTCTTTTCAAGCTTTTGAAATGAGCCCATGAAAAGTTCTTGTTCTTTTGAAGGCCATCATGGCTTCACGTTTAAAGCACTGTACTCACCACGCCGGGAGGATTTAAAAACGAAGGTTTCACTCTGAAAACAAATTAACTGTTTTCCGTCCACATTACGCCGGAGGATTTTGAAAACGCAACAATAATCGACCATTTTTGGACTTGTGCTTTAGGAATACTCAGTCAGGGAAATCACATTACTATCTTGATGCCATCGTTTTCGAAAAGCTTTGTTTCAAAACGTTTTCCATCCACACGAAAACGGAAAGATGACGTTTTCAAACTCTTCTCGTTTGAAGAGCGTTTGGAATTTCGAAAAGCTCCGTTTAGTGTGGACGGTAAGCCTAACCGTAGAAGCAAGGCTGCGTTTTCAAATTCATCCGGCGTAGCGTGAACGGCGTCTACAAGCTGATCGTGGGACGTTGTTGATAAATTACCATGCGTTTGCAAATTACCTTTCCACTTACCGTAACTTTAGAGAATTATCGCTTGGGTTTGTTTTCTCGCTGGTTCTTAACAACCATACACTGATATAGGTTATTGATTAACACAAAATAGATGAAAGACAGCGAACAAGCAAGCGAGAAGGTAAGCCGTAAAAATCGAATACCTAAACAAGGCAACAAAACTCGATTCCTTAATTTATTCTAAACTTAAAAGGCTGAACCCCTAGAGCAGCACTATTTCACGAAAGAGTGTTTTTTTATTTTTTTTATTTTTTTATACCGAGCTGTAAGGTTATTTTCTGGTGCATCATTAGATTACAGACAGGAACCTGACAGTCCGTTCTCTATCTAGCTAATGGAGTTGACTGTAGAGAATAAACACCAAAACGACGTCAACTTTTTCTTGAATGTAGTCTACTAAAAAGGTTTATCGTCAATTGACATGCCAAGTTTATTATGGCATCATTAAGCTCCTAAAGATGATATAGCTGTGATTTAGCGGTGAAAAAAGGGAAAAAAAATTCAAGCGAAAATAAATAAATAAATAAGTAAAAAATAAAAGAAAATTCAACCGCAATCTTGGTATTTCTCTTCGAAATTTCCGACAAGCACCCCAATCCTTTTAATATGGGGGTTCTCCGTTCAATCCACCACGGTTTTTAATTTGGCTCGCACCCTCGACAATCGTTAGACAAAATAAATCTGTGAACTGTTAAAATTCCCTACGATGTGGTTTGCTTTTTGAACTTCATATGGAAAGATCCAATGCGTCTTGCATGAAAAGATGATGATCTTGTTTATGCCTGATTTGGTTTTGAGGTTTTTGCGGTTTAAGGAATAAATTGTCCAAATATTCATTTCTATAATGCTTGCTTTACTTGTGTTACTAACTTACAGCGATGCACACGGAATTGAAAAAAAAAAAACAAACAAACAAAAAAAACAAACAAAAAAACAAAAAAAAGAGAAAAGAATAAAATACACATTTAAGGACACAGAAGACTTGAAAACAGTATTATAAAAGATAAACCAACTGAGCACTTAACACATCCCTTTACTCTGCGCACAAATAGGGTAAATTCTACGTTAAAGACGAGAGCTTCCAAGTGTGGAAAAAAATTCTGATAGCCAGTTACTGTGGGAAGCATTTCAATTTGCTTAAAAATATCACAATACTACCAATGCTAGTAAACAATTATCAAGGATTTAATTGTCAAAAAAAAGGTAATGAATTTGTGTACTGTCCAAATCGAATTTCTAGCTATCTGTGGTTTAGGTTGACGTGAGAGAAATTAGCATGAGGGCTGATATTGTTTGTTACTTTGTAAGCGGAAGATTTTAGAGAGACAATGTTCTTTGTTTACATCTCCTTTGCATACGCTAATGAGAAAAACCCCGATTATTTAGAGCTTAGCACAAGTTCTTAAATTTTGTTGAGATTTTCTTTTAAATAATTAAGTCATGTGGCTTCTATTACGTTTTTATTTTCAAACTATAGAAACAGTCATAGAGTAACAAAACAAACGGGTCTCGCTCCACTTCGCAAACATAGAATCGATTGTAGAAAACAAGCCACCAGCTACCTTTAGGCGTGCATCATGCAACTGCCAAACTGAATGATTGCTACACTTAGCTTGATTAGTAATATGTTCCTTGATTAGTAATACGTTTCTGATCGTTGCTTGAAACTTATGAACTGAAACAATGCTGTCCGTTTTTAATTTGGTCGAAAAACGTAAGATGATCCCAGAAACAACGACATGCAGTTTGCATCATTGCATGTTTCATGGTGCAAAGCCTGGACATCAGTATACAGTGGAACCTCGATTTAACGAGCCTTTATATAATTAACTAAGTCTTCGATATAACAATTTTCCTGGCCCCAGTAATAGTAAAATATATGGAAAAGAACCTCGATACAACGAAACCTTGCTAGTCCCTAGCTTGGCCCTTCGTTATATCGAGGTTCCACTGTATCTAGAAACAGACAGAATGTGCTATCAATAATTTGCTTACCTTTGTCACTCTATTTCGTCCAATCAAGTTGGACGATGGGTGCCCAATGCTATCTCCTTTGTAGTGAGTGTGCGAGCCCATGTTCTTGCCGGTGTGGCGGGAGTACGCTGGCATGCCGCGCTGTCGATTGGAGTGCGATACTGTGCTGTGTTCTGTTCCCATAGCCAGTAAACAACGTGTGGAATTTTTAAGATTCACTCATACTATTGCAAACCAGCGTTGGAAAAATCATTCAGCTCCTTCCAATCGGTAAGATGTAAGTTTGACGTCAATGGTTTCCTCGTCTCATTCAATTTACCTTTTGAATTAAGGTATATGATTATGCTAAGCTCCAGCTGGTTAACGAAAATGGAGTGGCTGTGAGTATTGCGTTTTACCGAATCGCGGCAGTGGAGCAGAGCCGGACTACGTAAACACCCTTATTTGCTACATGATACATAGAGACGGCACTGTATGCATGAGTTTAATGGCCACAGAAGGTGGGCATGATTTAAAGCATCAAGCACCCGGTTATGCACGCTGGCTGATGGAACTTAATGACTAACTACCGCGAATTTGGCGAGACAGTTTTTCGCGGGGTTATATTTTCGAGATTTCAATAGGCAAATATGAAAAGAGGGCATTAAGCGTTCTCAACTTCATTTTATTTTTCAAAAGTCTGAACTTTTTAAAATTTCTAGATAAACTGGAACAAGCAAAATGCATTTTTAAAATGGAACATGCAAAGGGCATAACGTTATTTCACAACAGAATACAAAATGGAACTCACCAGGAAAACCAGTTCACAGTTTGTGTAGTTGTCGACAGAAATCTTGTATATGTTGTTGCAATTACATGTTAATCATTTTTTTCCCGTGATTTGAATTTTCTATATGGGTGTTAACAGTTTCGCCGGCGAGGATTCTTATTTTGCGATGACAAATGGATGCATATGGCTGAACAACGTCGAGAAGCTGAAATAATAGGAACTTAAAGATATGGTACGGCGGCAGATAGTGAAGATCACTTCCGGTGATGTCATGACGCTCTTACCAGCACGGCTTTCCCGCCGTAGCCTTGCTTTCTACTACGGGAAAGTACCTGGTTTCACGTACTCTTCACTACGTGAGTACAAGCCTGCTGTTTACTTCTCATTTTAACACTTTTTCACTGTTTGAACAGCCTAGTTTGAATATAAAGTTCTCAATCATAAAAATCAGTTCTAAGATCATTGTTTTTTTTGTCATTTGTACAGAAAATTTGAACGATTTTCACACCTACCGCGCGGTGATCAATTCAGTCATATTAGTATCGAACCGAACAGCTGTAGATAAGAAAGCTTCGTATGTTCTATAATTGTTAGCTATAATTGTTTATTACTATTCAAAATGCATTTTATTATAATCAAAAGCTTTGTATTTCCGCCCGAGCCTCTAAATTTCGCAGCTTCCACGAAACCAAAAAAAAAAAAAAAAAAAAAAAAAAAAATAAGCAAACAACGCCAAAATTCTCCAACTGTCGTGAAACTATTCGACAACAAATTCGGCCAAGTTGTAATCTTTCGACTTCGTTTTGTATTATTGGAAAAGTACTGTCCTTCATTACAAGGTAGCGAGAAAACGTGTTGAATATGTGTTTTAATCAATGCTTGTCTTGTTGATAAGATACAAGTGATAGCAGCGTATTTACAAGGCAGATACAGCACCAACTATGCTATGTATGTATAAAGTACATTGCGGACTAAACTAACACAGAGAATAGCAACTCGCCAAAAGGTTTAACCGCGAGCCCATAATTCAAACTCGTGAACTGGGCAATCCATACACATGTATCACATCACTAATGAAATGATTTTGGAAAACCTATATACAGGAACTTTTTATATAACTGAGAAAATTACTTCATTGTGATCGGCTGAGAGCAGCAATTTATTGTTAATATTTATTTATAACGCGCGCGCTTTCGTGATTTTCCTAGTCAAACATAACAAATATATAATCGTACAGAGGTTCGAGTAATTATGGATTTCCACTACTCAAAATATTGGAAAAATTTTTTCAAACTGCACTTACCTAAAGGCTCGTGCAATTTTGAGAGAATTTTCAAATATCATTCGTAGTGTAAATACTTAATTGCACTCGCATTTGTACGATTACCTAGTACACACATCAACATTAAGGTCCCATTAACCGATCTTTTCGAGCCGTTCCTAAGGAGAATTTATTCTCATATAACCTCATCATTTTTAGTTAGTTCAGAGTTATTTCATGTGTTTTAACTTTTTCGTGATCAGTAACACTAGTGATGACGTCATCAGGCCACGCCTATGGTCATGTGACTAATACAAGAAAAATACAAAGGCTCCCAGGCAAATTACTTTATCAGGATTTTTTTCATTGATTTAATATTTTAATTTAAATCTTCGTTACGCTATACATCGATTTTGTTTCATTTCTAAAAGGTCAGGTTTTGAGAGGATTTCAAAATATTGAAAAGTTCGTAATTTTCTGAAAAAAGTATGATTTCGAAAAAGGAATGCATAGCTATGTTTTCAACATTGGCTTTAATCGAAATTCGTCGAAAAGGGTTGGATTTGAGGAAAAACCGCGTTTCCCTTAGCATTTAAAGAAACCGGAAGTGCGCCCGATATCTATTGAAAAGTTACCCCTTATTTTGTCTTTGCTTGTACTTTTTCTACTTTACATTTTGTGAAACACAAGGAAAAACATTTAAAATGTAAGCGAATCTGCAAGTTTTTGAGTTGTTAGTATTTTCCGCGGTCAGGCTGACGTAAGTAACCGGAAGTGAAATTTCACCTCCTTAGCAACGCGCGCGAGCGCGCGCATGAATCGGTTAATGGGCCCTTAAGTAAGACTACTTATTATATGGCTAGCTCCGTGAGCGGGCAAGATGAATCAAACCCTGCGCTGTGATTGGCTACCCGAGCGGGCAAGATGGAGCTATCTTGCCCGCTCGGGACTACCCGCCGTGTCCTGCAAGAAAAATTTCCCCGAAAGCCATAAAATAAATCCTTTATTGACCAAGCTTGTTCGGTGAAGATGGCTGGATATTGGCCTAGTTCTTTTTTTGCGAGTTTATGCACCTCGATTCCGTCTCGGTCCATAAACGCGCAGAAAAAGAACTCGGCCAATATCCAGCCATCTTGACCTCACACTCGGTCAATAACCCATACATCGTTACTAATAGACCACGTTCGATATTTCAATATTCTAACAAGGCTCCGAGGCTTTCGGGTCAAAATTGTAATTTTTTAAAGTTTCTTTTGTCTCTCAATTCCCAAAAGAGACTTGGAGACAAACAAAACGCCACCAAATATAGAAGTTTGTCCTGAAAGCCTCGGAACCATGTTAGAATGCTGATATATCGAACGTGGCCTATTGAAAGCAGCAGCAAAAACTTTAAAAAATGTTGCAGTTACTGTACATTTGGTTATGCAGCTGCCAAAGCAAGAAGCGAAGGACCAAAAATTGGCAAGAGGAACGAGCCAACACGGCGAACAGTTGACTTAACGCCATCCCAGATGTAGCGAAGCCAGGGCTTTCGCACACAATGACCAGAAATTTCGCCTTTGCAATCCGGGTAGAAAAAAAACTCCCAGTCTCCTTTCCCAGCGACTATGGCAAACTCTATTCCTGCCTGGGCGAAAAGGAAAGATGCGTTCTGCATATCTGCACCGGCGTCCAAGGCGAGGGGAACGAAAGAGATTGCAGCTCTCAGAAACTCCAGTGTTGTTTTTCCTTCTTCGCTTAGGTAAGGGTGTTGACCTTCGTTTCCGCATTCCGCAATAAGAACTTTACCAAGAGCAGGGACAGTAATCTTTGACATAGGATATATATACGGGAATTGCTGTTTAGGGTAAAGAGGAAAAGATTTAAATTAGACAAAAATTTCAGGTCAACTGTTTCACACTCAGTTGATGATAATAATAACAAAAAATGATAAATGACTTTCGGTAAGATTATAACGTTAACATGTTAGCAATGGTTACGGGGGGGGGGGGGGGGGGGTTTCCCTCCGTCATCAGAGGTCGAAACTTTCTCGCCTGTTTACCTGTGTCTATAGTTACAGTCAGATTATTATTTTTTTCTCCTGTCTCTACCAATGTCCAACCTGAAGAAAACAACAGCTGAATAGCTATTGCGTTTTTTGTCCTTCTTTTTTTTTTCAATATTGCCAAACTGATCAGTTGTAATTTTATTAATTTTGAACAATGCCTGTTTCTTGTTAGCAGATGTTTTCTATTCGCATCGATTCACAACCTGAGATAATTTGTCTCTACTTGTTTTATCGAAATCCTGGCAGTCTGAGCAAAAGACCAAAAATCACGGAAGGACGCTTATCTTTTATTTTCTCCAATACTACACTTTTTTCTCAATGTTACTGCAACGGCATTCAACTGCCTCGTCACGCTGTTTACGTTCCAGGAAGCAGTTCATATCCACCATAAGAAAATCAAAGTACAGTAAGAACAAATCCGTAGATTTCTCGGTGCATGATGATTGACATAAGCTAACCTTTGCCTAAAAGGGAATTACTCTTTTCATAAAAAAATAGTTCCGTATAGCGGACATGTGTGGCTTACGGGTATTAGTCTAGTTAATAGACTTCTAGCAAAAAGTGTTAAACAAGGAAAAGCGAAAAATACAGACGGATCCTGGGCTCAAATTCGGGTCCAGATTGGAGCGCGAGTTTTAGCCATTGTAACACGTAAGGGACCTCTTTCCGAGGAGGAAAATTACAAAGCCCTTCCGCCATATCTTAGTTGGCTAGCAAATATACTAATATCAGCAAACATGCGACATACTCTCTCGCAAACTGCAAACTTCTCGGATACCGACTTTTGGTGTGGCCACACAAATACACAAATAAAATGACCAATCGATAAAAGGTCACGCAAATCCTCTTAGTCGATTGATCATCGATTATCATTATCGATCAATGAATTGATATTGATTAGTATCAATTGTCATCGATTATCGATTTTCATCGAGTTCGTATTAGCCTTCTCTGCAGAGGTTCATTGTGCTGGCGGGGAAGGAAGCCGGATTGCGTGACGAAACTTGAAAGCGTCCGCGTGGGAGACTTAGTTCGTATATTTGGCGACTGCTCTTACCTTACTTCCGATTCCTGAAGCAATAGCTGAAAGCCGGATGCTCTCGCAGGCTATGCAAGTGTCTAAGTGTCTCAAATTGAACCCATGTCACGAACCGTATTCACTAGCCTATTAGTTAATAATTTCCTCTTATTATATCTCTCAGTTAGAACGCGCGCTGTGATTGGTCAATTTAGCGGGCCGTACTCTCCTGTACGGCCCGCTAAAGTTTTAAGTTGGTTTTGTTGCCAAACTGTTTCGTATTTATCGTCAAGTGTTCTTAACTTTTATAGCAAGTGAAAGTTTAAAACTTTCATATACTCTAATTTGTGTAATAAAGCGTGCTAAGGACTTCAACAACAACAACAAACATTTTAATAGCTGACACAATTACTGGTAACCCAGTAGTTTACATTGTGGGCTATATAAAAAAAAAACAATTTCAAACTGACTCGTTTTATTTTCGAGGTGCGTCAGAAATATGAAGCCTTTCCGAGTCCGCGTGAATAGAAATCGTTTCCGAACCCGTCAGGCACACAGTAGGGATATAATAAATATCTTACTAACTTAGTCTTCTCGGTCCGCTTCGCGCTTGGGCCATAAATCGAAGGGGAAAAAACTAGGTCCGTAACTTACAGTACGGAGCTCGAGCTCGGTTAGTAAGAGGTATTTAATAACTTCCAAAAGATTCCGTGTAACCTTATCACTGTTAGGAGAACAATCACGCACATGGAGACATTTCATTTCGGAGTTGTTTTGCAGTTTTTTATGCCCCTTATCTGGATCTCTAGCGTAAGTTTTCGTTTTCTCTTCTTGATTTTATTCAGTTGTTGTTTTTCCTTGCGATTTTTAGCTATTACTTTTTGTTACACACATCTCTGTAATTTTTGTAGTATTCAGCGAATGGTTCAACTAGTTTAAGATCTTCAGTAATCAGCAAATAAATCATCAAAACAACAGACAAACGTGGGTGGTTGATCACGGCGAACTTCGGGACGATACTCCACGAGCACTCGGTTCGGGAACGTCGCGACAACCCAATTCGTTGGAAAAAACAAACAAACAAACAAACAGACAGACAAATGGGCCCAAAAGGTTTTGTCTGTGAGAGGAATAATCTGCGGTTATCAAAATCTTTAGAGATTTGTGAGTTTGCGGTGTCCTCAGAGAGTTTTGGGATGATTAAATCTGCTGCATATCGTTTTCACTGTCACGCAACAAAAAAATACATCAAAAACTAGTCACTGGATAAAGGCAAGAAATACTAATGGTATAGGAGAAACGTAAAGAACACACTTCTTAAACTTTTAGGTCTCTGGGTTTTCCTAAACTTCAGATATTCGTTGAAATGTTTTGCGCAAATTTACAGAGCCTAGTATGAAGCCGCCATGTTGGTGGAGCTCCTTGCTTCACCAATATGGCGGCCGGAAGATAGTGTAAACATCTGGAACTTACTTTGGCTATCTAGTCGACTGATTATCTGAGCTAAACCAAACAATATTTACACAAACAATTTTCCTAATACTTTAACTCCTAAAATGGCTAGAAATTACGAGATAAGTGTATATTTTTCGACAAACGCGATCTTAGCTTTGTGTCACGCACCGCCCTAACTCCGAAATTCAAAATGCGTTGGTTCCAAACTAAGCACGCTATTGAGAAAAGTTGTAAACAGAGATAAATTTAGATTCCCTTATGCCTGATGAGGATAAAAACTTTCGTGGCTCTTTAGTTTAGGATTTTGAAATGTGATGACATCACGTGAAAACTATCTATTGCTGGTTTTCAGTGTCACGCAATTCAAAATAGATCAAAATAAAAATCAAAACCGGTCAATAGATAAAGCTCGGAATCTGGGAAATGAAAGAAGGTAAATATGCAAAGACTTTCGCCAAAATTCTGGTCACAGCAATTTTTCTTATGCGAGATATGCGGAGAAATTTATAGAGATTTGTATGGAGACGCCATGCTGGTGCCCATCCGTATGGGGGTGTCTACAAAACGAAGATCGAAGACCGAAGATCGAAGACCGAAGATCGAAGACCGAAGACCGAAGACCGAAGACCGAAAAACGAAGAGCTCATATAATTTTAGGCCTTTCAAACTCAAGGCAGTTATAATCATCGATAATCAGGCTTAAGTACTTTATCGGACGCTATCACACGCGAAACCGACGGGGTCTTCGTTTTGTAGTTTAGGCCGGGTCAAACTACAAAACGAAGACCCTCGCTCAAACGCTCTTTAAGACGCCAAAAGACGCGAAACCGACTGGGTCTTCGTTTTGTAGTTTAGGCCGGGTCAAACTACAAAACGAAGACCCACGCTCAAACGCTCTTTAAGACCCCAAAACTCTTTTCCAAATTTCGATCTCACACGATCAGGCGTTTTCTGTTAGGGGTGGACCATTAGATTTTTGATTGGGGGGGGGGGGGGGGTGGGTTGTGCAAATCCCAAAAAAATATCGATCATATGCTTCTAGTTTAAATAAAATATCATGCACATTTGTTATGATTTAAAAAATGATTGACAGGCCTAGCACGACTCCCACTGTTTCGTGATAAACGGTCTTTGACCTTTAGAGTTTAGCTCTAACAAGTATGTCTTTCAGAGATTTTCCTCTCCTGTAGGAGATGAAAGGAGGGTCTCTGTATATTTCTCTAAGCAGAGGTTGATCTTGGATTAAATGCCATTTGCTCATTAAAATGCTTTTAAGATTGGGCACTGATGGATTATATTGTGTGACAAAAGGCAATAATCTCTTTTGCAATTTTGGTTTCTGTTGTAGTGCCGACTTCCTGTTTTTAAATTCGATTTCTGCGAGGACTTTGTTGACCAGTTTCTCTGGATAGCCTCGAACACGCAAATTTGATCTGAAATTTTTGATCTTTTCTTCAAAACTTGTTTTTGAAGAGTTTGTTCTCAGAAGCCTAAGTGCTTCACCTTTTATAAAACCTTTTTTCACACCTGGAGCGTGACACGAAGAGAAATGCGTGTATTGAAATTTCTCAGTCGGCTTGATATCAAAGATTGAATCTTTGTTAAATCTCTCGCCTTTGAAGACAGTAGTGTCTAGGAAATTTATTTCCTTCTCTGATATTTCAGCCGTGAATTTAATGGTAGGATGGTGCCTGTTTGCTTCTGAAATAAACTGATCTATTTCCTCTCTGTTTGTGTTCCACAACGAGAACACGTCATCTATGTATCTCTTCCACTCAATGGGTTTTATCTTGCTTTTACCGATAATTTTAGATTCTACTGCGGACATAAAAATGTTCGCGAAAGCAACTGCCATTTTTGTCCCCATTGCGGTACCATGGGTTTGGAGATAGTTCCTTCCGTTGAAATGGAAGGAGTTCTCCTGAAGTATAAGTTTAAGCATGTTGCGGAGTGAATTTGTAGGAATGGGAGTGTTGTTCTTATAGAAGTCTTCGTATGCTATGCATACAGTGTTTATCCCTTCCTCTTGGGGGATATTGGTGTACAGGCTGGTAACATCCATTGAAACATTGAATCGTATTTTGTTGGACTTTTGTCCTTTCTATAAAGTTAATGAAATCTGTGGTATCTTTGAGGTACGATTTTTTGCGCTTTGGCAATAGGCTGGAGGATGTGGTCTATAAATGATGATATACGTTCTGTCGGACCTTCACAGCCCGAAATTATTGGTCTTCCAGTAAGAGTCGGTTTGTGAATCTTTGTTAGTGTGTAAAACACTGGTATGCGCGGTGAGTTAGGTGTTTGAGAAAGCCATTCTTTGGTCTTTGCGTCTATGTGACTTCCTAAATGGAGTTCATTAATTAAATCTTTGACCTTTTGTGAGGTCTCCTTCACCATTGGTGTTTACAGGGGCATGTAGTTCTTTCTATCATCAAGTTGAGTTTGGCCCTCTGTTATCTTATCTTGTTTGTTCATAATGATTTTAAGAACACGAGAGAAGTGCTAGAAGCACTTGGCTGCGCCTCGTGCTTCTCTATGCACTTCTGTCGTGTTCTAAAAATCACCACGTGCTTAAATAACTCAATAATGCATTCGGATACGTTTTTTATTTCTTTAATAATGAACTCGAACTGACCAGTCACACCCCGCGCATTTTATAAAACGTGATGAAAACGCACCATTTGTATTTGTATTAGAGAAAATTTACTACAATTTATCTCGATTGGCTGGCTTTCAGTGTACGCATTGTCATAGAAACTGAATTAAGCGCAAACACAATGGTTTATGGCGGAAGAACAGGGTCTTAAGTAATCTAAGTTGGCAGAAGAACAGACAGACGCCGAGATTTCTAAAACAGTTTCCTCGACTGTAAGCACTTTCGGATCAGGATCCTCAAAATTGGCAACTTTCTCGAAATTATTAACTTAAAATGAGGGCGGGGCATTTGTTTGTTGTCTTTTTGTGTCTGTTAGTTGGTTGCCAAAAGTGTCTTCAAAAATGTAACTCGGTAGATCGCGTTTTAACCACTGAATGAATTGTTTCTTGCGTCAGTTGTTGAATGATACGCCCTGTAGATCGGGAATTAAAAAGTAAAATGAAACTGTAAAGCACACATTTTATCATAATATTTCCCCGGGAGGAAATTAAGTTAGTTGATCATCAGACATCTTAGGAGGTTCTCGTTGAAAGTTAAAAAATAGATATTGTTAAAACATAAAAAGTACACACGGTATATTATAATGAAATTTTTAAGACGCATTTTCGAAATATCGCAAAATCTACAGTCCGCTGCAATGCGGCAGCAAAAAGAAAATAATCTCGAGGTTCTCGTGGCTCATGTTCATATTTCAAAGTCTTGCGTAAGTCAACATGTCAAAACTTTTTTAACCGAGTAGTAAAATTAAATTTAACATCTCATACCAAACATTTTACACGTCAAGTTTTCGAGCCTTTTGAAAACGCTAGAATTAGAATGTGGGAAACTTGCATTTAAATGTTCACATTTTGGTGGATTATTGTATAAACGACAGTATTATAGACGCCGTTGTTACGGCAATCATTTTGTTACTATCGTAGAATACCATAACTATGGAATTATATTTTATCATGAGTTCGTTTCGGTTAGCATTATAAGATGTACGTTTTTAATCATAAAGGTAGTAAATTTAAATTGAACATCTCATACCAATATTTTATACTCACGGTTTCAAGACTTTTGAAGACGCTGGAATTAGAATGTGGGAAACTTGCATTAAAATGTTCACATTTTGATTGATTATTGTATGAACGAAAGTATAAAAGACGCCGTTGTTACGGCAATCAATCTGTTACTATCGCACAATACCGTAACTATGGAATTATATTTTATTCTGAGTTCGTTTCCGTTAGCATTATACGATGTACGTTGTAAATCTTAAAGCATTAACTCACTCGAAAATATCAGATCAAAGCTTAACGACAAGCCGGATTGTAGTCTGGATATTCACTGGCGCTGAATATTGACCTAGACAAGTTTGTATTTTTGGCACCCGAAGAATTTGTTGTTCCCCACAGGATGCCATTTTCTGTAGCATTACTTTCGTTTAATCCACATTGTCTGCTCAACATAAATATATACATGTATACGCGTTTCTCATGTCAGTTTCCCTTTGCTATTCCGGCAGCACAGCTCTTGGCTACCTATACTATTTTTCGGTCTAGTCTTCGAGCTTTGATCTGACAACCTTTATGGAAAAAAAATTCTTGGCCATGCCCTACTTGGAAGGATACGCCTGTATATCAGGACAAGGAAAGGGAATGACATTCGGGTTTCAAATACAATGAATATCGACTATACTTGGATTGAATTGTTGTAAAAATTATTTTTGATACTGTTATTCAACTGAAAAAAGGCAATAGGGAATCGGAGTATAAGAATAAGATAATCTTTAATTTCATTATTCGTCACGCTTTCTTCAAGGAAACTGTTTGAGCGAGGGTCTTCGTTTTGTAGTTTGACCCGGCCTAAACTACAAAACGAAGACCCAGTCGGATTCGCGTCTTTTGGCGTCTTAAAGAGCGTTTGAGCGTGGGTCTTCGTTTTGTAGTTTGACCCGGCCTAAACTACAAAACGAAGACCCAGTCGGTTTCGCGTCTTTTGGCGTCTAACAAAGCGTTTGAGCGAGGGTCTTCGTTTTGTAGTTTGACCCGGCCTAAACTACAAAACGAAGACCCAGTCGGTTTCGCGTCTTTTGGCGTCTAACAAAGCGTTTGAGCGAGGGTCTTCGTTTTGTAGTTTGACCCGGCCTAAACTACAAAACGAAGACCCAGTCGGTTTCGCGTCTTTTGGCGTCCAACAAAGCGTTTGAGCGAGGGTCTTCGTTTTGTAGTTTGACCCGGCCTAAACTACAAAACGAAGACCTAGTCGGTTTCGCGTGTGATAGCGTCCGATAAAGTACTTAAGCCTGATTATCGATGATTATAACTGCCTTGAGTTTGAAAGGCCTAAAATTATATGAGCTCTTCGTTTTTCGGTCTTCGGTCTTCGGTCTTCGATCTTCGATCTTCGTTTTGTATACACCCATCCGTATGGGCACCAACATGGTGGCCGGAAACTAACAGAAACATCTGTCACTGAGTTTTGCTACAAAAGCGTGAATTTATCCCTCGAGGAACTCTAAAACATTAAAATAATACTTTTTCTAAGACATGAACTGTTCAGATAGCCAAGTTCCCCGAAATAAGTCACTTTTTTAACCATCATGACAGCCCTCTAGGCCATCATGTAAATGCCTCGTCACGCAAAAGCTTAGAAATTCACGCGTAGTGTATCACAAAACCAAGAACCCATTCGGAGCGAAAATTTGTATGAATATTAGTTTTCAGCTGCTCTTATACATTATTTAAGTAAAATTTCAGGAAGATCAATAGTTTTGTAGTTCGAATTTTGGTGACGTCATGTGAAAACCAGCTATAAATAGACAAGCTTTTCGCAATAGCTGTTGTGTGACGTTGCGTCATGATATGTCGCCGAGTTGTTGTTTTTGAACAGGTAACATTTTAATGTTCGGATGGAATTTCAGTTCGTGAGGCTCTACCTCGACTCCCGCTTTGTGGGATTCTCCTTCCAATGCGACTTATGTTTCTTCACTGTTATTTGTATAACATGAAGAGTTTGTCCTCAAAAGCATGATTTTCTCGCGATGGATTCCACTGAAGCCCGCGGTCGAAACTTATAATCTGACGTTATTAAGAGCTTTAGGGCTCGCAATACCGCGGTGTTCTTAGAGACTGTTTCGACAAATGCTACGGTGCCTCAAAGAAACTGTTCGTTTGGTTTTCGAAATGCTCTTATTTGCAGTTCACTGTTAATTTAAGATAAGAATTGTAATAGGAATGTCAAAATTCGAACCATACCCAGAAAGCAAACAGAAACAAGTTTTCATTTTTAGTGCAACAATCGCAGCCACGAAATACATGTACCTTAACCTAGAAATGTAAAACGATACAAGTGCCCGCAATACTGACTAATACAGTGATTTCAGGGGCTTAATGTACTGACCAGCAAAATTACTCTAAAAACCTCACGGATAATGGATGACGTCATTTGCATATTATTTGCATATTATACATTGTGGTCACCATCTGTCTTCTCATTGGCTAAAAACCTACAGTTAATTCTGGGAAACAGCGAAACGTACAGATTCTTCACTAATCTTGCAGATTAGTGAATAATCAAGGTCTCGGTTAGTGTTATCAGCCTCAGCCTTCGGCTTCGGCTGATAACACTTACCTCGACCTTGCTTATTTCGGATATCACAAGAACCTCATCCAATAATTGTTTATAATCTGCACCACAACATAAACCCCTAGATTGCTTACGCACTCTCCGGGTTAATGAAAGAACTCACTGACGTCATTGTTGAATAATCGGCGAGGAAAATCGAGTGGCATGACATCAATTATACAAAGATTGCATCGCCACTCTTTCATTGAGTAGAGTCTGGTAACTACAGTGTATGGGCAGCAAAAATGGCATGCGAAGCTGCACGAATGAGGGTGAAAAACTTGCGACAATTTTACTCAAAATAAAATTTTTGGAAGTTTGATTGATTTCCTTGCCTGTCGCCAGCGACAGGCTTGAATGCTTTTTTAACTGCCGCTTCCGAAAATTATTTAAAATCGACGGGTAGGCAGGTGTTAATTTGAACCTTTGACTCACGAAGGGAAAGCAACACAAAACAATTCAAACGTAATTATTAAAACGTTTCAAATAATGAAGCTGAATTTTTGCTAACATTATGATTTATATGCGATTTTAAACCTGATTGGTTATTGCCGCGGTGTCAATGCCGTGTAAGTCATTAAACTTCCTATATATTGTTCTTGGTTTTACAGTTACACTACGTAGATAAGTAGATATTCCTCTTACCTCTGCAAGTCTTGTGCGGCCAATATAGACCGACCCAGCTTGACTGTTATGTGTGTAGGAACCCAATTCTGCTCCCGTGTGGCGCGAGTATGCTGGTGTAGCTCTTTCAAGACCCTGCTGATACTGATCATGATAATCAGAGTATGGCACCCCCGTCCTTGAAGTCCAAGATGTGTTGTCCATGGCTTGATAGCGTGAGCGTGTTGACTTCGGTCTTCCAGAACTCTGCTGATACTGGTAATCAGAGTATGTCCTCCGCCTCTCTGAAGTTGAAGATGTGTTGCCCATCGCTTGATATACTGCTAATGAACGTAAAATTTTACATCATCCAAGACGCTGCTCTTTTACCCGAAATTCGTACACGCTAATGTCACGTGCAGGTCACTATATATATATATATATATATATATATATATATATATATATATATATGAGATTGCATAATCACTGATCTCTGATTGACAATTAACCGCAGTTTACGTCTCCCCTTTGGGGCTTTTGCGGTCAAGATCATGTTTCCATTATATTATTCCACAAACTTTCTCATTCGATCTTACATTATTTGCAAAAGGTCTTTTTCTAACTGCGTAGAGATGTCATTGAGTGTAATCCTACAGCGGCCTTTATTTTACTTTCAGCAGCGGACGAGAAAAACAACGCCGCGCTAAAGTATTTCGCGTCATCAGTTAATTGGACTTTGAGCGCACTTCAGATTACTTCTGTATTTGAAACTTATCTGATCTCTCTGTCAGGTCAAAGGCAAGAGAACACAAAATAATTGTAGCTCAATATACGACATGTGCTCCAATTGACGTAAGCGAGCTTCAGTATACATTGTGTTTATAGCAACGCCAGTAAATACTTCCGTAAACTTTAAAGGGATTTTTCCCTTGGTCACGAGGGGCAGCAGTAGACAATAGAATTTTATCTGAAATGACCTTCGTCTGAGCAATCAAAGAAATCGAGCTTGCGATAAGATACCACAACGTTGAATAAACATAAATTATTAAGTTATGCCAGCAAGAACACTTTCGTAGTCTTTGAAGGGATTTTTCCCTCAGCTAAGAAGGGCACCACTTCACCGATAGCACTTAACTTAAAATGACTGACCTGTGCTTCAATTAAAAGAACTAAACTTTCGGTATTAAGGATTCTGTCGCGTTCAATAAAGACTTATATATTCCGTTGTCTACAAAGGGATTTTTCCTTTGGTAACGAAGGACGGAAATACACAATAGAATTCTAGCTAAAATGAATGTTTTCTCAGTTAAAGGAACTGAGCTTTCGAAAAGATCCTACAGCGCTAACTGAATTATGAAAACAAGAAAATATTCCGTAATCTTCAAAAGAATATTTCGTTGGTCACGAAGGCCGAAGATAGTTCGGTCACGAAGATAGTTTGGTCACGAAGACAGTTTGGTAACGAAGATAGTTCGGTAACGAAGATAGTTTGGTCACGAAGATATTTCGGTCAACGAAGATAGTTTGGTCACGAAGATAGTTCGGTCAACGAAGATAGTTTGGTCATGAAGATAGTTCGGTCACAAAGATAGTTCGGTAACGTAGATAGTTCGGTCACGAAGATAGTTCGGTAACGAAGATAGTTCGGTAACGAAGAAAGTTTGGTCACGAAGATAGTTTGGTCACGAAGATAGTTTGGTCACGAAGATAGTTTGGTCTCTCGCTAGACGATGAGCGGGAGACCAAGCTATAGCTATTTCAGCGCACCGTGATCGGGAAGAACCCATCTTCTGAACATCGACTTGGAATCTTGCCGCGTTAAGGTGTCTCGTCACAGTGTTTTTTCTGGATCATACCAAGCATTTTCAATCAGTTATGAAAATTACACCAGTACTGTGGAAGCTCTCGTAAGCGGACACCCACGGGACGCGAAAAAGCCTAACTGTGCTGGAGCTGTCCTCTTACGAGAATGGTTCTCGTAAGCGGCCACTAGAGTTGTGAGAGAAAGATGGCCGCCTACGGGAGCTCGCTAAGCTCACAAAAAACATCGGGAATACAAAAATATCACCAAATTGTTATTTATTTATTTATTGAGGAAATTCACGAAATTGCAACTACTGAAGGTAAATTTAAAAGAGGGTTGGGATAGATAGCTAAGCATTTTTCCTCATTTCGGAAACCAAATTCTGTTTGTTTTCATGTTACTTTTCAAAATTCTCGACATCTTGTTTCAGCTGTCTTCTACATTTTCTAGTTGCCTTTTTACTTTTATCTAGTGGTAAGTGCTAGTCATGACGTGACATCGCTTGCGAAATGACGTCATCAAATTTACGTTAATTTTCGACTTTGAACCTCAGAATTTTAGAAATGACAGCAGCTGGTATGTACGTAATAAGCATCTCCCTCCCTCGTCCAACCCCCAACCCGCTCCCCCACCCCCACCCCCAAAAATAACAATGACACAACGACAACAACAACAGCTATAACGAGCTAAACAGATAGCTTCATTTTGTATCCTTTAAGAAGAAGGGATAAATGTATAAATCCTTATGTTTTGAGGCCTTTGTTTGTTGGTTACACAGCATTTTTTCAGGTGAGCCAAACTTTTAGAATTGTTCTAGATGACAAAAATGTTACATACATAGGAACGTGTGCCCTGATGGTATATTATTTTCAAAGTTCACAAATGGTTTTCATAATCACTTACGGTAGTTTTTCATTACCGCAGGCACCACCGCTTTCCCGAAATCCCCCTCCGCCCCTATAATTATTGAGAGAACAGAGAGATCATGTTAAATCCCCCATCACTCTCACCCTTTCATCTCTAACCGCCTCTCCTACCCGTACCTCCTCTTACTCCCCTTTGGATGCTTGTAGACCTGCCTAGCAAGTAATTTCGACTTCTCAAATTTAGCCAGTGAGGCATGTCGAAAGAAGTGAAGTTAAGATGATGTAAAAAAAAAAATGGAATGGGCTTCTACTGGTCGAGTTCATTAAAAAAATAAAAACAAAACAAACGAACAAAAAAAAAGTGGATGCAAAGTTCCATTCTAAGCGAATTTGTTGTATTTTATCAAGAGAGAAAGGAGGGCAAGAGAGTTTGTTTCCCAAATATACCTCTATTGGCGTTGTTTAATTTTTGATTTAAACTTGACTCACTTTGGGAGTGCTACTATCTTTAGTTAAGATAATTTATGTATCTTATTGTATTCTTGTAGATTCCCTTTGGCGCACACGCATTTAATTCTGAATGTTTAGGACAAAGGTACGACACTTCGTGCAAGCGAACCTCTCCTTACGGCCGACTTATAATAAGGGCACTCATCCATGTCTGCCCTTTTGGTGTCATGTACTTAATAGTGTATCCATGTTATCCAAACTATTGCAATGCCCTAAAATCTGATTATATGAGGCAGCCCGATTTAAGCAGATAAATGAAATAATGCGCTGAATGGGTAGATCTTTGCTTCGAATCTCAAAGCGAAAGATGATGGTAGCCATCACTTTATACCCACTGTCAGTGTGTGTTTTTCTTTTTTTAAGGGAGCTATTCCAAATGTATGGAATATCTCATATGTCTATTTTAACGAGGGTAATATTTTGTAAGTGTCCTCGTATCATCGTGTCTCACGCATACCCATACCAGTGGGAATCAAACTGCAAGGGAACAGAGCTTGGTTATCGCATTCATAGTCCTGATTACTACAGAGGTAAAAAGAAAATGTTTAGCTAGGCTACTCTTTCACTTGACTGATGACCTTAAATTTTTTAAAATCTGTTTAAGACAGCAGAACTCCCTACGTTGTAACTTACCGTATAGTCCACATTCAGTAGGGTACGTTCATGGAAAAATAAAAGAAAGATCGGAGATAAATAAACAAATGAAAACACCAACAAAATAACAAAAAGATAAAAGTTTAAGCAAGGTTTTCAGAAATGGCGAGACTCTCAACCTTCAAAGTTAAGGGCTTAGTGGGAACAACACTTGTCCCTTGTTGCTGTTGCTTGTTTCGTTTTTTTTTTTTTTTTTTTTTTAAGTATTTTGCTTTCTTAGCTGTTTTTTCCATGAGGCTAGTTATGATATGCACGTTTTTGATATGCATGACAACCATGAGCGTGGTGGAACGTTTTGGGAGTCAACAAAATACAGTAAGTAATAAACCGTTTTCTGTTGTCTACTGAACTCGGTAGCGTATTATGAGTCAGATCAATTTTGCTAAGTTCAAGGTAATGGTTATTTATTATAATGCTTAACCGGTTTTGAACATATAACAACGTCGAGAATATGATTAAGTTAAGTTTCTCCATTTTTCTTTACCTCTTAAGATTCTTGCAGGTCCCTTTTTATCCGTGGAGGAAAGGAAAAAAAAAAAAAGAAAGAAAGAAAGAAGGAAAGAAAGAAGACTGAGAAAACAAAAACACATGAACATTCGCGAAGATTCAGTCTGATTTTGTTTCTTTAAGGTACAAACAGAATCCTGTATGGAAGTCCATGTTCCAGTTTTGGAATACATCATGCGAATCAAGGGCTTTTTTTTTGGTGAAATAGATGAGATAACACAAGGAATCTTGTCCGCAAATCCGATGGCCTGCTTGTTTACAATCTTTGATTTTATGCGTGCTTGTGAACGATATTTGTTTAAAGTGTTTCTTGTACGTGATATCGTAGATTTGGGTTATGCTTAGAAGAGAGAGAGAGGGAGAAGAGAAGGCTAACAAAACTCAAAAACAAATAAAATAAAACAACTAAAACATGTAAAGACATGAATGACCATCGCAGTGATAAACATAAAATAAGATTAAAAAAACAAAAACAAAAACGCTACTATTAAAAAGGTCGCGGTTATTCAGAAACGCTTCTTTTTCTAAGGGAGTTATTACGATTAGTGACCTCCTTTCTGATGCTTAATCTTCCTAAAGGGCGTTAAGGTGTCGACTTCGTCTCGGTAATATTCACAAATGTTCACTTCGCCTTGGGCGAATAATTGTAATTAGTATATTCTCAGCTCCGACTATTGCATTTCTAGCTCTCTGATTGGCTCAAAAACTCCGACTATGAGCCATTAGTCGGAGTTTTACCTTATATGGAAAACAGTGCGCCAAGTTTAAAAATTTTCCGCTCTGTAAAATTGTTGAAATAAAAATCGGCGGCAAAAACCCGATTAAGAATATACTAAAACAATTATTCCATTCGACCTTGTTGGATATGAAGTGATCATAACCAACTCGCGCTACGCGCTCGTTGGTTATTTATCACTTCATATCCAACGCGGTTTCATGGAATAATTGTTAAATAGAAAACGATGCGAGAACCAATCAGATTCACGGCGACTGCATGAGTGGCGACTTAGGCCTAGTTCAGACGTCGTGCTTCTGCCGTGCCGAACTAAATTCAGAAATTAAGTTCGACAAAAGCACGGCAGAAGCACGGCGTCTGATTCAAACTTTTGAATTAAGTTCGGCAAGTAATTAAGTTCGACAAGCTCTGCCGCGCTACACGACTCTGGCACGGCAGCGATTCAAACGTCGTGCTTCTGCCGCGCTAAACAAAATTCATAAATTGTAATAATGTATTTTGGCGAGATTGCGTTCCCACGGGGAGTTAGCAGGAGAATTGCTACGAGGCATCAGTGTATCCTAAATTTGGTTCGACTCTGGCACGACGTCTGAATCAGAGTTGTTTTCCTGCCGTGCTACAGTCGAACCCAATTGCAATTTAGTTCGCCACGGCAGAAGCACGACGTCTGAACTGGGCCTTATACTTGTTATCGCACGGTAATTGTTTTTTACTTCTTAAATCCTCCCAGTCCCTCTTTGGCCGTCACAGAAAAGAAAAAAAAAAAATTCGAAAAAGAGCCTGAATTCTAAAATTCTTCCATAGTTTTTAGAGGGAAACGAAGCCCGGCAAACATCAAAGGCGCAAACAAAGATGCCAAGATTTATGTTGGAAGGTCCACGACAGTGCACAATCTTTTGTTGAGGCCTTCCAAGGGGTTTGAGCGACAAGCGACATTGCGTCAAAATGTGGCGACAATTTGTTACCAAAGTACCGACAGCCGAGGGAAGTCGACATGAAAGGAGCGACAATTTGCGAAAACGACAATCCATTTTTCATTTCGACAAAGCGACAACTGCACTTTTTTTCTTCGACAGCGACATGACTGTCATGACTTAACAAGGCCAGCGTGACTCTTTTGGAGCTCTATTGATTGCGTTCATGGTAGATCAGTTGTACAAATATTAACAAAAACAAACCATCATTCATTCCCTCCCTCCCGTTTTTCCTCGGGGGGTGGGTACGGCTACACGTAGGCTACCTTTATTAGGGTATTCAGGTTATTTTAGGTGATCTAGGGTCGGGTGAGAGTCGGCCAATTGTTTGCCAAGGGCAAACATAAGAAAGACAAGAAAAAGACCAACAAGAAGAGTAGAAAGAAGGAAAGGGTGGAAAAGGGTTACGGAAAGAAAGACAGGAAAGGTGAGTTGGCGCTTTTCATAGTTAATCGGTTTTCACGGTCTCAAATATTTAGCTTTGTTGACCATTGTTTGGCAGTCCTTTTTTATAATATGGATGATTGTATCGGATAGATAAAGCATTAAGTCATTAAGTTTATATGGCGATCAGCGAACATGAGCGAGCTAGAAACTTGCACTGCACTCTGTGTACACGTGGACAGATGACATTGATTTTGGAGCGTCTTTTTGCTTCTCGATATTGTTTATTTATTTCTTAGCACACTAATCTCTCAACCTTAACTTGGTGCAGTGTTTGGCAGTTTATTTTTCCAATCATAGACCATTATACTATTGACGATTCATCATAAAATTATGAAGCATCTACGGCGAACAGCGAGTTCGGATCAGTTCGCAGCCTGCAGTCTGTGTGAGTGTACACCGACTGTGCGCTGGAGATAAAATTAATTTTTTTGCCTTTTGACGAATACGTTTACACAGAATGCTATATTAATGATTAACATTGCTGCATGTCATTGATAATAAATTATGGAGACAAAATTGAAATACTTGCAAACACCTGACCTTATCTAGCACTGGGGCGCATGCGTGTGTGTTTTATTTTATAATCATCCCGCTTAAAATATATTTATTCATAAATGTGTCGGTCGCGGGGTACAGTTGAAGTCGTCATAGCATTTAGCCCCAAGCCCCATTAACATAGATGTAGACATCTGGAATATTGAACTTTTGTTGATGGTTATTATCGAAAATAGAGTTTTACAAAAATGTTAAACATTTTATTTAAAATTGGAGGTTATAGCGCCGAAATAACCCTGCATCGTCACACGTATACTCGTCAAAATTAGTACGTTAAGATTACGAGCGGCCTTATTTTAGAGAAACGTCAGAGACAAATTTTTGTAGCGACAACGACATATGAATTTGTACAGAAAAACGACAGCGACAATTTCCTCCGCTGGTTAGGCGACAAAGGTACACAGAAGGATGCGACAAGGCGACAAGACTACCCCCCTTGGAAGGCCTCTTTGTTTTGCGTTCATACACTATGCATGAATTACGTAACCAGAACGTTTCCATTGGTTAGTTCCTCAGAGTAAACAGCTATTGTGTTTTGTTCACAAAGAACTTTGTCGGGTTTCATAAACATGCCCCTTTTTTTTTTACTGAATCACTCTATGCTTAATTAGAATAAAGTAATGTTGCGTGACCTTTGAATTGGTATACAAATGAATCCAAAGTTGCACAATACTGTATTCTGTTAACACTGTACCCCGTGATTGATAGACTATTATTCGTGCGTGATGACCAGAGAAAGAAGCTTGCCAGCAGTCTAAGCACTATCGCCGGGTCAAGATTTGCTTGCAGCTGGGCTTGTGTTTACACATGCGATCAATCATGATGTGGATTGCTGTGATATTACTTTGTGCTGTATCGTATCCATCAAACGGTGCGAGAATGCTCGGGGTGGTTGGAACGGACTCAAAGAGTCGCTATGCGAACATGAGGAATTTAGCTGATGAACTGTGTTCGCGTGGGCATGAGGTTTGTTATGTTATTTGTTATTCTTAAGGAGGAAACGAAGATGAATTTAGAAGTCTTTACTACGACTTCGGAGAGCCTGATAACTGAGTTACGATAGCGCGCGTCAAAATGTGTGGTCAGTGAAAGGATTTTAAAGCCTGGCCACCTTTAGACTTTCTGAAAAGTCCTTCGTCTTATTCAGTTTATTCAATACTTCGTCGCTCGCTCGGCCGCTTGGCGACCTTAAAACGGCCGCTTGGCGACCTTAAAACGGCCGCTTCGCGACCAAACATATTCTACCCTGAAATTCATGAGGTCGACTTGTGGCAAGTCTATATATGGCCACCTCTGCACGCGATCTTCGAATACACGCATCAAAGATCATCTTTGAATACACTTTTGCCGCATACATCAAAGGTGGCGAAGGTCGTTTTTACTCACCTGTGAACGCATTGATTTGCGTAGAATGCAAAACAGCCGTAATTTTTGCGAACGCAAGCGACGGTCAATATTCGAACGAAGGTCTGGAGCAGGAGGGAGGGGGTGACTCTGTTGTTTTCCGGTATTTATTCGTGACCGACTCATCGCTACCAGTGTGACGTCACATAGCAACGAGTGAGCGCTTCGAGTAGCTTATTCCGATTACGCCATTTAAGAAGGACAACAGAGTCTAAGAAAGACAAAAATACAGGCCTAATATCGCTTTTGTTCGCTAACTAAGTGTAGGTGTGTGCAGTTTGTTAATGCTTTTTGTCTGTGTGCATTATTTGTTTTAGTTTTGTGCGCGCGTTATCGTGTAACCTTGTTGAATTTTGTTGCGGGTAACTGACGGAACCGCCATCTTGAAAACGAGATGAGAGCCCGGGGTGTGGGGGATGGGTACTCTCAGAAAAGCTGGGTGGGGGTGTGCGGCCCGCTTCCCAAAACCCTTACCCTATTTATGACCAAAATCTGCGATATTCCTTACCCTATTTGTGGTCTGACCAAATATTCAATACCCAATTTATGACCCGACCAGTAAATCAAAACCCTGTTTCAGACCTGCGTTATAATAAGTTCCCTATTTCAGACCAATGTTGAATTACCGTAAACATAATTTGTGATGGGCTTTTGTTAATTTTCTTTTCGATAATGATGAAAACGTGGCTTCTTCTTAAAAACATACCCATATCAACGCTAGAGTCCAAAAACCATACCCTATTTATGACCAAAATGGCCGAAATAGGCTAAAATCGATACCCTATTTATGACCAAAACGGGTGAAAAACCATACCCTTTGGGGCCGGACATACCTATATAGCTCATATAAGGGAGTACCCCACTCCCCCCCCCCCCCCCCCCTCCGCGGCGGATGAGAGAAGTCAACGTAGAACGTTCGCGTTTTCTCTCTTAACCCTTTGAATACCAACTACGCATCCATGCGTAATTATAATGGTCGTGCTATTTGTACCACTTGTGACGTCATCAATTTCAATGCCATTAGAATGATATTCTTGAGAAGCGATAGTAGTGCTAGGCTAGGCCTTTCCGCACAATGGTCAGGTTTAGATATCGACGACATTCCGATGTCGCAAATCGAAAAACAACGTTATCAGTTTTGGTGCAAAAACGGTGGTAAAATGGTCCACTACGCCTATGATTGATCAAGGTCCATTTCTAGGCTTCGCCCGTAATTAACATCCAACTTTTCACGGCAGCCAGAAAGAACATACAACGCAAAAGGTAGCCAGTGTAAAAAAAAAAGTCCAAATTTTGGCTTATGCGGATGCCCGGAATTGAAATTTTGCTCAATTTTGTACCTAATCCTCAAAAAATCTCTCCTTTAACAAAAAAAAGAGCTTTCTTAGCAAAACTTAGGCTTATTTAGCGTCATGGCAGCTAAAAAACCTGACTAAACGGTTAAAAACGGTATTTTTTGGCGAAAGTTTGGTATTCAAAGGGTTAAATGTCGTACCAATAGTTTTGTTAATAGGAGGTTTTATGCGTCGATAGTATACGTTTAATCCGCGTGTATCGCTGTGTCAATTGAACCAGCCGTTCCTCTCATCACTCCGTTTGAGTGTTGAGATGTTGTTTATTTCTTGATTTCCACCAAAATTTCCCTGCGATGTGATCGGTTTTTGTATGTTTTGGAGAACTTTTGGTGGTAGTTATCAGGCCTATGAATTCAGTTCTTTGTGTTTTAATTGTGTCCGCTTTATGGTGATATTTGTTGGCTATTAAGGCCCAGTTCAGACGTCGTGCTTCTGCCGTGCCGAACTCAATTGCAATTTAGTTCGACTATGACACGGCAGAAAAACAACTCTGATTCAGACGTTGTGCCAGAGTCGAATCAGATTTAGAATTTACTGATGCCTCGTAACAGTTCTCCTCCTAACTCCCCGTGGGAACGCAATCCCGCCAAAATATATTAATATAATTTATGAATTTTGTTTGGCGCGACAGAGGCACAACGTTAATTCAAAAGTTTGATTCAGACGCCGTGCTTCTGCCGTGCTTTTGTAGAACTTAATTCCTGAGTTTGGTTCGGCACGACAGAGGCACTGCGTCTGAACTGGGCCTTAATCGTACAGCAGCTTTATTTGTTGGCTTTTGTTGTGAAGGTTTGTTGGCTTTTTTTTGGGTACGTTCTCGGTCAGTGGGCACGATCGAAAAAAAGGGCCGAGCAACAAGCGGGTTCTTGTAGAGAAAGAGACGGAGAGCTTGGAACAGGCTAATGATCATGCTGCAACTGTCCTGCATTGCCATGTTGTAATGGCTCCTATTTCTTAAGCCTCCAAGAATTTCAAGGCTGCATTGTAGTCTTTTCGTCCCTTTAAGTTCTCATTATATTCCAACTAAAAAACAACCCTCCACTAAATGTCACTAAATAGATATTGCTGCATAACACTCAAAATAAATGAAAGCAAATGCTAAGTGTTAGAGTGCAGAAATGCCGTAAAGACAATCTGACATTTATTCTTATTATGCCTATTAGCTCTTTTTATTTATTCTGCTTTTATAATCATCTCCTGCTCTTCACAGGTCCACATAAGCCTATATGTGCCATTTAATCCATCAAATATTGTCACTTGCATGTCTTTGTCTAATAGCATCACTAAATGCTCCAGCTACAACTTTGAAATATTCTCTAGTGAAGTGGCATTCCCCTTTTTTTAAATCTTCAAGCAGATTCTGCACATTGCCAAAAATATTTGAAGGATAATAAACACAACAGCTTCCATTTGACTTTCAAAATATGGTCGATATTTGTCCTTGGACATTATCTGTTCCTATCTTCTCGGAATGGATAATGTCCACAGAGTGGACACCGAATGAAGGCTACTTTTCATAAAACCTGCATTACTAAATAAAGGAATGATTGATTGACTGAATCAATATTTCTCCCTCGGACTCCGGAGGTCCATAAGTTTCATTCTCCTCCAGTGTGCTTAGCAGCTATGCTCCCATTCTGACCATATATGGCCATACATGCCCTGCCTGATCCATTGTTAGTGGTTTTATTTGTGGTTAGTGTGATAACAGTCAGCGCTGAAAACCTTGATGTTAGCTCCAGAGAATTTCCCCTCTTTTGCTCTGTTTTGCGTCTTCATAGCTCAATGTTTAGTTATCCTGTGTAAAAATGGTTGAATTTCACTACCCTAGCTTTTTCTGCAGTATGGTATCAAAGTCAATAAGGTTGGTGGCATCTATTTCAGTTGCTGATGTAACAGAAAAATCACATTTTTTTAACTTCACACCAATTAAGTGAAACTATCGTAAATTTGGGATCTCATATTCCAAATTAAGCTTGTCAATTGATTTATACTGGCAATCAAGCTGTGGTAAACCTTTGTATGACTCTGTTCCTTTAAAGGAAATATCTTGGGCTGTCATTATCAATGGGAGTTTAATAAAGAGGTGTGGAAAAGTGCTTAAGGTGGCTCCCTAGAGTAATTACGAACAACCCTCCCCATAGAACACGAGTTATAAGAGGAAACTTAGTTAATTTCTCTTACAGTTTTCCCCATAGAGATTTACCAGTATGGGTACTGTTAAAATAAGGCTTATTTTTGGATTAAGGGCGTTACCATGGCAACATCTCATCTAATGACAAGCAGATATATTCCTCATTTTGACCTAAACTCTTTAGTATTTATACTTTCCTTCGGTGAAATTTTTTCATACTTCGCCACATCATGGAAATTATATTGCTTGACATTTTGAATCGGTAAACACTCAAGGTTGTTCAGACGGTTTTTCCAATATTCTGTAATTAGTCATTATTCTAAATATATTTATAATTTTATAAAAGAAGCCCGTTTCCAGTAAGCAATAACTACGCCATAGGGCGCTATGCCCACACATGTACACAATGCGAACAATTTTTTTATGTTGCTTTCCATTTCTATTCTTTTCAGGTCTTGCTTATTGTTCCCAGTAATTTACCATTTCCGCCGTCGAAGACAGTAAAGCATTCGATTTACGACAATCCTTTGGAGATGGACTACGCTGAGAAAAACATTATACCCAAGTGTCTTTCTGGATCGCGATGGGAAGTTATTCAGCAATCTAAAATGTGGATAGATGTCTTGGTGAGCTTCTGTATATCAATTATAAAACACGTGAAGAAGCACCAAGAAGAACTTAAAGAATTCGATTTGTTATTTGGTGATTCACCCCCAGCTTGTCACGTGATCATCGCCGAGTTTCTCGCCCTTCCCCGAATTGATATCGAACCAGCCTTTCCAATGAGACTGAAACCCGAATTAAGTCTAGTGTCATATATTCCCAGCCTATTATCCTCAAATAGTGCTGAAATGAGCTTTATGGAACGACTTCAAAACTTATTTTTTTTTGGAGTCATGAAGAGATCAGAAATGTACTTTTCTACTCGTTACGGGGAGCTTAAAACAGAATTCAATATTATGCCAGAAAGACATTTCCAGGTCTCCATTCATATGGCGGAGATGACCATTGTCATGGGCCACTTTGCACTGGAATATCCTCAACCACTTTTACCAGGTATTAACACACAATTAACAACTACTTCATATAATAAAATATGTGCAAGTAATGTAAGTCATCGATCTAGTGGAAACTAAGTAACGCAACCATCCTATGCTATTGCTTTTAATTCCCACGAAAAAATGGAGAAATATTGGACAAATTTGCAGGTTCAGTGGTTGACCAAGCTGCATGCAAATATTTCTCCAATATTTTCGGTATGTCTCCAATACGGTCCAAACAAGCAGTTCAACAAAGTATTTATTATCATAGTTCTTTTCAATCTACGGCTAAATTGATGAATTTCTGTTATGTATTCTCGGCAAACGCGCGCGAAGGGTAAGCAAATTTATTCACGTTTCGCATGTCGCTGATGTTAACATTTAACTGAGTAATTTCCTCGAAACATGAAGGTAAAAAGATTTCTACCTAACAAAAAAACCTGTTTATTTTCTGTAATGAATTGAAAAGCAGTTCGCCGAAATCAATTCGTGAGCGTCCATCTTAGCGGCCCGTATTGCAAAAATTGGAAACCAACCAGACTTCTCCTTTACTTTGCAGACCATTCAGCCATATAATTTTTATTTATTATATGTAACACATCTACGGTTTGATATTTTTACCCATTCATGTCTCAAATCACAGACACTAAACTAGTGGGACCGTTAACAGTGAAACCCCCAAGGTCACTTCCACAAGACCTTCAGCAGTTTATCAGTGGAGCAGGAGACAAAGGGATAATACTGTTTTCATTAGGAACACTCGGGGATGAAGTGTTGCAGAAACACCAGGTGGACATGTTGGCCGAAGTTTTCGGAAGACTGGAGCAGAGAATAATATGGAGATTAAAAAGTAGGTCCTGTAAGAAATTTGCTCTAAAAACAATAAGAAGAAACTTCTTGAAAAATGACAAAGGGCTACGCAGTGCAATAGGGACTTTAAGATATGGTACGGCTAGGCTGTAGTACGGCTGCAGATAGTGAAGATCACTTCCGGTGACGTCATGACGCGCGTACCAGTACGGCTTTCCCACCGTAGCCTTGATTTCTACTACGGGAAAGTGCCTGGTTTCACGTACTCTTCACTACGTGAGTATAAGCCTGCTGTTTACTTCTCATTTTAACGCTTTTTGCACTGTTTGAACAGCCTAGTTTGAAGTAATAATTTTAGTAATTTTAATTCATCAATTAGCCTTGTGGCCGATTGTTGGGGTGGGATGGGTAGCGTGCACCACGTAAAACGTGATTCACCTACCTCAATTCTCTCATAACATCAGAGCTATTTGACGTATCGAATGTGGTTTAGCGTTGTCTGTACTCTTATCGACAACGATATGCGTCATCATAGTGGTCAAAATGTTGTGCACCCATGAGGCGCAGCCGAGTGAGACCACTAAAGCCTGCGTCATCAGGAAAGAATGTTTTGTAGCTCAGCGACGGCAAATGGCCATGAGTTGTGGTAAGAAAACAAATTTTCCGTGTAGCTCGGCGACCCTCAGATCTGTGGTCAGAAAATAAATTTTCCGAGTTGTAGCTCAGCAAATTCGTGGTGGCCATAATTGGTTGTCGGAAAACAAACTTTCCATGTTGTATAACTCGCCAAAAGGCCGTGTTTTGTGGCCAGAAAGGTTAATTCACCTTTTTCATTTGTGAAAAAGAGATGAAAATTCGAACAATGTAAACAAACACAAAACATTTGACGACGCGCTACAAACGTTGGCGTGAAGGGGTGAAATTGTCAGGTTTGCAAATTCAACGTATTTTTGAATTAAGAATTGAAAACAAACAAACAAACAAACAAAAAAAATCAAATCAAAATCAATCAAAATCAAAAACACCAGAGTAAAATTTAAGAGTTGTCGTGAGAAACAGTTATTGTAAGTAATATTTGGACCTTGAATGAAAATACACACGTGAAACATACACACTCCTAATTAAGATTGTGTCGTATCGAGGTTTCTGCCCCTGCCCTAGCTGACCACCAAGGTAAATACAAACCGGGAGTGAACCGAGCAGGGGTGACATTGTATGTGACTACTGTGTCAGAGCTAACTGTTGTATGTGAGATTGTCTCACTAGTTTTATTATGGAAATGTGCTGCGTTTGGTCAAGTAAATCTTCTTAGGAAATATTAAAACAGTTCTGTCATGAGGGTTTAAAGCCAACTTAAAATTTAGATCTTTTTTTTCTAATTGTTTTAAACTTATTTATCCAGTTCATACTTATTGTTGACAATCACCGTCACTGAAAAAGCCCGCGCGCCCCTCTTGTATACCGTAAATACTCGAATTAACGCCTCCTCCCAATAAGCACCCCCTTCGAATAAGCGCCCCTCCTATCTGCCACAATTTAAAATAAGCGAGTACTAAGATCGACAACTGAGGATGTATTGCACTGGTTGTGTTTCATCACAAGCAAGTGATTATCGACTCATCAAGCACTGCGCATTGACCGTCACAACGGATGGTAGTGAAGATCTCCTGATTCATTGCCTAATAAAGGCCGACCAACCTTGTGCAGTAGGCCTAAACCTGCTAAAGGGGTCGCATTACAAAGTTCGTCAAGAAATACACGATTCTTCTGAGACTTCTAAGGAACTGACACATACAGGAGACCATGACCCTGGAAATACAAATATCAGAACAAACGATCAAATCTGACCACGTTTGGGAAAAATTAAGTAAGCGTCCCTCCATGCACGATTAAGCGCCTCCTTCGAATAAGCGCCCCTCGTCTTCTCCCAAATTTGAAATAAGCGCCCCGGGCGCTAATTCGAGGATTTACGGTAGTTTCCTAACTCCACGTAATAAATTCTTTTTCCATTGAAGGGCATATTCCAGAAGATCTTTCCTCGAACATCAAAGTTCTCCCATGGATTCCACAGAATGACTTATTAGCCCATAACAGCACCAGAGCCTTTATTTCACACACAGGTCACAACAGCTTATATGAAGCAGCTTTTTATGGTGTGCCACTGGTTTGTGTGCCAATTTACGGTGACCAACCTAGTAACTGCATCCAGGCTCAAACGGTTGGGATGGCAATTGGTGTCGATTTAAAGACGCTGACTGGTGATGAAATGTACCAGTCAATATGGCGAATCCTAGAGGAACCAAGGTAATTTTGATTCTTTGCTGTCACTTTGCTGAAACTGTTACATATCGATTGTCATATATTTCTCTTCATGAAACTAAAAATAGAATCAGTATATATCCTTTACGCGTACGCGATGAGCCATATTTCAATAAATGAGTTAGATACTGTGAAACTGTTGGAATGAAGAACGAATACGCAAAAATATTTAGCCACAATCTCGCTCACAAGGTGACAGATGATCATCGTTTATATGTATTTCAGGGATCGAAATTCCTAGTTTGATATTGTTTAGCTTTTTATCATCTTGTCATCATTCTGGAAGTTGCAAAAGGTTGTTAAGATTTTATGTTTATTAGTTTCAATTTAGCTTAAGTTTTAAGCAACGTTTCGATGGGAACAACGTCTCATAATGAAATGATACCTTTTGGGGTGAAAATAAATTTAGGTTTCGCCCGCGTACGGGTTTTGGTGCCTTTTAAGAGTCAAAATGGAACCCTTTCCCAGAGACGTATGATTCCTTGGCAATAGGTTATCGACTACTACCACAGTCGCGTTCATATTCAATTATGGTCAGATTTGTAAATCAATAACTTCGAATTTTAAGCCTTGAAAGTCTTCGGTCTCTTTATTAATCTGTATGTGTTTGCCTTTTCTCTTTAGCTTTAAGGGTAACGCTACTCGCATCTCGCGATTGATGCGTGACAATCCGCGACCTTCCGTTCAGCAAGCCGCTGACTGGATTGAATATGTTCACAGACACAAAGGAGCCAAGCACCTCAGACCGGAAGTGTATAATCTCCACTGGTGCCAATATTACCTCTTGGATGTAGTTGCATTCCTTTTAACTGCAATTTTTGCATTTTGCTTTGCAATTAGAGTGCTTTTTAGACTGTCGTGGAAGATTGTTACCAGGCTTGCGAAGGGTAATAAGACCTCGAAGCAAGAATGAGAACTGCTTCAAAGACAAAACATTACACTGTTAGTAGTTGTGATTTAATTTTACAACCATGGCTTCTTTGGTGCTTGTTTCCAAATTTTTGTCAACAATGCAATCCCATTGAGACAAGGAGGACTGAAATGGGGGAGAAGGGGAGGTGTGTCTTTGCACAAGGAACTTGAAATTCCTATTGTAACCGCTTTTCGGCAGACATGCAACTTCATCCTTTCTTTTCTTTCTTTTCTTTTTTTCATAATTAAAGACAACTTTGGTTATCGTTTGTTAAAGGCGCGGTGATCTAATGATTAGTACGCTGACTACGGATCAAGCCGTCCACGTTCGAGCCCTGGTCGGGGACATTGTGCTGTGTTCTTGGGCAAGACACTTTACCCTCACAGTGCCACATAGGGGTATAAATAAGTACCTGCGAATTTAATGCTGGGGTAGCCCTGTGATGGACCAGCATCCCATCCAGAGGAAAGTAGAAATATTCCTGGTTGCTTCATGCTCCAGAAATTGGAGATACATGCCGGCCTGATGGACCACTTGGCTCGTACACAGACTTGGTCTTAGCTATTTTGTTTGTTTGTTTGTTTTTTTACTTTATTTTGATTTTGTTTTTCAAATTGAAGAAATCCAAGAGAGCAGATTGCGCCAGTTAGAAATGATTCCATTCAGTTTTACGACATATTACGCCAGTATTTTATGTTATTGATTGTGAGACGTGCTATGAAGCTGTCAAGTTACAGGGTGATTGGTCTCTGAATCTCAGAAGATCAAAAAATAAAAAAAAAATGTCTGGTCTGAATCAAGGCCGAGTCAGTTAGAGTTGGTATCACACACAAGGTAATTAGCATACCGGAGTGTTACTGTAGATAAGGGTATCTGTAAATACTATTAGACAAACGTCTAACGAGTGTATCTAAATGTCCAGAGTCGAGGGTAACATGTCGAGGGTCGAGGGTAACTTAAAAAATATATTTAAATAAAGTGAAAAATAAAAATACAGTATATATGAAATAAATTGCTGAAGAAATAAAGACAGAACTTTTTTTAAAGAGAAGGGATGGCAATGTCTGTTTTATCCACTTGTCACGCGACGTTTTGGTCATAGAAATGATCTCCATTAACTGCATTTACTATACTCGTACGCTCAAAAGACTACAGTTACACCCTGCTTTAGAGCTGGTGGTCTAGTATTGCCCAGTTTCCAATAAATACCAAACAAACTAGAGAGAACTGTTTGAAATTATCCAATGTTATCTTGGGTAGTCAATGAACAAGCAGGAAGGCATTGAGGGCTAAGATAAGATGACAGACATGCCATACCCTATTCTTTAGTACTTCACATAACCCTATTTCAATCCACTGTGTTTACGTTAATTTTGTTTGCTTGGCGAGTATTAGAACAAGCCATGAAAACAATGAAAACAAAGATAGTTACTGGTTTATAATAATGTTCTACAGTCCTAAATGGAGATAATAAGCGTAAATATCGAGAAATGAAAATTGGCGTGCATGTGTCACGCAACGCTTTACTCAAAAAAAAAAAAAAAAGCTGGAGAAAGAAAATTCTCTCTTGATATCTTCAGCAATTTATTTCACATATACTATATTTTTATTTATTTTATATTTTTTTATTTTTCACTTTACGTTAATATATTTTTTAAGTTACCCTCGACCCTCGATATGTTACCCTCGACTCTCGACATTTTACCCTCGACTCTCGACTCTCGACAACTAGATAACGTCTAACATAACGACGTTAGAGAGGTTAAGCATGACGTTTACAGCAAACGGCAAACGGCAAAAATTAAAATGTTGTCGCCTCTCTTCAGCTGTGTGTACAGTAGAGTGAAACTATTTGTATTTACAATGAATAGTAGGAGACGTTATTCCATTTTTGTGTGCTTTATTTACGGATTAGAAGAAAAGAACTCAAAATCAGAAGTTATCTATCAATAATTCTAATACGTGTTTGGGTGATAATTGATGAAATGACGGGTTATTAAATAAACGGAACATTTATCTTGCTAACACATCTGCGTGATCTCTTGATTGTATTCACACATTCTTGACTACAGCATTCACAGGAGATTAGCAGATCAGAATCGCTGACACGAGCCATGTTTATGTTTGAATGCTTTATAGTCCGGCGCAATTTCCATTACTACAGATATTTTATGTGTGTTCTATTCCTTTCATGAAATTACAGGTTTGCAGCACTTAGAGTTAATTGAAAGAATTCGTGAAAAGAGAATGCATAATACTCGTGTGAAAGTTCGAAATGGTGTAAAAAAACAAGGTTATCACCAAGATTATTCAATTTCAAGACAAATATCAAAGGCCGCTTTAATCGGCTCAGACAAGCCAGACACCAGATAGTAAAGGGCTCTTGATTCCTGTTTCCGGAGCATGATATGATCAGAGCCCTGATATTCAAAACACGAATATGGTAACCAAGTATAAAAATGAATTTGGGCCCCTTTCACCCCTACTTATTGAGTGCAAAACATTACCAATGAAGGAAACTTTACCCCAAGAAGAATTGCAACATTTGTTAGATGGCCTCGATCGGATTTAGGTGATAGTTCGGAACTGATGCGTTCTTTTTCGACAGATTACCATGCTGACCTATACTGTAGTGCATAAGTGCTCAAAGTATTGCGTTACTGGGCGTTACCAAGCTTCACATTTATAGTCCCGCCTGTCTTCTTCACACTGAGTTTTCCGCAATACTGTAGCTGCACTTTAGCTCACTGCTAGGAACATACCACGCACGGGTGAACGTTGGACATGTGGATAACTGTGATCCTAATTTACATCGCAATTCCTCTAATTAGTGGAGCGAAAATACTCGGTGTGCTAATGACAGAATCCAAGAGTCATTACTCGAACTTGAGGAACGTGGCAGACGAAATGGCATCGCGAGGTTATGAGGTTTGTGATCTCACTGAGTTGGTATCAATGTGTAGCATTGGAGTTACATGTAAGACTGATCACTCAACACGCAATTTTTGTAGTCGTAAGGTGTCGTAGGTAAGACCATGCACTTATTTGGGGTTCGGTAAGTTGTTTCTATGCGGAAGATTAGGGCGATGTTAATTGGCGTAACTGTTCCATCACCGCGTTTGGAAAATTAGCGTGCTATAAAAGGCTTGGGGCTAGGGGACAAAAATATATTTTACAGCTATTATGGAGTTCTCATGAATTAATCGAAATACCTTACTTTATTAGACTGCCTAGGCCGCTAGAGGCCAGGCTTGTTTCATGTTCTGCGTTAGAAATTAAGTTGATTCAAGGGTCATTCAAGGGTCAATAACCACGCGGCCTGGGCCCGAGCGCGGTTCGCCAAAAGAATGAGGATCGAGGACAACCCGCTCCGGAAGGATTCTACTGTGGTAGTTGTGTGTAGTCATCATCACTATTCTCACTCCCTTGGTTTCATTTTTATCTTTTTCAGGTAACTTTAGTTGTCCCATCTACCATATCTTTTCCAGCGTCGATCTCAGTGCAGCATTTAGTTTACAAATACCCTTTCGACGAGAAACATGTAGAAAAGACATTAGTACCAATGTCGCATTCTCGATCGCTCTCGGAAATTGTAGATGATCACAAAATGTGGATGGATTTCTTTATCACCTCGTGTAGAGCTTTGATAACTTACGTTAAGCTTCATAGGGAAGAACTAAGCAAATTCGACCTAATGTTTCGTGACACTCCTCCAGAATGTGGAGCTATCGTCTCCGAGATGCTGGGTATTCCAAGAATCGACATCAGACCAGGAATGGCGATGCGACTTTACAAAGATATAAGCGTGGTGTCATATATCCCTGATATGTTCTCCTCGAACTCTGATAGAATGAGCTTTGTGGAACGAGTTGTTAACTTGATTTCTCATACTCTGACGTGGGTAACAATTTACCAATATTACGCACGCTTCGACGAACTAAGGAAAGAATTTGGCGTACAGGAACAAAGATCGTTCGAGGACTCTCTTAACAACGTAGAGGTGGTCATAATCACGGGTCATTTTGCTCTGGAATATCCTCAGCCAATTCTACCAGGTAAGAGCTATTATTCAAACAGTTAGAGGTTGTCACTTGGCGCTGGTGATGTGGAGACGGCTGATGTGGTATGATCGCTAACGTCGAGACACCAGTCGTCCATAAAATCTGCTCTCAACCAACATTGACACCGAGTTGAATTTTTTTTACTCGTGTCCCTTCTTCACCTTTTTCATGGTCCGAGAAGGAAATCAACTTTTAATAACTAGATCTTAAGCATAACCTTTACCACCATGGTGGCTGCACGACTCGTGCTGAGGAACTTTTTTTTTAAATCTGTACATATCTTATTGTAACAACATCGACACAAAAATGTTCGTTAATCTATTGTTTTAAATCAAAGCTACCAAACTAGTGGGACCATTGACAGTGAAAACTCCAAGTCCACTTCCAAGAGACCTGGAGCAGTTTATCATTGGAGCAGGAGACAAAGGGATAATCCTGTTTTCATTGGGAACACTCGGGGATGAAGTGTTGCAGAAACACCAGGTGGAAATGTTGGCCGAAGCTTTCGGGAGACTGGAGCAAAGAATCATATGGAGATTAAATGGTATGTTAAGACATTATAAGAATAGCAGATTACGTTTTATCCTCAGGACACATGAATTCTAGCGATCTCGTCGACTGCAATCTATGAATCAAGGAGCTTTTAATTCGGTATTTTATCAAACAAATAAAGATGCCCGGACAGTGCTCTGTTCTGTTGTAAAGCACTCAGGAAGTGGTAGAGCACGAAAGTGTAGGGAGAAACACGAGTAGTCGAGTGTTTCTCCCTACTTCTTGAGTGCTCTACCGCTTCCTTAGTGCTTTACAACAGAACAGAGCACAGTCGAGGCTTCTTTGTTTGTTTGTTATAAAGAATCCATTAATTTACCCAAGCATTCGACTGAATTTTCAAACCGAACTTTATTTTCCAAACGAGGAAAAGTGGCGTCACTGTGCATCTGTTCTCTGATAAAGCACGCGAAAATACGCCAATCACAATCATTGTTAGGATTATTCAAATAATTTCCTTGGCTAACGAGACAACAGCTGTCAATCACAACCTGAATTTCATTGAGTTAACCTTTCGGTTTCGGGTAGCTTTCGAGAGAAGAACGATTGCTTCAAAGTTCGCTTCTTCGCTTGATTTTTTGAATAAGGATCTAAAGGTTTCTAGTCCAGAGGAACCCGGCCGCATTGGGGCTTATGAAAACGTGCACTTTTCCAGTGGAAATTACGAAACAAGGAGCTCAAAGCCCGCGGATGAAAATGGGAAATGCTAAGTTGTAATTGAATGGAACTACAGTTACTTTACGACTTGCAGCGAGATTGCCCGAACTAGCCTCAAAGCTGGAAAGACTAAGACTACTCCTAATGGTTCTACTCTGAGTACAGGAGAGAATATCTGAGCAAGCTTTAAACTGATCGCTCGTCGAGTGAGCGTTTTAATTGTTGAGGTTCACTTCGCTGAGACTACCGGAGATCGCTAGTAAGCAAAGGAGCGTTACCACATTGCATGTCATTGTGTTGTTTTAGCATTTGTGCAAAAATAAAGCTTCCCGTCATAAACAGAGACAGCTCAATTGGCATTTTCTGTCGTTGTTTTCCTTAACTATAATTTATAATTTATAAATTTGTGAGCCAGCTTACCGTCATCAACCCGCGCGTCTGTTCTCTGATAAAGCACGCTTTTTCAGCCAATCAGAACGCGCGTTATATGCAAACGTTATTATAAAGCCTCTTATACTTGTAATGATCTGCGAAACGATCGCTGGATGAAGGTCTTCTGTGTTTGTTGTTGTTGTTGTTGTTGTTGTTGTTGTTTTTGTTTTGCTGTTTTTGCTTTGTTCTTTTTTCATATTAAAACTGAAGGCAGTTCCTAGCAACCAGTGTTCTTTTCACTGACCCTACTATTCACGTAATCTGGGACTCTTCCTTCTCCATCAATGAACCCTTTCGCTCCTCCTGATGCCGAGGAGTTCTTAAAATACGAAAGCAAGAATCCCGAACATCGATCCTGCTACTGAACTGACAGGATAAGCCGACCTCCTAGAAACAGGATCTAGATTTCTGAGAGAAACGTACGAATCTTCTATATAATTATGCATCAGTATAATTGTAACACTTTACTCCTGTTGCTAAGTCTAAGCTTTGTAACTCCAGAATGTCTTCTTTCCTGAAGGTTATGTTCCAAAGGGTCTTCCTCCAAACGTCAAAGTTCTTCCATGGATTCCACAGAATGACTTATTGGCCCATAACAGCACCAAAGCCTTCATCTCCCACACAGGTCACAACAGCTTATATGAGGCGGCTTTTTACGGTGTATCACTGATCTGCATGCCGCTTTTTCTTGACCAGTTTAGTAACTGCGCCCAGGCTCGATCAGTTGGCATGGCAATTGGTGTTGACATAAAGACTGTGACTGGTGATGAAATATACCAATCCATAAGGCGAATCATTCAAGAACCAAGGTATTTTCAGTTATAACTTTAACACCCCCTGCGTTGATGCAGCTAGGTTATCCGAAAGAGACTGACATTGACTCAAGCCAAGATATTGCCACTGCCCTAACAGAACCACCAGCTATGCAAGGCTAAGAAGGCTAAGGCCAGATCCTTTCTCCTAATGTTTGTGTGTGCATTCCTTTTTAGCTTCAAGGGTAATGCTACACGCATCTCGCGATTGTTGCGTGACAATCCGCGGACTTCCGTCCAGCAAGCCGCCGATTGGATTGAATATGTCCACAGACACAAAGGAGCCAAGCACCTAAGACCGGAAGTGTATAACCTCCACTGGTACCAATATTATCTATTGGATGTACTTGCATTCCTTCTAACTACACTTTTTGCATTTTGCATCGCAATTACAATGCTTTTCAAACTGTTGTCCAAGATTGTTACCAAGCGTGCAAAGGGCGATAAGATTTCAAAGCAAGAATGAGAGCTATTTCTAATGAGCACAGTTAAAAGATGCGGACAAAACTTTCGTTTGACACTAAGTTATTACTGTAATGAGGACGGTGTTTAGAACATCGTGTAGGATTGTTTCCAAGCGTGAAAAGGTCGGTCTTAGCTCGAGGCAAGAATGAGAGCCGTTTCCAGTAAGTTAAATTTGTAGGCACAGGGGCAGATCCGGGATTTTTCTTAGTAAGGGGTGCACCACTAAGGCATGGCGTAACTGACTGGTGAGGTAAACAAATTTCAAAAACAACTACGAAGAAAAAAGCTTCATCTCAAGGGAGGGGGGGGGGGGGGGGGGGTTGCGCAGCCCTTGCTCCCGTCTTCTAGATCTACCTCCGAGGCACCTATAATGAGTCATTTGACCCTAAGAAATGGTTTTCACCAGGGTAGAAATACTCTCCTTCGTTACTTGGGAAACTGACGCAGCGCTTCTCCTTGAAAATGTTGCGAGACGACACAAATGAGGGAGCCGTGAGATAGACATTTAGGTTACATCCCCTCCTCCCTCTCTTCGACGTCCTCATGGAGTCTGCCATGCCAATAGTCGAAGCATTGCAGCTGCTACTGTTGAGTTACTGTAGGTGACACGCGTACAGGCCAACAGAATTGATTTCTTTGCAAAAGTAGGTAAAACTTAATAAAAAAAAAAGCTTTCTCCTAACTGTTCCGTCTAAACATTAGTTTTTTGTCTTATCAACGTTTTTGATTTTGAACTACAATGTAGAAGAGAGAGAACCAGAATCGTCCGTATAGTGCAAGGCATCAAAAGGCCGCCATGTTTTAAAACAATCGGCCTTTACCTACTAGTGAAGGCATTCCACTTCCATCTACTCACTCCGCGTTTCCTTTAAACGTATCGTGCTTTGTTGTGTGCATGCCGTTCGATTTGCGATCATTTTGCATTTGGTAAAATTGCTGCTTACTAACGTCCAGAAACGACCTGCTTTACCCCCTTCCACCCTTACCCCGCTAAACTTACAGTGAATATCACGACTTTGGGTGCATTCCTTGGGATGATCCAGATCAGGATCAAGGAATCGATGAATCCACGCTGGCGAAGGATTCATCGATTTGTTTGATGCACTATGTTCTAATCCGGGTGATCCTAAAGAATCGCATCCTTTCCCCCGTTTAAGTTTAGCTGTCACGGGGTTATCATGTGCGACTTTTTGTGGAGTGGTTGAGTCGCTTGGCAAATGGCCTACTTAACAGTTGTGATTTACATAAGACCCCGACGTAGCCATACACGTGGCAAAGATGATATAATATTCGGTGCCTACTCTCAAGAGCTGCATGCCATTTACATGCCCAACTGAGCAGCTCTGTGAAGGTGTCGGACAATTATTAATCATGTGTATATGGATCACTGTTATTCTGCTTTGTACTGCGTCTTATCCGTCTAATGCAGCCAAAATACTCGGCGTGTTGATGACAGAATCGAAGAGTCGTTACTCAAACCTCAGAAATGTGGCAGATGAATTAGCATCACGAGGACATGAGGTTTGTGAACTTACTTATTGAGATTGTGCATTGAGTATCCATGATCTGAATGGATAAGCTTCATCATGGTGTACAGCCTAGCACCTGTACAAGATGTATGATTGAATATTACGTTTTGTTGTTTTGCTGTCACATCCAGATTTATAAAATATTTGGTAACAGTTGAGTAGGTTGTTTGTATGCAAGGCTATTTTTGACCATGTGGCAATTTTTCGCATAATTTTATAGAAAATCATCCAACCATTAAGTGGCTTTCTCAATTAGTATCTATCAAAACTAATATGTGACAACAATGATGTTTTTCTAAGGAGTCCTTGAGTACGATTCATGGCTGATTAAAGTAGTGATGTTTTTAAGTTCTGCCTCAAAGTTGCACTAGTCTGCTTTGCACTTAACATCACAAGCAATGGATATTTCCGCGAGCTGACAGGATTAACTTAGTCCTGCGCTGTGATTGGGTACACGCGCGGACCATAAGAACTATCCTGTCCATTCGGGTTTCCCCGAGAAGTTTCCCTCGTTGGTTGTTGTTAACCTCATGCAATGACCCTTTACCGACTAAGTCTACTCAGTGAAGGTTAGATATTGTCCTCTTTCTTTCTTGCGTGTTTATGGACCTCCACTGTGTCACGGTTCATAAACATAAAAGAGCTCTTGGCCACCATCAGCCATCTTGATCATAACCCATACTCAAACACGAAATGTAACAGAAGGTTGCGTGAACTTCAATCTAAAGAGGTAACAGGAAATGCAAAAATAAATAAATAAATAAATAAATAGATGATTAAAAGAGGCGACTGAAAGAATGAAGGGAAACTGTGGAGCTCGGTAGGTAAAGTCAGTTGCGTTTCTCTTTTGAAAAGAATTCACACGCGTGGTATGGTATGGCATCAGTTATTTTTTGACTAGAAATTTAGATTAAACTTTTAGTCAATAAGTTTTGTTTTTTCTTTCTTTCTATATCTTCAGATCACTTTAGTTGTTCCATCCATCTTACCATTTCCAGCGTCGCACACAGTGAGGCATTCCGTCTACACCTACCCTTTCGAAGAGGATCATCTGGAAAAAACTATAGTACCAAAATCTCATAATCGACCTCTTTGGGAAATTTTCCAGGATAATAAAATGTGGATAGATAACTTTATCATGCCATGCAGAGCTTTGATTATTTACGTTAAGCTACACAGGAAAGAACTGAGAAATTTCAATCTAATGTTTTGTGATTCCCCTCCAGAATGTGGAGCTATCGTCTCCGAGATCCTGGGACTCCCAAGAATCGATTTAAAATTGGCAGGCGCGATGAGATTTTTCAAAGATATAAGCGTGGTTTCATACATTCCTGATATTCTGTCGTGGAACACTGATAAAATGAGCTTTGTAGAGCGGGTTGCAAACTTGTTGTATCACGTGCTAATGTCTGCTACAATAATGTACAATTATGCTCTCTGTGACGGACTTCGGAGAGAATTCGATGTACAAGAGGAGAGATCTTTCCAGGACTCTATTAACAAGGTGGAGATGGTTATAATCATGGGTCACTTTGCATTGGAATATCCTCAACCAATTTTACCAGGTACGAGATAATAGTGAGGCCGGATAGAAGCCCAGACTGGGAACTGCTCCTCAAAGCGGTTTTCCACAAAACAACTCAAACGGTTGATCGTAACATAATACGGCCTAAACCATGCAAAACTGTAATTTTAGCAAGTGCTGTTTGAGGGCAGGGTGTTTCGTAGAGGGCCGCAAGGCCCCTCAAAGATTCAGAACGATGATAATTAATCTTCAATAACTGAGGAAGTCTATATCACAAAGTGTTTCACAGAAGGGTCTTCAATTGACAAAATATCACATAAAAATGAAAACAATTAAGGAAAATTACTACGAACTTACGAAAACCTCAGATCTAAAATTGACCAAAAGTAGCTATTAACAGGTGGGGCATGTAATGCGTGTGTAGTCAAATACCATTTCTTGAGTGATTGGATTTGATATTCTTATAGTAATTCAAATTCTCCCCTGGCCCAAGCTGGCTGGCTCACTTCAAGCGGCTTTTATGGTTAGACCAGGAATTACCTAACTCACTTTTTTCTCAATTACATCAGCTCCGTGAGTGGCTGCCCATTGTTTCCGTGTTTTACGTAATGATTACATTTGAAACTATAGTTTAAGTTTACCTCCTGTTTTAAGCACAGCCACCAAACTAGTGGGACCGTTAACAGTGAAACCCCCAAGTCCACTTCCACAAGACCTGCAGCAGTTTATCAGTGGAGCAGGAGACAACGGGATAATACTGTTTTCATTAGGAACACTCGGGGATGCAGTAATGACGAAAGACCAGGTGGACATGTTGGCCGAAATATTCGGAAGACTGGAGCAGGGAATAATATGGAGATTAAACGGTAAGTTAAGGTATAAGGTGTTAACTCATCTAGGGAGAGAAATAAGGAGCATTATAACTGTTAGTGTGCGGTCTCATAACGCAAAATCATGTATGTTAAACTTGGCGTGCGCTTTTGCCGAGATTGTCCTCGGTCACCATCAATGGGCCTGCCATAAAGCGCGTTACTGAGTTAAAATATATTGGTGTTATCTTTGATGAACACCTCAGCTGGAGCGAACATGTTAAAGCTATTGTTGGTTTCTAAGGCTGGTAGGCGGATCGGTATGCTAGGCCGTGCGTGCCGATATATCACTTTACATAGTGCTAATGCCATTTATATTTCAATGATTGCACTGATTATAAAAGTATATCAGCATACAAAGATTCCGGCAAAATCAGTATATTCTTCATGGGAGAGTGAAATTGTGTTTACTTTACTCTCGCAGTGCCTCGCTCCAGCCAGGTGTATAAATGGGTGCCGGCGACCTTAATACTGTGGGTAACCCTTCGATGGACCTGCATCCCATCCAGAGGGGAGTAGAAATGCTCCTAGTCACTTCATGCTACAGAAACCGGGATAAGTTCTGGCTTAATGGGTCATTTGGCTCGAATGCAGACTTAACCTTTACCTAATGTATCACTCGGTACATGAGTATATCCATGAGTCTCTATGAGTACTTCCATATATGAGTACTTCCACGAGTATATCCCTAAGTATCCATCTTAAACTCAATTGTGTCGCTATAATGTCTTTTTCCCAAAGGATACATACCGATGGATCTTTCCTCAAACGTGAAAGTCCTCCCATGGATTCCACAGAATGACTTATTGGCCCATAACAGCACCAAAGTCTTTATATCGCACACAGGTCACAACAGCTTATTTGAAGCAGCTTTCTACGGTGTGCCACTGGTTTGCGTACCGATATTCTTTGATCAATTTAGTAACTGCGCGCAGGCTCAATCGGTTGGCATGGCAATTGGTATTGATATCAAGACAGCGACTGGTGATGAAATATACCATTCGATAGGGCGAGTACTCGAACAACCAAGGTAATTTTACTCAATTTGTATAGTCACCTACTTCGTCAATAAATAACTATTTCATATGGCATCGCCATTTAATCCTACGGACCACAAATGAACTGTTTTATCTGTTTTAACTTTTTCTTCATAGCTTCAAGGGTAACGCTACTCGCATCTCGCGATTGTTGCGTGACAATCCGCGAACTTCCGTCCAGCAAACCGCTGACTGGATTGAATATGTTCACAGACACAAAGGAGCCAAGCACCTCAGACCGGAAGTGTATAATCTCCACTGGTACCAATATTACCTCTTGGATGTACTTGCATTCCTTTTAACTACAATTTTTGCATTTTGCTTTGCAATGAGAGTGCTGTTTAGGCTGTTATGTAAGATTGTTGTCAAGCAAGGACCAAGACTGGACTTCCAATAAAAGCCTTTAGGCCGTTTCGCGACCGTACTACCATGACAATGCAATACGCATACATAGTATTCAGCAATTTTACGTTTTAACCTTACCTAGCTTAACATTTTTTGACCTCGCGTTTTAAACGAATTTATCCCTTTTTAAATTTAGTTTTTTTCCTATATTTGATGGTGACATCTAGTTAATTAGTTGGTAGAAAAAAACCAGACTTCAATACTGAAGATACTACAAGAGAAATGAAGCTACCACTCTAGAATGTTGTTCGAATAAAGGTATTATCGTTTTTAAACATAATTCAGTGTCGCTGTGATTCTTAGATATATAAGGTTCAGTTGATAAAGGAGAGTGCTTGACAATCCAAGTGGGCCTCAACCAACGCGAGGTTATACGGTTCACAAAAGATTCCCAAACCTCTGGCGCCCAATTCTACGTATAAATCTACTTTTCGTCCTATTGTTTCTACCATCCTCGTCCTATTGCTTCTACCATCCATCCAGGAACATCCAATTACAACCTTCATGACCAAAATCTGCGATTTTCCCTACCCTATTTATGACCTGATCAAAATTTTGATACCCTGTTTATGACCGTTGCGGTTGACACAGTTGCCCTAAACATAAGTTATGAAGGGCCTTTATCGATGGTCTTATCCATAATGATGAAAAAGCAGCTTCCTCTAAAAACATACTCAATTGAAATCTAGATTGCAAAAACAATACCCTCTTTATGACCAAAATGGCCAAAATCGATACTCTATTTATGACCAAAACGGCTGAAAAACCACACCCTTTGGGGCCGCATATACCTATATAGCCCATACATGGGAGAACCCCGCGCGTAATTGACGTACATTTTGGCAAACGTTCGGGTAAAAACCTTACCAAATAACTGGCTAGCAGACATAACTGAAAACTGGTTAGCTTGGTTGTTTCCGAACAACTGGCAACTCTCGGAACTAGGCAGCTTTAGTTAAACGCGTTACGCGATAAGCACCATTGCGATATATAAATTCAAATGCAGCACGCGCGCAACATTGAACGTAAACGGCGCGCGTCAAACTTGACAATTAAGATAAGCTGACTGTTCAGCGAAAAAACGTCTTTGATTACATTGATTATTTGAGTTTCGCTGCACAGAGGTGTACATTAAAATATGTACTTTTAATCATAAGGCGATCTCACTTCATGCAAGGAGATTTGGAGATCCTAAATAGAAGCAAGAGCACGCAACGAGTGAAAAAATACACTGCTTTTCATCCAATGGGAACGAAAAGTAGCCCTAGTATGAGAATGCAACAAAACTGCATTTTCGCAAAACCGCTCTACTGTTTCGCCCTTTTATTACAGGCCAATTAAAGTACCCGTGATGCAATAGCAGAGTCGTTGCGTGACCTCAACATAACAATTGAGGCTTGAGCTCTGCAACCGATTCACTGGTTGCAATTCTGTTTCAACAAACTAACAAGGCTCACTAAAAAAACTGGAACTTTACGTATTTACGATTATCTATCATGTTGTTCGTTGTTATCTTGCTCTTTACTTTTTGTTATCCGTCCAATGGAGCGAAAATACTCGGTGTGCTGGTATCAGAATTCAAGAGTCACTACTTAAACATTAGGAATGTGGCCGATGAATTGGCATCGCGGGGTCATGAGGTTTGTAATCCACAGTTTATGTGCCCGTAATACTGAAAATTTGAATTGATAGGCTTGAGAAACGTAGAGAACTTCAAACATATTTAACATGTAAGATACATGTTGGGAAAATGTTACGTAACAGTCGAGTACGGTTAGTTTGTATGCTGCTCAGGCTAAGAATGCTCATAACTTACTATTCCCTCATAAATTTTAATAGAAAAGCATTTGATAGATTGGTGCACTACAGGTCGTGTGTTTCGTGATAAAGTAAGCCTAGAGAATCTCATTGACATAACCGAGTGCTGTAAGCATGCAGCTCCAGAGGGAAAGAGACGACCGTAGTCAGTCGTGCGTGAATGTTGAACCGGGTAACAACCTTTCGATTTTACAGCTACTTAGTCATGCAATATATCTCATATTAACCAAGCTCAGGGAGAGAGGATCGCGAGAGTCGGAACATGTCACCGATATTCTCACGAGGATTCCGCCGATATCGGCTCGATTTCGTGACCTGTCGCCAGATTTTCAGACACTTCATTTGCCTGCAACACTCATCAACCCTCGCTTATGTCATAAACAATGGAGTGGAGTAAGCTAACGCAAGCTTACATATGCACTGACGCACAAAGCCACCCTTGCATGACTCCCTAATCTCAACTCAAAAAGTTGTTTGACTCGCTCATCGTATCCTTATTCGCGTACGGCCTATAGGTCTGAGGACCTGCTTGCCAGAAGTACCTGAATCGAATTGATAACTCGTTCTGTAAACAAGCCTACCAATACGGATATTCAACCAAGACTGACTTCAAAATATGTTCATCTTATTGCTATACATAAGACTGTAGATTATAAATTGCATGTATTCATCTTGCTTTCATTCAGGATTTGACTGTAAAGACTCGCGTCTGCTTGATCTGACGTTTTTCAATGACAAAAAATGTTATTATTATTATTGTTATTATTATTATTATTCAAATAATGTTTTTCACCTTAACATTTACCTTTTTTTGTTTTCTATTGCCAGGTCTCTATAGTTGTTCCATCTGTCCTGCCGTTTACTCCATCACCCTCGTTTAGGCATTCTACTTATAAATTTCCTTTCGGCAAGGATCACTTGGTAAACACTTTTGTTCCGAAATCGCATAATCTATCTTTTTTCGAGGGTGCAGAAGACAACAAAAGGTGGATGGACTACTTTTTCATTTCATGTAGAGCTCTGCTGAGTCACGTTCAACAGCACAAGGATGAACTAAAGAAGTTTGACTTGATGTTTTGTGATTCACCTCCAGAATGCGGCGCTGTCGTCTCTGAAATCCTTCGACTGCCGAGGATTGACATCAAACCTGCAGGTTTTGGGATGAGATTTAATCTAGTTCTAAGTGTGGTTTCTTATATCCCGTGGATATTTTCATCTAACAGTAATCAAATGAGCTTTTTCGAGCGGGTTGAAAACTTGTTTTATCACACACTGATTTCAGCCTCATCTTGGAGCTATTACGCGCGCTACGACGGACTCACGGTAGAATTCGGCGAAGGAGGCGAAAGATCTTTCCAGGAAGCAATTAATATGGCGGAGATGACCATCATCATGGGTCACTTTGCTCTGGAATATCCTCAGCCAATTTTGCCAGGTAAGAGCCAATGAATAACTGACCGCATGACAAACCGTCAAACACACATCCGAGCCCCCAGCTCTATTTAAACTGAGTGACGAAGGCTTCGACACCGATCGTGCCCTCTAAATCGCGGCCGTAAGCAATGCCTATCCTTTTTTCTGGACGAATAATGTCTCGCAGTCTACTCAATCTCAATCGAGTGAAGAATAATTTCATGTAAGGAATCTATCCTCTGACTATTTGCTTTTAAGACCCTCAAAGCTAGATTCCGTGAACAAACATATTTAACGATTTTTTTCCCCCAGATCTTTTCTGCTGACCTGTTGTACAAGGTATATCAGAATTCCCAGAGACCTAACAAGCCGCACAAAGGTATTGAACTTTACTGTCACATTCACACTACAACGTTTCTGTTTTGAATCACAGCCACAAAATTAGTGGGACCATTGACAATCAAACCCACAAATCCACTTCCTAAGGACCTGGAGCAGTTTGTCGACGGAGCAGGAGACAAAGGCATAATCCTGTTTGCATTAGGAACACTCGGGGACGTCGTATTGAAGAAATACCAGGTAGACATGTTGGCCGAAGCCTTTGGGAGACTGGAGCAGAGAATCATATGGAGATTGAAGGGTAAGTTTATAAATGTGATCACTGCATTGCAGCCTAACTCCCTCTCTGCCCTCTTTTTGTAAACTTACAACACCCTCTACCATACAAAATTCAATCTCCTTATACCCACTGACTTCAGTGATGACTTGAGAGCCCATTAATTTGAGGATTCTGATACATAACATCATTAGAGCCACAAAGGTCGCCAGAGAATGTACTGCCTTTATATATAAATATGTTTTGTATACACCAATGTGATAACGCTGCCCCCAAAATGATCAAAGATTTTGTCAAACTAGGCAAGCATTTTCTGGTACATAAAACGTCACTTGCTGATTTGCATAAGACACGAAAGGAATTGGACAGTGCTTGTCACCGAAGCAGAATTTCCAGCAGTCTAGAATTTTCTACCCCTACACTCCACCCTTACTTTACTATTATATCCAACAATTGTTTGGTCCAGGATCGTGCGACGAAGGTCCTCTGTTTCCTGTATTTGAATTGAAAGAGTACACAAGGTTTCAGTCATTGGAGATTTCACGAGATTCTAAACGTTGATGGGCGATAATATGACTAGTGAAATTTATCCCCATTCACCCCTCTTTAAGGTCGAGGGGGTGAGGGGGGGTAGGGGGGGGTGGGATTTACCTCTTAAGGAGATTATCTCTGTCTTCTTTTTAAGTTTTCTCGGACTCTAAAATATTTTTCTTTTCTAAAGGATATATTCCAGACGATCTTTCCTCGAACATCAAAGCTCTACCATGGATTCCACAGAATGACTTATTGGCCCATAACAGCACCAAAGCTTTCATATCACACACAGGTCACAACAGCTTATATGAAGCAGCTTTTTATGGTGTGCCATTGGTTTGTGTGCCTATTTTTGCTGACCAGCTTAGTAACTGCGTCCAAGCCCAATCGGTCGGCATAGCAATTGGTATCGATATAAAAACTGTGACTGGTGATGAAATATACCATTCAATAAGGCGAATTCTCGAGGAACCAAGGTAATTTTATTCCTTGCATTTCATTTCATTTCATTTCATAACCTCTAGAGATCTTATAGAGACCAGGCAAGATTTTCCAGTTTTATCAACTGAATCTAGAAAATCATCTTTCATCTTCTTTTTTTGAGAGCCGAGGATGCCGTGAAGTTGTGAGATCATTCACCGCTCTGCGCCTCCATATCAAAATACCTGAACAAAACGGAGTTCTAGTTTTAAACACACCGTTTATTGCAAATCCATCATCATCCGTTCCCCTAATATTTCTGCAACCTTAATTTCTTTTTAAGATTCAAGGGTAATGCTACACGCATCTCGCGATTGTTGCGTGACAATCCGCGAACTTCACTCCAGCAAGCCGCTGACTGGATTGAACATGTCCACAGACACAAAGGCGCCAGGCACCTCAGACCTGAAGTGTATAATCTCCACTGGTACCAATATTACCTCCTGGATGTACTTGCATTTCTCTTAACTGCGCTTTTTGCATTTTGCATCGCAGTGAGAATGCTGTTTAGACTGTTGTGCCAGATTGTTACCAAGCGTGCAAAGGGCGATAAGGTTTCGAAGCAAGAATGAGAACTGTGCCTGATTAATAAGCTCAGTTAAAAAATGTGGGCAACAACTTTTAATTGTTGCTTTTTTCTTTGTAATTAGAATGCTCTTTAGACTGTTATGCAAGATTGTTGCCAAGCAAGCAAAGGTTGCTTGTAGTTCCAAAGAAGACATAAGCCTTTAGGCCGTTTCGAGAACATAATTATTGCCATATGAATTTTTAGCATTTTAACCCTACCTACCCTATTACACCTCATTTAAGTCTATTTTAGAAATATTAAGGCAAACACGCAGTTATGGTGATTTCGTCAAAAGCCATCTTATTGCAACTCTCGCAGTTTGGCGCAGCTAAAAGTTTGGATAACTTGCGTGGAATGTAAACATTTACATTGTAGCATTTATATTAGGATTCATGCAAAGTCACCCACTGATATGAGGGCAAGATCAAATAAACAACATTTGGATCCAAAAATAAATAGGGAAAGCTCAAATAAAATGGAAGAAAATTACAACAAATAAAAGTGGCAAGTGATGGTGGCCTGAAAGAGTATAGAACATACTTCATTTATTCCAGAAGCAAACTACACATAAAATTCAAAACTGGAAATAAGGAAAAAAAGGGAAAGATGCTTCTAGAAAAGGAAGTCAAGAGCGGGTTATCCCTGTATGTTGTGGAAGAGTCTATCGACAAGTAATCAAGGGAAAGACTGTAAACTGTAAACAATCGAAACGTGTTGAATCAGGTAAATCGATCAAATACTTTTCTAATTAACGACAACTGGGAAATACAGAACGTTTTGAGATAAAGAACTTTGTAAATCCATAAAACGAAATGGAAATGGGCCTTTTTTTCTTTGTTTTCGAAAGATAAATTTTAAACAGCATTAAAACACGATCTAACATCGGTACTGATGAGGTTAAAAACTAGCTATAAAATTTTAGTATTTTCTTCGAACTGATCTCTTAGCTCTGGCATAACTAAAAAACTGGTACTTGACGACAAAAGAGAGGCTTTTTCCATGAAATAAAGCAAAAACTACAGAAACACCGTGACCAAACAACTGCGTGTGATGCAAACAAAGTGAGCTTTGAGAGGGAAACGAATTAAATAGGCTTCATACTTGAGTAATCGAGAACGTTTTGCGATAATGAGTTTTAGAATGAGTCCTTGTAGGCAACTAACGATTGTCAAAGTGAGTATTTGTTTCACGGGCTTTCATTTCTCATTACAGTGAAATTACTATCCTATCACTTCACGGATATCATTTTTAGTCACGGCTTTATCACACTGATAACCACATATAATATATAATAAATACTTTTTTCATTTAGTGTATACCACACAAGTGAATAGTGCTTTTCGCGCGCTCTGATTGGTTAACTCCGAGGTGATTAGCAAGTACTATTCACCTCCAAGCAGCCGGCGCGAGAGATTTAAAAATTTCCGACCGCTTGTCACACATAAAATAAAGTTTTGGTCTGCTAATTATTCAGCTTGTCTGGTATATACTAAAAAAATTATTCACTTCAGTGTAGGTGAAAGTGATGGATATTTACCGAGCCGCAAGGTATAATCACTTTGGGTTCATCAGAGTAATCGGACTGAACAAACACACAGTATACACGGTATACTGAATAGCTAATGCATGCGCGCAGAGCACAAATCACTGTTCATTAACATTCACTGGGCGGGAAAATTATTGATGTTTCAATGCTTGAGTAACGAAGCATGCCTGTCTCCGCATTGTGCTGATTACAGGGTATTGTTCTTTCTTAGTATAAAGAGGATTGGTCTCAAAGGTATAATCACTTTGAGTTCAGAGTAATCGGACTAACAAACTGCTTATCGAAGACAACCTCAGCAGCTTTACCATAGCGTCATGACATTTCTGCGTAACTTCTCGATTGCCTGTGCCCTTCTTGGGATGTGTTTAGCAGTGAGCTTCGCTTACGGTAAGAGCTTACACACAGGTACAGATATTTGAGGCAGAATTCGTTTCACGATAATATGCGCGCGAAAGATTTGGTGTTGATACAATGACGGTTATTCTGCAAACATGGTCAACGCCTTTTAGATATTAGTGCATCTTAGCAAGAGCTAACTGTAAATGTGTAGAGTATAGGATGGCCTGATCTGATCTTTTATATCGCCACAATGTGACGTTCATCATAAGCGTGACCCCTAAGAAAAACACACACACTTTTCCAAAATTCAAACGGCGGTACGTTTTTGTCATGATAAACAAGTCGTTTTCTCTTTATACGTTTGATGCGTTAATGCGTATTTTTTACGATTGCAATTGCCCGTTCGCTCTATCGGGTCCGTAGCTAGTACGCCGGAGGCAGGAGGCAGCGTGGAGGCAGCGTGGAGGCAGCGTGGCCGAGTGGTTAGGGCGCCCGACTTGAAATCCGGAAGTCGCAGGTTCAAGTCTCGTTCTGACCACTTAGCTGGAGTTGTTTCTCGGTAGACCCTAGTTCAACTCCTCGGTCATGCTTGTAAATAGCCAACTGGTCTGCCTTCCGCCGGTTGGGATTTTTAATCCTATTACGTTTAGTTGATATATTTGTTTCCTTCATTTAAAGTGGCATGCCTGTGAACTAGCTAGGTGTAGCTAAGCGCATTGACCACTATAAACAACAACATTTGAACATTTGAACGCCATCATAAACGCCCTGAAAACCTTGGATGAGAATTTTTGCATGCCTCAGTCATAATTTTAACTCAATTAGCGGCTAAATAAACGCTTGTAACTTCCAGAACCAGATCTGGACAATATGTGCAATGTCCGTTACCGTAACATTGGCTGCTACAACGACTTTCACATGAGGCAACGACCCCTACCTGATCGATTGTCGCCCAAAGAGTCAGAATGTCTGAAGCTGAGAGACCTCAAGGTGATACTGAATAACGAGACACTGATGAAAGCCTGGAACGACAACATGTATGAATTTGTTTGCCGCTGTGCTGAGGCGGCAAAGAAAGAGAAGTACAACTTCTTCGGGGTGCAAAATTGTGGTAAGTTACCGAGATCTTGCATGCTACGCCTATGAATTTTGTCGATGATTTTAATTTGTTTCTCGCGGAGCAGACGGCCAAAATTAATTCCAATCAATTGGTCTGGTGCGCTTAGAAATCCAGAGCGGTGTTGTGAGTTAGACATCAAGTACAACGTCGTCCCTCTTTCGTCCGTCGAGCCTAACCGTGAATAAACCGCGACGAAAAAAACGGACAGCGACAGAGCCGTAGTCTATTGCGAGTGGTTAATTCTTTCACATCTGCTATCACCGGTGAAGTTTACCTGAACAATATCGCAGACAATGATGGCTTTGTTTCCTGGATCAACTATTGACGATGTAAAGAGTTAACGTTGTCATATGCATATTGACAAAAGACGCTGCAAAATGCATTCATTTCAACATGTCCCTAAAGGATTAAAAAAAACCCACAATTTGTGATAATTGGTTTTAATATAAATAAATACTTTGCCGACACGGGACAGAGAACCGGGTGCGAGCGTAGTATGCTTAGGCTCATGGTTGGTACGCTTGTAAAAAGAGACAGTTGAGAAACTTGTGACATTTTACGGTCAGGCTTGCCTCTCGCAACTTCGGACAAGGTTTATATTTTGTTCTTGTTATGTAAATAGTGCTATCTAATTTATCTTTCATTCTGTTGTTAGTATAATAAACTTTAAACCCAAAGGTAGCGCCACTGCGTTTGGTCGGGGGTCATAGTTCCTATTTTTCCATATTAGAAGCTTTTGGGGTCGATGTGCCCCTCTTTGACGCACGTAGGATGTGTTTAGATGTACCTTTTATCCACTTTGCTCGAATCTTATGTTGTCAATTAAAACCGTCATATCTTAGGCGTGGCTGACCAACGCGCCCATGCCTTAGAACCTTGGAGTGTGAGCGGTTGTCAACTCGCTAACTGTCATCTAGTCTATGCGCGGTTCAAAATTATTTGAGAAAAAAATTTTTTTGTTCTCTTCCTTAATAGGCGAATGCTGGGCCGCAAAAGGAGAATTTCTGGTGAATGTGAATGGTTTAAGTGATCAGTGTTTGACTTACGACGCGGAGGATTGTGCCTTGAACTCCAAAGTATGTGTTGGAGAGAAATACACCATTTACGCGTACAGTGTTGTAGCCAGTCGATTTGGAAAGTAAAATTAAAGGATCATTGCTTTCATGAAAGCTTTCAGTGTATTGTAGTCCTTGTGTGATTTTGTTTTTCTTATTATATAGTTACACCAAGTTACACTATGACGCTTGGGGAAACACTCCAACGGATCGGAATTAATAAGAAATGCGCTCATGTCATCTCGCGTACGGAGAGGAAGGAAGGAAGGATTTACAGCCGTTGTGGTTTTCTTAAACTCTCTGAAATAATATCGATTCCCGGACGCGATGTTTACGTTTGATAGCCGTCAACGCTGATTTTTGTCGTCATGGGACCCGTCATTTTTAACCAATCAGAATGCTGCGTTCATGGGCGAACGCGCTGTACTCGAAAAATAATGCTTTCCGTGCAGGCTCTCATTTCTCGTGTCAAGCTCCTCACGGGCTATCTTCCGTCGCCGACTCGTCTCTCGTGGCTTCTCCTTGCTCGTGCCGCGGCCCACGAGAGCCTGGGATGGAGGGAGTGGGGGAGGGAAAGGTTAAAGGAGAAAAAGGAAAACGGTTTCAATGTTTTTCTCCGCGCAAAAAGAAATACTGTGTCAGTTCCCGCTCTCAGATTCCCCTACCCGCTGCTCCACGCCTCTGACCGAGCTATTAACAAAGTTCATACTACAGAAATCATTGCAAGAAAATAAATTTATTTCGTGCAGTCTTCAGGTACCTAACAGTGCTAAAATATGTCAGTATGATAAAGAGACCCTAACGCTACTGTGTTCAATATCAACTTTCCGGCCGCTGCCTGTATTCATCACTGCCGAACATTGTACACGAAGAGACTAAATCCCTCGCCAACACACAAACTGGATGAAACTGTGCATGGTTCGTAGTCGGAAGACATACAACCCTCCCCCAAGCCGTCGATGTTGAAAGTGAATTCTTCCGAAGCCCAGCATTCCCCTGAAATTAAATAAAAAGAACAGTGAATAATTGGAAAGCCTATCCATATACCGGCCGCTTTATGTGGGTGGCAGAAAGTAGGCAGCAGAGTGGTGTAAAGTTTTTGTCTAACTATGGGTCTCAGCGGTTCTTTTCCAGTTCTATTTCAGTTCCATATCAAATTCGCAATATTGTCTTCTGGGATGCACGCATGCATATTTAACGTACCATCTTAGAGAACCTGGCGATTTTACTAAAAACTCTGAGCTGGATCTAGCTGAACTCACTGTTTATGATCTTGTAGGTTTACTTCACAACCATACCGTAAAACTGCAGTCCAAAAAACATGTAGCCCTGAGCCTTCGCTTGTTCGGCACAACGGCACACAACATCCTTCATGTACGAGTCCAGATTCTCCCAATCAATTCGTTTGCCGCTAAATTTGTACGATTTAGGATCGCGGTCGGTGAAAAGCAGATTCGACAGTGGACGATGGCCTCTTGCATGTTTATCGTTGTAGCAACCGAGTTTTAAGTAGCTGGCACCACAGGACACTATCAAAGAAAAGAAAATGTACTTTAGCCAACTAAATTTTAGAAGTAAAAAGTCTGGTTTCCCTTAGCAGAACTTGGAAAAATTAACCTGTATTGATTATACTAACAACAAGTTTGTTGAGGATGGGTTGACAAGTAAAACAAAATACTTCTTAGTAACATAATTCGTATCCTTGCAAATTACAACTATTTGTTCTAAAATATTAATTTTATAACCTGCGATACGCCAGAACACAAAGTGAACGCAAAGGTATGACCAACACTGAGTCAGACTGAAATCTCCCACCAAACTTCTTGATATATAGTTCGTAACTTATCTAATGACGCGAGCCTCTTTATCTTGCCGCCAAATATTAATTTCTGGCTAATTGGCTGTGCCCGCTAAATTACATAGTTCATGATCAGTTGTTATGATCATAGAGATTATCAAGAAAAGTTAAATAAAAGTTCTAAAGGCTTGGAATTTATTTACACTTCATTATAACTACATGCCTAAGGTATACGATTTTTGTGGGGAATTTTTAAGCTGTGACCAGCTATAACCGGCGTTGTTTCATTATTTAGGAATTGAAAAAAAACCAAAACAAAACTAAACTAAACAAAACAAAACGACAGAAAAAAAAAAAAAAAAAAACGAAAGAAAGGAAAACATGGCGTGCGTAGAATTGTTTGTATAACTCGTTGCTTCCATCAGCTTGTTCACCGACTTATCACTTCAAATAACAAATAAAGCACTCTCTTACTTTTACAACTAAAAATAATTATTTACGTTAGAATTCGGGTTCATCTACGGGGTCACGAAAACCATTTTGGAAAATCATTTTGGTTAAGTTTGGGCGCCAAACAAAATTCATTTCACATCTTAGGACAAATATACTCAAGCCAGTAAACAATTCACCTATTGTTAGCCTACAGCTTAAGTAACTTGTAAACGACCCTGTTTCCCAAATTTATTGCAGATTCCTCTAAATTTCTTTAATTGAATCAGCAAATAGTTGATTGCGACAACACGGGCGAAGATCGGGTGCTTTGTAGTATTTTTCTGCATGGATATACATTCTAGAAAGGATGTTTCCTTACCGTAGCGTTTTCCAGGATATGCTAGCGCTTCCGCCATAAACAGTATCCCACAAAAGACGAAAGCCACATATAAAGCACTGGAAAGCATTTTTCAATAATTCTTTCTCAGAGAGTGGTCTACTTTCCAACTCGAGTTCGGTCTGTAAATGGCCGGGGTGTACTTCTATTCTCTACATAAAATGCTTGTTGTTCGGAGATTCTGATTGGCTCTGGCCCTGTCAGCCTTCCAGATTTGGGCATTGTTATCCGTTAATCTAGTGAACACTTGAAACAGCACTGTCAGGGCCTAAGGGGCCTAGTTTGTTTCCCCATGTTGATAAACATCACCTCCAAAAATAAAAGGCGCTTAAAATTTAATGTTACTTGGGGAAGACGGCAAAAATCGACGCCTCTATAACAGTATACCTTTGCTTTGAAGTTCCAACGAACTAAGTAACTTCTCTCTTAATGAAACCCTTGTCGTTTGCTTCACTGTTAGATAATCTCAATTTTGGCGCCAAACTTCGGCCCTCAAAAACGGGGTAAAATGGTCGAGGGAAAAAACAATGCAAATGAACCTCTCCACTATGGCCCCCTTGGGGACACAGGGAATTAGTGGTTGTAGAGAGGTGCCGGACCGTTATGGGGAGGTAGGTGTGTGACATGACGCTGTGTTTTCGGGGGTGCAACATTACTTTTCTTTTAAAAATGTTTATTTTGGAGACCAACGAAGCGTGGTACAGATCAAGTTTGGTGACCTTTTACAATGAAAAAAGTGGGGTTTTGTATACACCGTTCGTCAGTCAGTGGTTAACTGGCTTTTGTCGAGAGGCTATTTTATCGGTCGGGACGCGTTTTATTGGCTGTTGCCTTTTTGAAGGTGGCCGTTGTAGAGAGGTAAAAATAAGAGTGAATGTATGGACTGTCCGTCGGGACCATGGCCGTTGATGAGAGGTGACCGTTAATGGAGGTTGACTGTAGTATTCTAGGTCAATGTTCGTGTGTGATGATTGTTATTTACCCAAGGTTTGAAATTTGATGTACCAAAATAGGCGTGCTGTTGAGCAGTTTACAATATCACCAATCGTCCGCGAGAAGAGCATATTTTTCTTTTCCTTAAGAAGCTGGACTTCGTGAACTGCTTCTGGGTAAAATGCATGTTAGAGGATACATAAACGCACACCAAGCGAGACATTACAGTTCTCATCTAAACACTTGTATTATATAAGAAAATCGTGTAAAGGGTTAGTTTTCCAGTCGACACAAATTTTATTGTAGGATGTTAAATTACACAAGACCAGCCTGATAAATAACGTCATTTGAGTTGTGCCGTTATATATGTAAAAGACACTGCACTATCAGGTAATATTTACTTCCATTTCTGATATTTCTCTGTACAATTCTTGCCGTGGAACGAGCTATTGACTACAGAACATTTCTGTCATTATTTCGGCTCGCTAAATTCTGACTTCCATTCAGGTCTCGGGATTGTCCAAAATCTCCTTGGCTCTACTCTAAATGGATTGCTAAACACGTCATGTTATTTGCACTGAAATATCGCAATTTACAATAAATTATCTTTCATAGGACCTGGAGTTGATCTTATAGCGCAGGTTAAAGTGAAACAAGTAAACAAAACAAGGATAAAGACATTTGGACGTGTGGTCATCGTTCGAAATAGTTTCCAGTTTCCCAAAGCGTATTTCTGGCAATTTCTAACAAGATGTAACTTGTTCTTGGTAGCTATTTGCAAGAAAGATCTCTAGATATCAGCCACGAATTACGAAAATAAAATTCCGCCATTTTTTCCCCTTAGAATCCCAGAGGATGAAGCGGAACCGTGTTCATATTCTTGATGACTTCCGCTGCTATTCTCGACATCTTAGTGTCATTGGAGAGCTTGTTAGAGTCGTGTAGGGAACCAAGGTTCTGTCTTACTCGGTCGAAAGCCTAAAAAAAAAAAGAAATACAAATAAACCAGAATTAAGATAACGTAGTGAAAGAGAATGAAAGAGAAAGGATGCCATGAGTAGGTGACTTTACCTCATCGCAGAAGACGGTTGCTATCATTGCTTCGTGTTGAGCACTTTCTATGTTGGTATTGAGAGATCGGGATGCCCTGAATGTATAAAATTAGAAAAAATAAGAAGAAAGGAAAAGGTCTGAAGGTCAGTCCATCACTTCAACTAAAACAGGTCTGAACTTGTTTTTACCTGGAAAGCACGGCAGCCATGCCATAAATATCAATAGCAGCATCCGCGAGCCTCTTAAGTAAGAACTGCTGGTCTGTAATACATAGTGTGAAACATTAAATGAATCTACACTAAGTAAACGTTCACAAGACTTTCAACAAAATCCAATGTGATAGTGTTCACGAACAAAACAAAACAAAAAAGTACATGTAGCACCATTAGCATGAAAAACAACAACAACAACAACAACTACAACAATTTTGCGGCGAACAATACTTGCTTGCAGTTACCTCTAATTCCTTTCCCGTGTCTAATCAGTATCTTCTCTACTGTCGCACCGAAGTCGCCTGTAGCTTCTGCCGCCTAAACAACAATCAAACAACGCAACCCAAGTTACATTTACCCAAGAACACAGATTTCAATGATTCTGGCGGGTTAAACACCAGTACGAGTATATGGTCTTGCTTGCATTTTCAGGCCCACCCTCCTTTTTTTACTCTGCTTCGTATCTCCTTACCCCCTCTCCCCGACCTTATACTTTGCCTCTGCCATTCCCCCTCCCAAACTGAATCTCAGCCTCCCCTCTCCTTCTCCTCTATCTTTCTTTCCCACTCCCGCCATTTGTGTCGATCTCCCCACAACCATCCATCCGTGTCTTGATCCCTCACTGCTCCCCTCCCCACCCACCCTTCACCTCCGGCATCTCTCTCCTGTACCCTCCCACATCAAGTAGCAACTCTACTTACAAGCTTAGCTGAAGATGCCAGATCTGGATGAACATGTTCCGCTAAAGAAGGGCCTGACTTTATGCCCACAGCCCTGGATCGTAAAACAAACAAATAACAAATAACAAATAAATAAACAAACAATAATGAGGCATTAGTCAGAAATAAAATAAATATCAGTAGTCCAAAATGGATCCGTGACTGCGTGGCACAGTGTAAATAGTTCAAAAGTTACAATAGTAATTGAAATAGTGCCAAGAAAATCAATTATTTAGCCGACGTTTTGGGCCTAGCCCTTCTTTAGTGCTGTGTTTTTAATCCTTAGGGTGCGTTTCTTTAAGAAAATCCAAGATTGGATTCTTAAATTGGAAAGAATCCGAAAAAAGCATTTTGCGTTTCTTTACTAAACAGATCAATCCAAGATCACCCGGATCATGGTGCGTCAAAGGAACCGAAAAATCCACCCTGGGAGTGGATTCTTCGGTTCCTCAGATTAAAGAAAGCATCGTTGCCATGCTCAGGGCATTTTATAGGTCGGTGGTATGCCTTTTTGAACTAAAGAATATTTGACCGCACACTTAACAGCAATATCAGCTACCTCTCGCATTCCTGAATAATGCAAATTGAGCAGTGATACCACTTTGCAGCCACGACCTTTACCTTGCGAATACACGAAAAAGCAATTCCCAAGGACCCAGGTTTCACTGTAATTGCAAACTCACTCAGAATAACAAAGACAAAGACAAACAAAACATTTAACCCCAAAGTGGCAATACCTGCGTGATCTCTTGATTCCCTCTGACAAAATGAGTCCAATATTGGCAGGATTTGTTAGCTTCTTCTGAAGTGCTCTTAGGAATTTTCCCGCATCCTTAAGATAACGAAAAAATAAAAAGTACTTATTAACTACGAAAACCACTGATCGGCTCCCAGTATCGTGCGAGTTTCTACGAATAAAACAAAAAATGACTTCAAAATAAACTTGCTAACTAACAAGGACTGTAAATATTCAAAGTTCCATCTAATTTAAGAACACAGCAATTTTGAGCCTCTGCTTTCGTACATTTTTTTAATTCCACCAACTTGTACTGTTTTTTTTTTTTTCTTTTAGTTTTTTTCGTGTAAAGTTAATTTAAGCCCCACACAAGCCTGTTTTTATGAATTCAACTCACCAAAGGGACACTTCATTTAAGCTTACCTGAAGACCAGTCAGAGAGACGAATAATCTCAAAATGTCATTGGTCCCTTCGAATATTCTGAAAATTCTAAGATCACGCATGACGCGCTCAGCTCCACAATCCTTTCAAGGATTAAAAAAGAAAAGAAAAGAAAAAAATTGTCAGCACAGTCGAACCTACATGTACTCTAGCAGAAAGTAAGTACACTCTAGAGACAGAAGGTAGCACTAAATAGTAAAGAGCGCTAACAAACTTGCGACTCTACACAAACTAAAAAAATAATAAACTGGTAAATAAGCAAAATTTTAACACTATGTAAAAGAGCTACCCAAGTAATTTAAAACTCTACTGTACCATGAAAGTTCTGGATTTAATGTGAGTTACAGATAATTGCTTCTTTGTCCCCTTATTTTTTACATATCATAGGCGAGAACTCTTCTGAGTGAACTACATTTTTCTGATCATCTGGGTGTATTCGCGGACACGAGTTTCTATTACATGAATAAATGAATAGCAAATTTTGGATGTAGAGAAAGCTCTGGGCCGGGTTGTTCGAAAGCCGGTTAACGCTAACCCAGGATTCAAAGATAACCGAAGTATTTATTTGTCTTGTGTAAATGTGTTTTGCTCTACTTATTTGTTTCGTAGTTTGAGATTATTCAAACTCAAAACTGAAGGACGAACAATGTAAACAGAAAACCTCACCGAAAAGTTGCAAAACTGAAGTCAAAATTCTCGCTAATCCTGGGTTAGCGTAATCGGGCTTTGAACAACCCGGCCCTGGGCTATTTGGCAATAGGAAATGAGATCCATCATGTGCCTACTTTCGTACAGAACAGTTAGTACAAATGTTCATAAATTGTAGCAATTATCATTTCTAGAGCGTGGTGACGTCTCGGTCTCGAACACCTGAAGATCCGCCCCAAGGTACCCCACCCTTGTTAGCCCCCACCAGCCCCTCCCACGACGTTGCGCAGATAAGCCTTAGAGAAAATTTGCTACTAGCACAAACGGTCATTGGTGTTATCAAGACTAAGAAATACTTCCCTTCCTCACCTTCATGTAGCCCATTCCGCCAAGAATCTGAATACACTCATCAGCAACGAACCAAGCAGATTCCTAACAATTTTGAAATAATTATAATCATTTTAGATCTTTACGCAACTCTTTTTTGGGCTGCACCTTCCACTTATGTAACATTAATTTATAAGAAAAATAGATTGATTTTGTGGCCTGGGATTGCATGAGACCACAATGTATATTTACATTATTTTAATTGTGGGCCTCCTGCGAAGTAGCTTTATAGCTAATTCCAGTTTGTCTCTCTAAATAAAGAATTACCTAATTACCTATCCACGAAATTGTGCAACGGTCAATTGTCAGAATGAAGACAACAGTTTTCCTCTCGTTACACATGAATAACCAGTGTGGAACATAACATTCACAAAGCTGACGGTCTCGAGCATTTGCACATCGTTGGAGCAACTACTGGAAACAGTCTTGTGAGCTGGCGTGTGAATAGCTCCAGTGTCACACACGTTAGCTATTCCATTAGAACAAACGCCCAATTCATCATGGTCGTAATTTAGGTAATGTTATCCAAGGCGTTTTGGACAGGATTGGGTAAAATCAACCTAGCAGGGCTCGTACCACTGGATTTTCAATATTAGAACTTCACGCATATTGCGAACTTTCCGATTTCTGATTTACGATAAAACATGAAGTGCTCTAAGGTCCACTCGTTCATACCCCCTCTTCAAATCCAATGATACATGGTTAACTATCACTCATCTGCACATGACAACAATAATATAGGGAAGGCGCCTAGCTGAATTCTAGAAACATACATTTTACAATAATTTACAATTGCATGTTCAAATCAATTGACGATGGCAATTGTAAATTTACTGTATAATTGTATATTTTTCCGTCACCGCATGACACTCGTAAGCAACTGACCAGTACTTTTGGAGTACAAGTTAAACTTACTGACGCATAAATTTTACTGATGGCCGCTTCAAGCTGAAAATCTGTGGCTCCCTGATCCATGTTGGCACTAAGCATATACGCCATCGACTGGAAAGAGAAAGAACGGTTAGCCTTCAGAGAATGAGGAACTATCAATGAATTCCGTGTACCTTTTATCAGTCTCTCCATGTTAGCTATCATTCTCACCTATCTATCTACACGTGGTAAGGCGATGAATATTATGCTAGTATCGTAAGTTATGTTAGTAGTGTAAGTAGCATTAGTACTATATAATTCGTGTTACGGTATACTAATTAATTCCTACTATTGTAAACTTGTAAGGTAATGGCAACGCTGTAGGTAGTATTAGTATTTAAGAATTGTTGCTATCGTAGCTGGTAGTGTTATTAAAGTAAGTAAGATTAGTATTGTAAAGAAATAAAAAAATAATAATAAAAATACAATAAATAAATAAATAAATAAATAAATAAGGCGATGTATTTGATTCCCTTTTAGTACAAGTACCAGTAAGATCTCCCAAAAATTTGTGAATACTACATTATGCCAATTGGCAGGGCAAAAAAACAAACAAACAAAAACAAAAGAAAAAAAATGCACTCATAACTCTGACATTCAATGTCGGAAGGGTCACACTTAAACGTACCAAGGGGGAGAATTTGTTACAAAGAGGATGGAGGGGGTTAATGGAGAATATACGGTATGGTTTGAATACTATTTTAGCTTTTACCTCAGTAACATACTGGCACATTGCCATCCGAGCCAACTTTTCTTGAATAACTCCGAACGTCTCAAGTTTACTGCCAAACTGTACTCTGTTAGCGGCATGGTCAGCCTGACATAGGCACAAAACAAATGACAATCATTCTACAAGTTCACACTGACCTTCAATTTTCATTCACCCCTTGTGTAAGACATGCCAATGAAACTGGCACTCGCTTGGAAAGGTGGGGTGGGGGGGGGGGGGGGAGGGGAGAAGTTCTTTGTTTTATTGCTGCTGCTGTGGCTGTTGTTGTTGTTATTGTTGTTGTTGTTGTTGTTGTTGCTGCTGTTGTTGTTAACTGTTGTTCTTGTGAGGAATGACTGTTTTAGAATAGTGAATCACGATCATACCCAATCTTGACCATTTTTAAGTCAAACTCAGCTCCAGAAAGTATTCTTATAGATGATGTATCTGTAATGACAGCTTGACTCAAGAGAACATGTGTTAATCCACCGCCCGCCATATTAAACTAACCTTGATTGTGCCCTTGATGTTTTTCTACCTCAGCCTTTAGTCAGTGATTAAATGTTTCAAGGCTTTCATGCATGCCGTGATGAAAGAACGCTTTGCGTATGTTTCCTTGAGTTTAAGAGCTACAGTGCAGCTCAGATATATCCGAACCAAAATATACGCGTAATGCGCGTCAGCCCAATACGCGTATACGCGTATGCATATACGCACATACGCGTATGCATATACGCACATACGCGTATACAGCATATACGCGTATGCCTGATTAGTATGTATGAGCTAACCTATTGTTTCTTCTTTTCTTATCAGGTCATTGTTGTTTTCAATGGCTTGACAGCTTGCCACAGAGCGAGAAAGAGTTTTCTTTATTTTGAATACGCGTACACAATATACGCGCGTATGCCTACAGATTAAGTAAAATGTTAGCTGAAACTAACATTTTGCAATTGGGCACTTGACTGGAAAGTAACTGACTGAATATTGATTAAAAGAGAGAGTATTTTGTCGTTAAATCAAAAATTTACTATTTTTTTTTTGTCAAATAGAACCGGGGATACACGCTTCAACAATCCCATCTTCATGGAGCAAACATCACAACCGAAAGATAACATCTTCTCGAAACAAAGTCTGAACACGGTCCAAGCAAGCGACTTGGAAACGTGTGCCGAAACACACAACTTTTCCTCGAAGAAAATTAAAAATAACAAAATGTGAGCGGCGCACCATAGAATCTTCGATAAACAATTCTTTTGTCAGGAAAAGAGTAATTTACTATTTGAATGAACGGTTTGTGTCAGATACCGGAGATATCACTTTCTCGACAAGGTCGAAACGCTTCAAACAATAAACATCTCGCAAGCGACTTGCCGACGCATGCCGAAACACAGAACTTTTCCTTGAAGAAAAAATAACTAAACGTGAGCAGCGCGCCATAGAAACTTTGATAAACATTTCTTTGGCTAAAGAAAGAGCATTTTACCGTTTGAATGAACGATTTGTGTCAAATAGAACCGGAGATATCATTTTTTCGACAAGGTCTTCGGAACGCTTCAGACAATGAACATCTCGCAATCGACTTGCCGACGCATGCCGAAACACAGAACTTTTACTTGAGGAAAAAATAACTAAACGTGAGCAGCGCGCCATAGAAACTTTGATAAACAATTATTTTGACTAAAGAAAGAGCATTTTACTGTTTGAATGAACGGTTTGTGTCAAATATAACCGGAGATATAATTTTTTCGACAAGGTCTTCGGAAAGCTTCAAACAATAAACATCTCGCAAGCGACTTGCCGACGCATGCCGAAACACAGAACTTTTACTTGAGGAAAAAATAACTAAACGTGAGCAGCGCGCCATAGAAACTTTGATAAACATTTCTTTGGCTAAAGAAAGAGCATTTTACCGTTTGAATGAACGATTTGTGTCAAATAGAACCGGAGATATCATTTTTTCGACAAGGTCTTCGGAAAGCTTCAAACAATAAACATCTCGCAAGCGACTTGCCGACGCATGCCGAAACACAGAACTTTTACTTGAGGAAAAAATAACTAAACGTGAGCAGCGCGCCATAGAAACTTTGGTAAAAGGAAGAGCATTTTACCGTTTGAATGAACGATTTGTGTCAAATAAAACCGGAGATATCATTTTTTCAACGAGGATCTTCAGACAGTAAACGCTTCGCAAACAACTTGCCGACGCATGCCGAAACACACAACTTTTCCTTGAAGAAAAAATAACTAAACGTGAGCGGCGCACCATAGAAACTTTGATAAACAATTTTTTCGTCAAGGAAAGAGTATTTTACCATTTGAATGCATGATCTGTATCAAATATAACCGGAGATATCATTTTTTCGACTAGGATCTTCAGAACGCTAATTCAGACAATAAACATTTCGCAAACGACTTGCCGACACGTGCCGAAACACAGATCTTTACTTGTAAGAACATAAAGTTCACGTGTTAAAATAGGGAGTTCAAGCGACTGTATCAATTTTCTTCCCATTTTTAGTAGCTTAAGATCAAGTGTTGATAAACGGTAGTTTGTCGGTGAATTTGCGAAGTGATCGAAATATGATAGCTTTTATTGACCAGCTGACGTTGTAACAATATGCAAATTTCGCTTTGAAGCCATTTTCATTCTCAAGAAACATAATGTCCTTTGTTTGACTAACAATGCTTCACATAAAGAAACTTGTGGGAATGCATAACAAAGAGACATATACGCGCGTATATACGCGTATATATGCGCGTATATACGCGTATATGTGCGCGTATTGACATACGCGTATACGCAAAATACGCTCGTATGATACGCGTATGCATAGTTCGCTTATATCTGAGCTGCACTGTACTTACAGCCTTCATGATAAGTCCCTTCATGGTCCCAGACAGAGCAGCAGCCATTCCAAATCTTCCGTTGTTAAGAATGTGCATGGCAATCTTAAAACCATCGCCGACATCTGCGAAACAAACACATCATAATCATATTACAAGAGGTCATTTGTCTTTTTTATGGGGTCGCGTAACTCTTTTACAAATCATCCTTATGACTTTTTTTATTTACCATTACAATAATTGTTGTAATTTGCCATTAAATTGCGATAACTAAACATCAATACTTAAGTCGCTAACCAAGCAAGGATTTTGTGTTTGAGAGTCAGCGGATTATGTTGTTTAGTTGTGAAGAATCAATAGGTATTGAGGTAAGATTGATTTTTCTTTTAACATCAAACGCATTCCACAAAATCAAAATCGACCAGCGTTTACTTTTTCTACCTAATTCGTAGAAGAACTACTCCTTTATGCAACTTACTTCCAAGTATATTTTCCATGGGTACTTTGACATTGTCAAAATTCACCTGTCGAATGGATTTGGGTATCAGACACGTTTATTGCAAAATAAAACTAAGCAATGCAGTGTATGTTACATGTACTTGAACAAAGTGACAAATTTAAGTCGATTTTTCAGTAGCATGAAGTGACTAGGGGTATTTCTACTTCTCCCCTGGATGGGATGCTAGTCCATTGAAAGATTATCCCCCAGCATTTACAGTAATTGGGCAGAACCCATTTATACACCTGAGTGAAGAGAGGCACTGTGAGAGTAAACTGTCTCGTCCAAGAACACAACTGAACACCATCTCCATGGCTTGAACATTATACAATTATACAGTAAATTTACAATTGCCATCTTCAATTACATTGTAAATAACAATTGTAAATTACTGCACAATGTATGTTTTCAGCAGTTAGCTAGAGGTGTTACCTATTTTATTCTACAACTGTACTACACTACATAAGGGCTTATTTCTAACATGAGTAATTCTAAGCCTCGGATAAAGCAATTCTAGCTTTCTGATTGGCTCAAATAGTCTCGGTTGCCAGTCATTATACCTGTGTTTGACCGTATGTGGAAAATAAGTGTGGCAAGTGTTGCTTAGTTTATAATTTTCCGCTATTAAAGGAAAGCTGTGTTGGTATAATACAATTGTATAGAATAATTCACAATTGGTATTTACAACTAAATTTAAAGAGAGATGTATGTTCCCAAAAGTCAGCCTGGTGCATTACCAATTTTGTTCAACAACTGTACCATTATTTACATGTACATAAATGTATGTAATTCTAAGCCTCAGATTTCTAGTTTTCTGACTGGTTCACCTAATCTCAGTTACCAGCCATTATACAAGTACCATCCTGTGTTTGACAGCATAATTATGGAAGTAGGTGCGGCAAGTGTCACTTAATTAAAAATTTTCCACCAGTAAGGAAAGCTCTGGGCTAAAAGTGGCATTTGGTAATAGATGGCAAACAGGCTCCCAGCGATTGCGGAAAAAAAATCGGCGAGCTTAACAGAGTTCTTCTTTTTTTTTCACGCTTGCTTCACTTGCCAAATTTTTTTCTTCCACCTACCCCAAGAGCCTGTCAACAGGCTAATTTCATAAGCTTTCTAACACTAAAATACAGGGAGTAACAGGCAACACTACAGAAAATGACAAACTTTAATTAGTTAACTCAACTGTACGTACCTAGAGTTTGATAGGAAATATTTAAACAAAAGAGCCTGTAGCATTTTAACAAAAGCTACTGGAGGATGAAAAAACACAACAAACATTTCATGGGAGGATCAAAAAACAGGCACATTATCAATGTCACATTTTTCAACAATGTAGACAATTATGGAGGTAATTATGCAATGAATATTTCTGTTTGAAGACTCTGTCTGGCTCGCTTTCTTTGTTTTGATCAAACTGAAGTGTTCATATCATCCCGTCAACTGAATTGACTATTGTCCTGAAATTGACTTGGATGTGAGGTGATTGATTAAATGTGCACGCTACATGCCTTGTTTGTTATTTATTACCTTGTATCAGACGTGGGCTCATGGAATAATTATTTATTATTGTATATATCACTTAAATCAATACAATATTTTAACCAAAAAAAAAAAAAACAAGCAACAAAACAGACAAACAAAAAATAAATTAATGGTTCAAGCTCCCACCTCTGCAGTGTTAGAGGCCTTGATTCCCATTTTCTTCTCAGGGGGACCACTGTAAATGACATAAAATCACAGCAAATTACCGTCATTGACTAATCAGCAACTTGCAAAAATAGTTTGTACAGTTTTAAGAGCTGTCAATTACGATCATGCTCCTAAAAGCATAAAAAAGTTACTAGATTTTAGAAACACTAAAATTAATATGATCCGAGGGGAACCGACATTTTAAAACTGCCTAAGGTCAACACCACAACCTACGGACTGAAATTGTGGCGTTAGCTGGCGCCAAAGCTGTGGAACCTGCTACCGGAGTCAGACAGAACTATCAGAACTTTTAAGGCCTTCAAAAACAGTATAAAGAAATTGATCTTTTGGGCCTTTTAACCTAACTTTTTACTTGTTGTTATATTATTACTTGTACATACATGAAGATTATCATTTTCACTTCTTAGCAAAATGTGTAATTATTTTACCAGTAGATTGTATTTCATTACCTTACTTAAACTTTTCAAAATTTACTTTCAAATTTACTTTTCATTTATGTGGAATACCTGTGAATTAGCTGGTGTGACATTGCATATCATTGCATTATATTGTATTGTAGGCTAAGTGCAGTTATAATATTTAGGATTTACACTATGGGTGATATTTGGAAATTCTGTAAAAATTTGAGAGAGTTTTCAAATATAGTTATACCTTGTTACTCCTCCAAAGCCTCTCTCTACAATAAATGCAGTCACTTTGTCTTTCGTTTCCCCTGTGTTCGGGTCTTTCACTGGCGTCTTCAAGAGAACCAATGCAAGATCATTAATATTTTCCTAATTTTACTTAGTAATACATGATTAATTGATTGATTGACTGACTGACTGACTGACTGACTGACTTACTGACTGACTCAGTGCACAATTGGTCCATTTATTGATTGATTGGTCAGATGATTGATTGATTGGTCTGTTGATTGATCGACTGATTGACCAACTGACAGGCCAACTACTTGTACCAGCTGGCTGATTTGAGAAACTGTGCAACAGATTCACTGATTTATTTATATTATTTTGGTCTCTGTGCCAGTTCATGAGATTCTGGTATTTCACTAAACATTGGCTAAAACAAAATTTACTGAAATTCAACTGTACAATAGCAGTTACGGACTTAAGGGAAAAAATTTCCATTTTGTCCCCCAGACTTTGCCAGAAAATGCACTTTTCATGGTCTTTCTAAATCTAGAAAACTAGTTTGCAAATTTCAAAACCTTTTCAAGAATTACGATTAGACTCTGTAGATGTACATACTAGCCTAACATGTGACAGAAGTACACTGTAAATTTAATATTTTGCAAGGTTAAGCCTTGTGTTACATATACATGAATAGGTATGCACAAAACCACAGTCTAAAATTGGCATATCAATGGCTTCGAAGAGTACAAGCAAGAAAGAGATAGAGAAAAGGTTCAATTTGTTTCAGATCTTAAGAAAATTCTCTACCGCGTATACAGCTGAATACTTTATACCTTGGCAAAGACTGTAAAAATGTCTGCTACTCCCCCATTACTGATCCTATAAAAGAGAGGAAGACATACATTGTACTATCAGTACAACATGCAAGAAATTACAATAAATGGCAAATTAGTGGGCAACAGGAGACTGCAACATTCCCCAGTGGGCTGCAGCCACACAACGTATCAGATGCACCCCCCAATCTACAATTACTCCTAGTTAACAATTAAATTTTGAATAAACTGTAAACCCTCAAATTAGCGCCTCCCCCAAAATACATGTAAGAATTGTGTGTGCACAATTCCTATCAACCAAAATGTAAAAAAAAAGTGCCTCTCCCCAAGAAGCGACCCCCTCCCTTCTCCTGTCTTATGGAAGAGTATTGAGACACTAAAGGATGTACATTTGTATAGTTTTGGTTGTGTTCAATCACAAGCAAGTGATTATTGACTCGATCAAGCACTGCAAATTGACCGTCAAAAGGGATGGCAGTGAAGATGTGCTGATTCATTGCCTAAAGCCCAACCAACCTTGTGCAGCAGGTATAGACCCACTAAAGGGGTTATATTACATTGCAACAGGATCCTTACCACAATTTGGGAAAAACTAAATAAGCCACTCCTCCTTCGGTTAAGCCCCTCCCTCAAATAAGTGCCCCAAGAGCTATTTTTAGGATTTACAGTAATAATAATTGGACAGCAACTGTAAAATTACCATTCCATTATGTTAGCTTACTATTAAATTACTTGGTGGCCAATTTCATGTGATAATTAGGTTCACAATATCCAAGATAACACTTTCCATTAATAATAATTATAATTCTACAATATGTTCACAGTTACTATTTAAAATCAAAATTAAAATTGGTAATTGTGACTAGTTGTGAAAATACACTTCTGATAAGTACAGTTGCTGTTGGACATTATACATAGCATTGGTTAAATATATGACTGTGTGATTCTACAATGTTATAACACTTGAATATATAATGCTATTTCCCTTAACAATGAAAACAGTAAAATTTTGTAAACTAATTGTAGAATTTACATTTTCCCCAGTTAGCTACAAGTAGGTGCACTTTACGTACCTACATGTACAATTATTACACACAGTCTAAAAAAACTCTCAGTATGATGTATTTTATATTAATAGATTAATTATTGTAAAACTTGCACTTTAGTTAATTAGTCCATGTAGCTTTGGTTGTATGTGACTATAATTCTACAACAAGCGTACAATTGCTATTGTCTATGAACTTGAAAATAGTAATTGTACACCAATTGTAGAATTTACATTTTCCCTAGTTAGCTAAAGTAAGTGCGCTTTACGCATATACAATTAGTACATACACTGCTCATACAAGTCAGGTAATTATTATATTATCACTCCTAAAAGTCACGCACTGTGGGTTCATGTATATGCAATAGAAACTGTTGATTTTAGAAAAGCATAATAATAATAATAATAATAATAATAATAATAATAATAATAATAATAGTAGTAATAATAATAGTAATAGTAATAGTAATAGTAATAGTAATAGTACAGTAATAGTAATAGTAATAGTAATAGTAATAGTAATAGTAATAGTAATAGTAATAGTAATAGTAATAGTAATAGTAATAGTAATAGTAATAGTAATAGTAATAGTAATAGTAATAGTAATAATTATAATAATAATAATAGACATGTATGTATTATTTCATTATTAAAAAATACTGGCATTGAAGGTTGCTTCAGCCGCTTGACTGCGCATTTATATGAAAGCATTCATCAAGTATCCCATTGCAAACATTAAAAATCTTGTAGAAGGTTAGTCAACTAGTAAGCTGCTTTATACTTTAAGTACCATACAACACAATTTACACACCATAGCTTGCCTCCATTTAAAATATAATGTTTCCCATCACTGCTTAGCTCAGCTCGGGTGCGTATGGACTACAAAATAAAATGAACACTTATTAACTCAAGGTACAAGTGTACATGTAGCCCTTGGTCTTTCAGACACATGGGGTAGGGGTGGTGTTGGATGTCAAACTCCCCAAGAGGTTTTTCTCAGGATTGTGATGAGAAAATTCCTTGAATTCTTTATAAATGAAATAGACAACATTTCACATTTGTGTTCATACCCCCGCATCAGATCCACTGGATGGTTCAGTTAAACAAAATGCTGCCATCTTTTCTGCTGGTGCAAGCTGTGCAAAATAAAACAAGTATATTACATTGTAGTCCAAGATTTTCCAAAATTGTTAATTGAAAGCCTTGGCATCAATATTTTAAAACAAAGGGTCTTGGCACCTCATTGAGTCTCACTACTAAGTTGTAAATAATAGTTATGAATACCGGTAGTTCCACAGGGTAATTTTATCGGCATGTATATGCATGGGACTTTCAATTCTCATAATATCTTATAATAATGTTTTATTTAACAAATAAGGAAGCCTAAATCATGTATTACACTGTGATAAAGCACCACAGGCATTTGAGAACATGAGGGAAATGTAGAAAACACAAGCCTCAGGCCAGTGTTTTCTACATTTCTTGAGTGTTCTCAATATAATGTCCAGAGTATTTTATCACAGTGTAGTGTGTGGCTTAGGCTTCTTCATTTTCTTTATGATATAGAGGTAATGTGGCGAAAAACAATAAAACATGCTTTTTCTATGTTTTATACTCTGATAAAACAAGGGTTTTTGACCAATCAGAGTGTGTGCAGGGTCCTATCTATAAATGAAAAGAAATCCATGGCTTACCAATGGCAAGTACTTCTCTTTTTGCTCCTTAAAAAAGAAAAAAGAAAAGAAAAGAACCATTGAAACTGCCTCACTTCAAAACTACATCATTCTATTTATTAAAAGTACTAAGATTAATCTACATCAGGCAAACTGGTCTATACTACAATCATGTACCAGAGCTTATCCTGGCTTCTCTAGAACTTATGGACTAGGAATATTACTATAGATCTACTCTCCCTGGATGGGTTGCTAATACATCACTGAGTTACCCCTATGTGTGTGCTTTCTTGCAATCTACTGACCTTGTTTCCATAAAGTAGAATTCCTTTAAATCCAATGGACTGATGAGCACCCAGAACTATTCCTATAGCTAGATCATGGGCACCAACGATCTCAACCAGACGGGCATACTGAAGTCATATCAACAAAGCACAAATTTAAAATTGAAGACAACAATGATACAAATTACTTTCACCTGATCTAAATATTACAGTGTACATGTACAGTCTGAGTATGAGGGGAGCCAAAAATCTGCAAGGAAGCCACACAATGTGTACATGTAATGAAGCTGGACATCTTTAGATTCATTGTGGGCCGCTTCAAAACCTATTTGTCCTTTGACAATCTCCATTATCAAATTAAACTCTCCTAACAAAATATTAATTATATTTAACCATCACACGATGACTCATAATAAGTAATGTCAATGACTACATGTACAATGTAAGTGACACCTTACAGGAGGTCTCTAATTGGGAGTTACATGTACATGTATTCAGTAATTTACATGTAATTATAATGAAATGACTGTCTAGTACCTGAGTGTTGGTAAGACCAAGTCCACCAAGGTCTGTTGACACCTACACATAATAAGATGACAGAAGCAAAATAATTCAACATACACATGGGCATGCTTCAAGTAACTCTTACTCCAACATGCTATTCATTCCACTTCTTGATGCTCCTTCTAGGACAAGAGCGTCAAAACAATTTTGCAGTTTCCTTTTCCCAAGTTCCCACTTCCAAACATACTTTCTTCTCACGACTTCTATAGAGCTCCAGGCACCAGGGTCCCGGCAGATCCTCTGCCCGACCCCCCACACATTAATCAAAACGACAAAATGCTAACACTCAAACACTTTTACTGACAACCAATAACTGTTTAATTAATATAAGTGCATTGTGTCAACATTAAATGTGACTGTATTCCTCACCATATTTAATTCAATTTATACATTCACAAGCTGTACACGTACAAGTATAATTTTATGGACAATTCATGAATGTATAAAATGAAAATACATTGAATTTTATGAAATAATAACAAACCTGCAGGCCAAAGGCACCCATCTCTTTAAGCCCTTCTAAAGTATCATCTGCGACTTTTTCATCTGCATCATTTTTGGCTGGGTCATTGCATTCCTAGAACAAGAAATTAAAACAATTGTACCCCTTGATTTTAATGTATTTTGCAACTACAGTGTACTAATTAAAAATGGAATACCGTAAGTGACTGCCATGCTAGGCAGCCATGCAATTTTTTTGCAGAATGTTTTTCTACTGTTTTAACCCGCATTTTATATTGTCCGATAGCAAAAAATGAAGTTAAAGTTTAACTTTGGATGGAAAAATGGTTAAATTATTTTATGTACAACATAACAAAATGAAGTCCAATAAATAGGAAAATATATATATTGAAACCTATTTAATTAAATTTAAATACATTTACAATGTGTTTTATTATTACATGTACAGAAATGATGTATGTATCTATTTTAAAACTGAAATTTGTTATGTTACGCATGTACTAAACAGAAGCAAAGTCTGAGAGAAGTTTGCACACCTGGAGCATTTTTGGGTTTCTCTGTAAATTCATGGCAATGCTCTTGCAACTTAGCTAAAAAAGATTATGATCGACAAAATTGAAAAAAAGGACACCAACCTCAAAAAACTTGCTCACAGGATCCACATATGATCGTAATGTACTTTCTTGGTCTGAATCTAATACTGTAGGGGAAAATGTTTCATGTAATCACACAATTATATTGGGGGGTATCTTTAATTTAAAATTATTCCACTAGCACTTGTTGGATATGACATGGTTGACTTGACACTATGAACCTCATATAGGCTATCTACCATCTCATATCCAATGTGCACTCATGAAATAATATTATTGTTAATTCAATCTAATGTCATTATATTCACACAGAGACCACTTGTGCAACTGTCATGTACTGCAGTGAAAGTACAGGACACTAGATTTCAACACATAACACACAAATTTCTTTATGCCTCTGTTATATACATAAAATAAACAAGTGTGTTCTGACTTAATTGTACATTTATACGTGTACCTAGAAAAAGGACAAAAATGGTTAAATTGCATACCTTCTGGAAATGGAAACACTTGATGTACATTAAGATTTCCTTTAAATAAACCCATGACAAAGGATTTTGACTCTGTGGACTAGAAGAAAGATGACAGACAACAGATATAGAGAAGATACATGATTGTACAATGTACATCTAACATTTTTCTTTTGAGATTGCGAGTTTCAAGTATCAAAATTATGTTCTATTCCAGAAAGCATCCATATATTTGGTGGGGTGGGGGTCGGGGGGGGGGGGGGGGATCAAAAAGACCAAAAAATTTTACGAAATGTATGAAGCTTAATTGGCATTTCCAGAGGGGTGGGGAAGGGTCTTGGAAAAAACCCTTCTGTGGGGATGGGAGGGGGGGGGGGGGAGTATGGATGTTTTGTGTAACCACACATTGTACTGTAGAATTACTGTATCCATGTACACACCTGGGCATCTGTAGCATAGCCATGCCTTGTAAATCTTGGTGAACTATTGAGGACTGCAGCCCTACATGATAAAATAAAAGATATATACAGCTGTACGTAACAATGCACACATAAGTTGCAGGTTAATACGGGTAATCAGGGCCGTCATTAAGTTTTGAGTCACCTGTGGCCTCGTTCTCTGCACCCGTAGCAAACTTGTCACTTTGTGGTTGAATTCTATCAACAACAGGCGATTTCACCCCTAGCATCAAGGGAAAATCAAGCATACTCAGCCGTAACAGGTGTTATGGGTTACGGCCCTTAAAAACAGCCCTGGTAATGTTCACCAACATAACATGTCTTAATTAGTAAAATTTCACTTTAATTAAAATTCCACATGACAAGTACATGACAGTAATTAAGACGAGTTGTTATGTCCACTCATCAGGGGATCACATGACTTGAAAATTAGTTCAAGTAATTTATGGACTCTATTTATCGTCTTCCCCACTGAGTTTTCGCACAGACCTACCCTTCCCCTGGGGTACATGTACACATGTAAGTATTTATGAGGACAGCTATGACTAGGTGGCCATGGTTACCTCCAGGCTGGCCCAGTTGCCCAGGCCCAAATGTACAGGCCCTAGCCATGTCTGGCCTTGTCTGTTTCAGGCACTGAATTGCTTTGTTTGTTTGTTTGTTTGTTTTTGGTCTGATTCAATGTAACAAAAAGCACAGTACGATACACATACATATACACATAGAAATTATCCATTATTTTGATCCTAACTAAATGATGTATATAACTGGATACAAGACATTCCTCAATCATCAGGTACACAGATTAAATATTACATTTATAAGGTTATACCAATGGTAGAGGTGCGAAATTGAATAAATTAAGATTAAGATAGCTGTTCAATGTTCATGTTCATTCCAATGAGGTGTCAAACACTGGTAATGAGTTCAGTGTCTGTTCAAAGCCTAAACAAATACTTTTGCGCGAATGGAGTCTGACTGTGTGTTAAGGCTCGGTTTCTTCTTGCGAATCCACAACATTTCGTGGATCAAGCAATCGAACTTTCCCTGACATTTCTTTAGGATCTTAAAATATTTACGCACAAATATTTTTTAACTTGAAAATGGTGCCAGGATGACACCGAAACGTCCTTCAAAATGAACACCGAGTTGATACAGTTGGTGACCTGACTAACAACTTTAAGATCCTAAAGAAATGTCAGGGAAAGTTCAATTGCTTGATCCACGAAATGTTGTGGATTCGCAAGAAGAAACCGAGCCTTAACACACAGTCAGACTCCATTCGCGCAAAAGTATTTGTTTAGGCTTTGAACAGACACTGAACTCATTACCAGTGTTTGACACCTCATTGGAATGAACATGAACATTGAACAGCTATCTTAATCTTAATTTATTCAATTTCGCACCTCTACCATTGGTATAAATTAGTTTACTTTTCGCACAAATATTTATAAGGTTATTACGTAAACGGCCCTTTCGCCTAGTTTCGTTAAAAAAAAATAGTTTCTGTGTCGTAATTCACTTAAGTAACTATTTCTATTCATACAGTTGGGAATTAGGAGCAAGAAAAGGATGACAAAAACAAACCAACTCATCGAGTGTGTCCATGATCGAGGTAGCTTTCCACTGTTGCCGCACAATACATGTAAGCTTACGTACTTGATGATTCTGTCCGTAATTGTAAAACTGTTCGTAATTTCTCGGAAGATTAATCAGCTGTTACAGCATTTATATAGAGAAAAAAGTTCGCCTTCTCCTACTTATCAAGACTTATTAAGTTTCACATATGCATTTAGCAATTTAAGTTATGTAAGACCTATGACGATTTGCTTTAAGCTTACTTGTAAACAAAGTGTTTCGCTTGTAATTCATTTAGTTTAGATAAATTCTAGTCTTCTACATGGTCTAAACACAACAAATACATGTAATAATCGATTCAAGCTGGTCTTGGTCTCGCTATTTTTTCTTACAGAATCCTAATTCTAACAGGAACGGAAACAGAAAACTTCGATCGAAACTTTACATAACAACCAAAGTTTTCACTAAAAGCTTACCGGTTAATGTTTAAGCAGTTCGTGAAACTTTGACTAGCCTTTCCTTTAGGCAGATTAGCAACACCCTGGGACAACCTAAGACATCCACAACGCAACATTCTGGCAAAGTATACAGGCAAAGAATCTTTCTTGCCTCTATTGCCAGCGTGTTCGAACGAAAGCTTCAGCTACTTGCGTTGTGCCGTTGACGTCACAAACAGATGAGCGGCTGCTAAGCCGTTCAAAGTCCATTTCCGTTTCCAGAGCCCGTGGTCGGCAGAACGAATATCCAGCGGTAAGATACTTGTCTTCTTTTTCTCTTATTTTCTCATGTATTTTTCCGACTTTTCTTCGATTCGTGGCGTCGATGTAGAGAACCATATATTTAGGACCCTCTTATGGACGTTTGCAGAAAAAAAAGGAAGAAAGAAAGAAAATCTGACAAGCACAATGTTGGTCAAAGGTAGGTTTGGCGGCATGCGGGATGAGAATCTCGATTGTAGCTGTACTGACTGAAAAAAAAAACAAACAAAACAAACAAACAAAAAACAAAAACAAAAACAAACAAAACAAAGCAAAACAAAATGAATTCGACGCCAACAATAATTTCACCACGCGTGCGTTGGCCTCTTCTATCCCTGGGATAGTCCCTTTCTTGGGCTAGGAGTATCAGGATCAGTTCATGAGCTGAAGCATAGAACGGAAAAGAGTAGTGAGAAAAACTGTCATTTAGGTATTTAAAACTCAAAATATCCCGGTACAGACACACCTTAAGGCTTGTTCTTCCAAGTCGGTTAGTAATATTCGTTCGAGAAACAGAGTGACAGTAGCATCACTGTTTTCATACAGAAAATAGAGTTATTGTTTCAAATTGAGGTAAGTGCCGTGACGGAGTACTATTTTCCTTCCGAAGGAATAAAAAGGGCTACCTTTTCTGTGAAATATGAATAAATGTGCGTGCGCAAAATAAATAGATAAAAGCGCAAATCAAGAGCCTGGTGCAAATATATTTTAATTAAGGGCAAGGGTTTGGTCCTCAAGGCGGACCCGTTCCCCAAACAAAACGACTTTGTTTATCGCTTTAAGGAATGCATAGACCTATAACTCGGTAGGAAATATGAAAATGAAAATATTTTGAACATTTTCAACCCCTAAAAAATGCCGACTTAGGGAAATAAATCAGATCCAGCTTCTCCCAATCGGAGTTTGTGTCTGGAAATATGTTGTCTGATTTATATAGGAAATACCATCTGTAAATGGGAATGCCACGGATAAACTTGCTGCTGTTAGCATGCTGTTATTGATATTGATAAGGCGGAACAGTGGTGATCGACCGTCAACCACCGCCCAACGGTACCTTTCGGAAAGCACAATATATCTACCGCAAAACATTAAAAAAGAAACAATTTTTTCCTGGGTAAGAACGGCTAAGATATACTTAGATTTTTTGAACCTAAAACGCTCTTAACATTTCTTGTGTTGCGTCTCACTGACGTGTCCTGGAACGTACAACCGAGCGCATACAACCCCAGATCGTTGCTTTGAAATCAGAACCGAATTTACAAGACAAGCTCAGTCTACGGTTATGTTAAAATATTGGTCCTTAAAGGCATTTGTTCATTAGCAATTTAGATCAGTGTAAACCTTCATCCAGCTTAGCTACCCGGGGGAGTTACTCCTCGACTATTGTGGTAGGGGTGTGTGGCCCGAATCTTGAAACCCTTGAATTACTCTATCTCAGACAAAAATCTGCGACTTTGCAAACCCCTATTTCGGACCTGAGCTAAAACTCGATACCCCATTCCAGTCTTCTAATCAATGATCATAGTTTATTGCTCTAAGATATGACCGAGTAACCAGAAATGGCTTCTATTTACCGGCAAACAGCTTGAGAAGGATTACATATTGGCCAATGTTGATAAGGAAAAAAATAAGTTTCTTGTAGAGTGAATAACATACCCTATTTCACCAAAATGGTCAAATCTGTGTCCATTTTCAGATCAAAACAGCTCACTGAAAACCGTACCCAGTTAGGGCGGCACATACCTATATATAGCCCATATGGCCCATATAAGGGAGTTCCCTCCACCCCCCTACCTGGGCTTAGCTAAGACTTTCGACCATGAATTCAATACTCACCGTTGTTTATCCGAACACATGCCTCGGCTGAATATCAATTAGCTACCCTGCGACGCCCTTTCTTGCCGACTGGATTTTGACGGTGTACGTTGACGCCATTTCGCCCGTAACGCCGGTCAAGCTACGTCTTTTCCATCGGTCATGTGACTTAAATTAGTCGTACGTGGTTTTCAAGTTGCGCTCCGCTTGGAAAGTAAGATATGCAAAAGGCACTCATTTCATTTGCTTTTACATCAGTTCCTTTTAAATTCTCGTTAATTGTCGAGTGCTTTGTACATGAGCAGCTGTGAGCCTCTGGTTCAAACTTTAACATTAATAAATTGATTGATCGATCGATCGATCGAACGATTGATTGATTGATTGATTGATTGATTGGTTGATTGATTGATTGATTGATCGATTGATTGTCTATACTACGAGCTTTATGGTCTCTATTTTTTGTCCGTGCTTTTCGTGTCCTCTTTCGCATGAAACACTGAGCCTTTACCGAATTAATACTTGCCAGAAGCTAGAAGAGAGAGAGAGAAAGGAAAAGAGAAATTTAGAGATAATTAAATAACAACAGCAAAAAAAAAAAAAAAAAAAAAAAAACAGTAAGGATAAGGAATAGATTGTTTTCGACATATTAAAATTCAGCTTGGCAGCGAGGCCTAGAGGACATAAACAAAGGAAACTGAATGACCATGTTTATTCATTTTTTTTGTTTGTGTTCTCAATATCAAACTAAATTTTAATATACCGAAAGTGGCCTATTGCTCGCGTACCAAGATAAGGCCTCGTCGTAATGTCCGCCGGTCACGTCTCAACTTCCGTAAAAAAATGTTTTCAACGATACTAAAATAATTTGACCGACATTTTAGGTATGATTTCTTGTTGTAGAACCCTATTGATCCGATCTTGTACAGCCGACCTCGTTGGGAAAGCAAGCTGATCGATGGAATCATGCAAAATATTTTCTTTTTACTTGAGAAAAAGAACAGTGATAACACAATTCTGTTTGCAAAGGCCTAGGTCACTCCCAATCTCGACATACATGTATTGGCTCAGAAAGCGTCTAAATTCCACTCGCTGATTATGATTATTGAGTCCGATATTAGCTGATATTGCTATAAAGTATTTCCGAAGAAAAAATATCTGTTCAAAGGTCGTCAACTCTACCCCCTCTTGTGCACTACGTGACTCTGATTTTGACCAATGAGGTGATGTTGGAGTGTTTTAAAAACCTGGCTTAGTGCTGAAAGGAAACCAGCCATCTCTTTAGGAGTCCCAGTGCCGTCCATGATCATATGCATTGAGTTCTATACCAATGATTGGTGTTTATAAACGTTCCATCGGTTAACTTAGGCATAGTATTCCTCGGTGGAATGTCATTGCGGCTACCTCGGCCTGATCTGGTGGTAGATATATATTAACATCACTGCGTATTTAATAACCCGCTCAACCGGGACGTAAAAACAGCGTTTAGCCATCGGCGCTCTTTAAAGAAGAAGTAAGAATTCCTGCAGAGCCCCTCAAGGATTGCAAGCAGTTTTCTCCAATGCTACAAACCTATCTGAGTTTCGGATTGTGCGACTATTTCAAAGACTATAGCCTCTGTTTGATATCTGACAAGGTTAGAAAACATAAAACTTTCTCTCTGAAATATCAGTTCTATGTTGATATATGGCACATGCATAAGACGTGATATATTGAAACATGCTTTACTGACGAGTTGTTACTTTTATTGACTTGCAGTGATTGTTGCCAACCGATGTGGAGAACTAAAGTACTGGTGACGCATTTTCAAAACGGATAAAATGTCACTGGAGCTATGGCCGCTTAAAGTCAAGGTAATGAGACAGTGTATAAGCATGCGCGGGTATGTGTTCTTTATTTGTTTTTATGCCTGTATCACTACAGAATAACACATTCAAGAATCATTCAATGAGCTTCAATGAGATTCCCTAACATGAATCGGTTTGGTTCATTTTGGGCCGCGAGAAAATTACCCGCCTACTCCTGGCTTTTTTATTAAAACCGAGATCAAACCAGCAACACAATTTCACGAACAAAGGTTTGATATATATATATTTCTGTACAGTACAGCTCGAAGACTGGTAACTCTACAGGCCTCCCATGGTGATGCAGTGTACTTGAGATGACTGGAGTTAAAATGTGACAATTCGATTTGCGTGGGAAAGCAAATCAGTATATAACGTTATTTTGATGCGTCACTGAACTAAACGTTATTTATTGTAAGGATCAGACTTTTCTGCTTCAAACATGCAGAATAATTTTTCAGCATTGCAAATAAGACATTGTTCAACAAGGAGACGAGTATGTAACTTGAAAAGTGGAGTGTTGTCAAATTTTTCCGTTGCTTCGCAGCGATTGAGTCAGACAAGAAATACTGTAATTTTAAAAGGAGAGAAAAAACAAAACTATAGGGAACGTTTTGTCGGAAAAGTCAACATTTTACACTGTGGGACCAATTATTTGTCTTTCTCGAATCTTGCACATATTTGACCTTCAATGGAATAGAATTGAACCACTGTTCCTCCTAAAAATCGTGATTTCCGATCAGAAAAAAAAAAAAAAATTGTTCGGCTTTCAAATGTTAAGCCGACTCAATTATTTTGTTTTTGTCCACGCGCCAAGAACAGAAACTGCAGATGGTCATAATAAGCTAAGCCTCCTATGGACCTCTAAAAAATTATAGCTACTGTAAGACACAAGACTGCTAAGGAACGAATTGTAGGCACATCTTAAATTGCTAGCAACTTTGCCTGCATCTCGAATTTAGAACTTTCATTCGATTTCAATAGCATATATTAGTTATGTGCCTGTTTGAAAGGATACAGCATAAAATCTGCTTTAAACGCTATATTCAAAAGTTGCAGAATTTCCGAATATTTGCCTGAGAAAAAAAGCTCTTGACCTCAGGCCCACAACTTCCGGAAACATTTTACAAAAGCAAGTAACTTCTACGACAATTATCCTGTATTCCCCTCATATCTACCAACATATGCGCGCTTGGCAGAGTAAATTTTAATTGCCGTTCAGTCAGTATGCCAATGAGGAGATTAGGAAAATCGTCCTAAATTCACGTGTAAGAAAATTTAACAAACTCTGTTCTACCACAAGAGAGAGCAAGCGGCCTCTGAATGAAATATTTACCATCCTACCACACATAACATGCAGCCACAAGCCTGAAGCCACAAAGTTTTCTATTCTATTCATAGCTAAAGTTCTATTTTGAGCTCATCAAGTAAAAATAAATTTTGTCGCACAATATCCCTCGTGTAATCGTGGTACCCAAATGAAAGCTCATTGAAACGCGTCTATGAAAATAAGCGAAAAATCTACAACTATATTTAGACGAACCTCTCCTAACTGACACCCTGATCATACGGTTAGCTCTTTTTTGCTTCCATTTTTAAGCCCAAACGAAGCCAGGCTGGGACAGTTTATAATGCGGAAGCATCTATAACAACGACTCTCTGTCTACTAGTTTGGCGCCTTCGGCGTCTGTGGTAAAATAATTGCACCTTTTCAATAATTTTAGTTTTCTTCACCAAATTGGCACTGGAGTAGCTACGATCAGTTCAGCTCAGTACGGCGTGTAAGTAAACAGAACTGAAGGTTGGAATACTAAATTTATTCAATCTATTGTATTACAACATTTCGAAGGAAATCTTAAAGTTTTCAATCAAATTTTAGATCCATTCGAGATTTATAGTACGCTTTCATTACCTTTGCAGAAACTGGCTAGGCGACTAGTTCAAGCTTTGTGGGCCATCTAGATCTTTTCCCTTTTTCAATAATATGGTTTGCGGTAACAGAACTTTGTCGGTGTTATGTCTGTTAGGCACGTCGTCTACTTAGTGCCCCAGTCCTCTTACGTACACGTGGGAAGAAATAAAAGCTTTCCCGTGGATTGGCCAAGTCTTAACGCTGACTTCTTGGTGGGGTAAAATATTTGTCTGAAACAATTATCTTCTCCGCCAAAGGGGTGTACCTCACGTAAACAAGGTATGTCGTCAATCTCACAAGGTATTTGATGCTTGATGCATGCATGTCTTATGCGAGAACCAAAAATCATAGTTTAACAATTTGGAAAACAGCTACATGTAAGATACGATACCTGGGAACAATTTTGGTATGCGGTGTTTCCTTACTCGGAATTTGTCATGTTTCCATAGCAGCTGTATTCGACAGTCAGGCTTTTCCAAAGTTCCAAAAATCTTCTGGCAATTTGTGCTGCTTTTAACGACTTTGGAGTCATATTTGGTGGTTTTCTGGAAATTGGTCTTCTGTGTCTCATCTACTATATTGACAATTATACACAAAGTATAAATAACATACAAGAACATCGACATAAAAATAACAAAGTATATAGATTATGATTTACTGACAAAGAACCGGATATTTCTTAACCATATTTTGATTTCATTATCATAAATGTCTGTCTCTGTATGTTTTTGGTTTTCCTTTCCCTTCTCGACAATGTGTTTGAATGGCACTGGCCGCATCTCACCAGACTCAGAGCTATATATGCATATATCATATTAGTGCGAGGAACTAGTGACGGATTCTTGCTGCTAAGGATTCTCTGTTCTGCCCAATAAAGTGTTCTCAAATGACGTCACGGCAGCCATATTGGTGTCCCAAAAACAAAGAAACATTGGTTTCCAAACCAACTCTTTAAGGAGTTGAACTTTTTGCGTAAATAAGCACTTTCGTTTGCTCCAATAAATTTGCATGTCTGCTGGCCACTCGATTGAAAACTCTCCATAACACCTGCTCTTCAATACCCCAAAAACAGTTTATCCAATTAAAATCTAATTATGGAAAGCGTTGATTTAGAATGCCAAGCTAGCCCCCAAATAACATTTCAACTGTTCAATATTTTAACGCAAGCATGCAGTATATAGAGAGACAAGATTTTGATAGAATCTGAGACCAAAAGCGACTAAATCTTAATCTAAATATGTTAAATTTTGGTTCATCCCTTGAACCGCAGTAATTTAATCCCCAATGGAGAGAACATATAGATGATGACATATTGCTTTTGGATACTAGCCTTTTCAGCCTCCTTCTGAGCACAAAAGAGTCTCTTTTTCCTTTTTGAGCTCGATGAATAGAAATGGCAACGAGAACTATTATTTAAAAGTGCAACGTAAGTGCAATCTTTATAATAAGATGGAAATTCAAGCCTGTTTACCCTCTTGGGGATCCAATCAGGATTTGCTCACAGCAAGGCTCTGAAACCACATAAGCCAACCACAATATAAAATTTTCCTTCAGCTGCTTACTTTACGAATTGATTTATCGGTTTACAAATAACATGCTGCGAAAAATCACGCATCATCACTTTTTAATAGCAGCAAAATTCAGTATTTTTGCGATTTGCTTTCCTTTTCTAACGCTTGCCTGGCTTTCCGAGTGAACTTCAAGAACCACATATGAATTATACTCGAGGTGATTGCGGCGACTTGCATGATGTCCGAGTTTTATCCGTGGAACCCTGGAAAATTTTAGTTCGGCTGAATCCAAGTTCAGTGCTGTCTTTCAGAGGTAGGTTGTTAAACGCTCAGTACAGATGCTTCAAACGTTTATACACCAAGCTTTCAAAAAGTAGTTTAACTGCTTTGATAATTCACGTTTTGTCCTGTATGCAGGGAATTTCTTGAGTTTTTTTAGCAACATGTATCGTCTCAAATTGTTGAATTTCTGTTAACCGAAGGCGTCACTTAAACTTGTCAGAATACGCCGCAGTTTACACAACATTAAAATTATCCTTGAAATTTTCAAAATTCAACTTGAAAAATGATAAAAAAAAGTTATATTAGATCAATTGAGTTGCTATCGCAGAAAGTGTCAAATCTTACCAGGCCACGTCTGTCAATGAGTTTACTTCCGTAGAGACACAGGAAAATACTTTTTACCCAAATAATGTTTTGTTTTTTAATTTGTTAATATATTGGATGTAAACTAATAGGTGGAAATTCTAATTTTCCACACGTAAATAGCGGAGAAATAAAATCTGATATTGATGCAAGGAAAGAGTATAAAATGAATGGAGCAGCAATATTTTGAATTTTTGCCTAGCACAGTCTGAAGTAAACCTGATTGAGACATCAAGCCATCGCAAGAATTGTACAAACTACTATTCGCTTGATAGTAGCTAGACTTGAGATGTCGTTTCCTTATCGATAAGAACTGTAAATAATAATCAGTTCTCTAATTATTTCAGTCATTTACAGAGACAATCTACCGTTTGCCATAATCGCATACGGATTCTACAAGCATGCAGACTGTACAAGATGACGGCAAATTTCCAACTGGTTTTGATTACATATTTAAATTGTGGTTAGACCCATGCTGGTATTTTTATGAAATCTCTTAACAAGCTTTTCAAGACAGGCGTGACAGACAATTTGAGAAACTGTGAATGCTTTCTTGGCGAAACGGAGGTTTCAAATTAAACAAGTAATGTTTCTAAATATAAAAATCAAAGTGCTCTATGAACAAACTCGTGAATCTCTCAGTAAATAATGATTGATATGAGCTGACGTTTGTTTTGTATGGAATTATTCTTTTCATAAAAAAAAAACAACAACCCACTAATGTTAATACAACCAGCAATGATCCAAGCTTCTTTAACTGAAAATAATGATTCTGACAGTAAACTTTCGTAAAGATATTTTTTCTTGACTTTATGCCCACAGTAGAAAGGTGATTTAAACTGACTGTTTACCAACGACGTACGACATTGTTGGTAGATCTACACCAACCCTTTCGTGTCTTAAATTGACGATTTCCTAGTCTGCACAGCATAAAAATCACAGCTGGACGAGTGGTAGTTTTTATCAAAGGCAATACAAATTCTAAAGTCTAAGTCGTTAAACTTATGAAGCTCTTTCCGCATATTATTCTCAAGCAAATTATTTTATCGATATAGTGCTTCGTTTTGCAAATGAATCGTGAACGAGTTTCTGAACTGTCCGAAGTGTTGATATTTTTCTATATTACTTTTTCTTTCGTTTTAAGACTTCATAGCAGGTAAAGGTGATAGCTTAGTAGTTTCGTAATGGAAACAACTTAAATTGATGTTAGAATTCAATTTACTTCTGTCCATTTTCATTTCAAATAAAGAGGAAAATTTTAGAAACTTTAAGGTTACAGTATACCTTCGGGTCGGCAATTTTCTTCAAATTTGGATTTTTGGGTCAAAATAGTGGTCGAAGAATAATCTCTAATTTCTGAAAAGAAAATTTGAAAAAGGCTAAATATTGGCGGAGAAATGGCGGTTTTACGTTTTCACCGGAAGTAAAAGTTTACCTCTTTATTGACAGCCCTATGGCGCGTATGCAATCAACCGAGACGATTTTCGCGGGAATTACCTATATTACCTATATGGATGTCACGAATTGACTACTCAGTTGATCAGCATTGTTGTTCTGACTACCCAGCATTTTTTATATTAGGCGTGTCTCTATTAAGTTATAAGTAAACATAGACCATGTTTAAACCATGGACCGGTTCGAAAATGCGAAAACAGCGAAAAACGAATGAAAATACATCAATGAGTGAAGAAGCGAAAGTTCGCCACGCGGATGAAGCTATAGTTATTGTATAAGGCGGGCAAATATTCGTGGTAAGAGAAAAGAAAGGTTCTGTAAAAATTTTGGAACTTGACAGCAATAACAGGGATGCTGACAGAGACTCTTCTGATGAGTCCGATATCGACGAATCGTCGGACTCATTGAGACCATTTGAAATATTATCCATGCACAGTTGCCCACACACAGTTGCTCTCCGCGCTGTCTTTTGTTTGTTTCCTTCGCTCAGCCACTCTAGTGTTCGTATCCTTTTTAGTCTTCCCCATTTTGCCAGACTAGCTTCAAGAAAAACCGAGCTACAGAAAAATTATCTCTCTGCCTTCGGTTCCTTGAGCGCATTGCGAAACACAAGAGTTTTTAGAGATTCGCGCGTAAATTTCACCAGGAGGTTAACGGTAGTAAAGTTTCCCTGCACTGATTGGCTTAGTTATCTGAGAACCCAGTTGAAGGCGTTTGTGGGCGGAGTTTGTTTGCGAAGCAGAAAATTTTTCTTAGCGCTGTTTTCTCGAATAAATTTTTTCACTTAAAGCAGACACTTTAAAGAGTTATAACTCAAAGGGAATTTGTTCAATTGCTCTTAAATTTGGACAGTGGCTAGTTTAACATATAAACTACAAAAGTTTGTCTGGGAATTGTTAATTTCGAAATACTTTTTCTTCGAGAGCGATTTTTGTACGATCACTCCACATTTTTTAAATCCTATTTCGAAAATGTTCTGTAACTTTTTACTGCAATCGAATATGCCAAAACGCAGACATGTTTTTTAAGCGCTTTGGGCCCTGAAACCGAGGAAAAAATTAAGTTGGCGAAAAACGAAATTCGCTATGACTTGTAGCTTTCGAAAGAAGATTCGGGTGCTCGCATTTAGTGGTCGTGAAAAATTCGACAATTCATTTTCTTTCAAAATTCTTGGTATAGTTTGATACCCAGCTCCATAAGCTTTAATTTGATATAGGGGTTTAGGTATCTACAGCTTAAACTGCACGCGCTACATCGCTTGCGCGCGAGACATCCCTGAAGGTATACTGTAACCTTAAAAAGTATTGAAACAGGCCGACACTCCCTCCCATAGGGATTTGAAAGAACACGAATATGGTCGGTGGCTGCATGCTAAGTATTAAAATTTTGTTCAAGTTTTTTTTCCAGAATTACTCGGTTACCAAAACCGCCCATAAGTTATTCTAACAACACTTCTTTCCGCCTCAACGAAACAAACTGTGCAATGATCGACAACTCGTGGGACACTTTATCCATTTGCAGAGAAAAAATCTCTTTTCCTTGCCTTGACTCTTACGGGAAAAGCATGTCACATGTGGCGTACTCAAAATTATTCAGATAATAACATACAGGTCACTTAGTTCTCGCAGTATTTTCATAAACAGTCGACAATCAGCCGTTATTTGATGCTCTTTTCTTGCTTGCTGAAGTGTTCAGTATTCCATTTGATGTATGAAAAATGAAAACCGGCTGTCAAAAAAAGAAGCTGTGAAACAAACTGTTCGATGATCAAAAACTCATGGCAAGTTTCATCTATGTACAAGGAGAAATTCTTGGTCTACGGGTCTTCATTCTTACGGGAAAAGCATGTCACATCACGCACAGTTAAAATTACTCTGACAATGACATACAGGTGGTTCTATTTTGACAAACTCGTCCTGTCACTAAGTTCTCGCATTCTGTTCATAAACAGTCGAAAATCAGCTGTTATTCTATGCCCTTTTTCTCCTCGCAGAAGTGAGTGTTATTCCATTTGATGTATGTAAAATGAAAAGCGGAACCTTTTGGAAGTTGAAACGAGGCTTGGCAACTTGTTGGTGCAAATTTGCATAAATCAGGAAAGTTGCAGGTTACATCGAACAAACTGGCAATCAGAACTGGAACGATGTACCGCAAACTTTGCAGTGACCTCGTCAAAAGGACATCTGGTTCATTAACTGTAAACCTAAGAGCATGAATAGCAATTCTAACGGCTGAAAAAGAGTTCATTTTAAAATCAATATAGGCGGTTCTACCTATAAGGCGCTTCACGCTTATTGAATAAATTCATTCTTAATATTCATTTCCACCTGCACCTTAATATTTCTGCAAAGGCCAAAGAGTGACAGATCTAGAAGAGAACCCTTTTTAAAAATTATTGGGTGAAAGTGGTGGGAATCGTCCCTTCCTCTCGCCCTTATATTAAGAAGGATTCGCCCCCGCCGATTGAAGTAGCCGGTGAAGACTTTTTGCAGCTTCTGTCACTACTCTGTGCAAAATTATGAGAGCTGTAATCAAATTAAAATAATACGTGCAATTTGGAGCAAGGCTAGGTAACTTAACCTCATTAGACATCGAAAAAACTTGTGTAAAAAGCTTTACACAACAGTCACTCTATTTTTTCAGTTTTCAATTTTGACAAATTGCTTCAAAACACATGATTTTCACAAGTTGGTCCAAATTAAAATCGACCCTTGATTAAACATAATTGTGTGGCTACATAATGCATCAGAGATCGATATGAAACATTGTCATTGAAGATAATTGCGCGAGTGTCTTTCTAACTTTTGTAGGGCATATACCAAATTTATCAAACGGTGGCTTTATGTAGCATATAATTCACAGGCAGCGATGCGGAGAGCTATTTTGCGTTTTGAAAGCCAAAATCGACCAATTATTTTGCGTTTAAGATCGCCTGTGTCAAAGACAAGTAGATAAATGAGAATGCAAATCAACTAGAACTTCATTATGGTTTGTGTTAACTGTCTAACCAACTGTCAGGGATCCTTTTACAGTTGAAAGAAGAGAGTATAATTTAACTGCACTTTTTTTTTTTGAATTGTGTTTATTTGGTAAAATAAATACAAGATCACTTACTGATTGTCGTAAATCTTTCATTATTTCTCATTTCTGCCGGCGAGTAGGGTACAAAAAGGGAAAAATTATACATATACATACATTCTCCTTATCTCCCGTCTACAATTATTTTCTTACTCAGTTGAATTTTTTTGGTGGAAAAAAAAGTTACAAACACTATTTGGTTTTACTCCGGAAAAATCATAAACAGTATATAAAGCAGAAAGAATAGTTATTTACATTTAATAATACTCAGCTAGGTAGCAACGCAATATCTTTGCCGCACATGTTTAAAAGTGAATTTACATTTAAAATATCGTGGCCTCAAAGGGAGAGGTTTTGTTTGTTTGTGTTTTTGGAGAAATAGGGAACGAGTAATTGCAAGTAACATATTTATCTGGAGAACCAATTCTCTCTGTCCATTTGATCCGAAAGGAAGCTGTCACTCATAAGGTAAATTAAAAACAAAAATGAACAACACCCTATCTGACGACAGCAGAATATTGACCTAAACATTAATTACTTGGACGAGCGCCAAACTGACTACATAAATAATTTTAAACGGAGAACGTTTTTTTTTATACCTATTGGTCTTCTGTCACTGATGAAGCACGCAGCACCGATAGAGATAAAATATAAAAAAAATAGCGACTTGACGAACAGGTGAAATTTTAAGTCCCGTTGAAACAAGTTTTTGGAAGGTGAGTCGATCTTCATATCATCCTAATATTTATAAATAGCATCCGGCAGCTTTATTTTTCTTTCAAACCGAGAGAGCATCTATTTTGTGGTAAACATATATTTCGCCCATTGCCGCTTTGCATTTTTCCTTAGCCATTTAATTTGTCCTCGGTTTCGTGATTTAGGCCTTATGTTGTAGTTATATAGTTAGCGGCGACTGCCACAGAGTTTATATTCCTATACCTTCTAGATTTGGAACTTCATTAATACTTCAAATAGCTTGCACTGAGCTAAAACGAACGCCAGTTTGCTCGAAAAGGTAGTTAACAAATTGCATAAAAAGTGAATAAAATAGTTAGCAACTTGCTCGTCCATTTTCTTTCATCGCATATTATACCGTAAAATATTTATTTATGTGGTTTCGGCTGCAAAATGTCTGGAGCTAGGCTAGTGCTTCGTCGTGGTTTTGCTCTAGATGCTATTTTGTACTGACAGTTCGATTCAATTAAATTATTCAATTATTCCTGAAAAAGAGAGTCCTTAGATAGACCAGAAATTGTAAAAATTGCATCTCTGTTGTATTTAATATGAAACTACGAACCTTGTTTGATTGTTTCAATGTTGGCTATTCGTATCGAGCTTCGTTTACAGGAAACAGTTCAGTCCTTCTTGATGTTTTGAAATTGTCAATATAACTGATGACACGATGATTTTTAACTACAGGAAAGAATTGGTTGTCCAACAAACTGAATTAATGTTAAGTACCGAAAACTCTGAATAAGTTTAGTAAGGCAACACTGTTTCTTGTAAAATAACACTTGCTAGCATCTAAAACATTTCTTTTCTTGTGGCGGATCCATGTCACCTTTGGGGCAAGGAGAGAGGTGTCACATAAGCTACATCGTTAGGGTGTTAGAGGCATTCTCTTGATCTAAGGTAAAACAACGACAATAACGTAACGATAAAACATTCAATAGAGTTATTATTCTGTTTGATTTGAGAATGTCATTCAAGGTAAATATGGCGCCAGTGTTCAAGAGGCACAAATCACAAGGAAATGAATATGAGATTGCTTTCGCAGGCCGTTATAAAATTTCTCTTACCCTATCGACTCATTAATAAAAAGAAAATTAAGGTTGTAAGTCTGGCGACACCATCATACCATCTCATTAGCCGAGACCTAATATACACACAGCAATTATTATAGCAGACGTTCTCTGTCTCGAACTTGTACAAAATTATCTAACAATAAGTCTGAAAGACCGCACGGAAACTTGGTATTTGCATCACGTTGCATAAGTGAATTTAAGTCAGAACAATAGCTTATCTTTCTCTGCGGAAGTATCGTTTCAATTAATCTCAAAAAGTTATGCTTTCCTTTCTCTAAATCATCAAAACAACAGGCTATTTTTATCTGCTATAAGTAGTTTACATGTAACATTCCTATTTTAACACAAGTGTACTAATGAAAGGAATAGCTAAACGCACGTTTGGGCAACTGCAATACATTCTAACTTAACTTCTCTTTAAAATGTACGTATTTCTTTTTCCCTGAAACAGAACCAATTTCTAGCCTTTCTTTCTTTCTTTCTTTCTTTCTAGCCTTATGTCAAAAAAAGAAACGTAGCAAAATATTCAGTCTAGCTCACAACAACAACAAATTTAAAAAGCAGACAAAGACCGGATGGTAATTTTAACATTGCTATCATAATAGCTTAGAATAACGACTTTAATTATGACTTCAAGTAATAAGTTCAAACATTTCTCACCGGCGAAGTGGTCAGTGAAACCTTTGATAAGCATTTAAAGACGATTTTTTTATACACTGTTTGTCGGTGTATCTATGAACATGCCGACAAATTTTCGAAAGGATATCGAGATATGATATTGTCAGGATAACTAGAAAACAAATGTGATATCTCGTTTGATCGTGTCAGTGGCTTGTATGTCAGAGCATTCACTGAGGCACGAATCTTTGTCTACTGGTGTAAGTTATATTTTGAATGCTATATCATTTTGATATTACCATTATTTAATATTGATCTAATATTAGTTTTGTCCTCGAACGTGGATAACAGTTTTATTCATTTACTGATTTATTTTCTTATTTTAAAGGCAGCTTCAGGAAATTCAAAATAACTCTGTTTTATTACGTTCTTGGAGCACTTTCTTGATCTCAGATTGAGGAACTGCATCACGAAATTCAAATAAATCTCTTTTACTACGTTCTTACAGCTTTTTCTTAATATCAAATTTCCAGAACAGCCGTAAAAGGAAACAGAAATAGAAAACAAAAACACTATGTTTTCCGTCTTTAATCTCGTGAACACTAGATAAACTTTATTTGTTTTTAATTCGATTAATTAATTTTTTTATCTAAGTACCTTACATTTGCGCCACATTATACTCTAACATGAAAAAAAACAAAACTCACGTGTCTTCCTCGGGATAAAGTTACACTGACTTTTTTCCATTTAAATAACAGCAATAAAAAACACCGATCATTCAGAAAACATTCGAAGAGTACATAAGTTTCCTTATTTGGCTTATCCTTGAAGACAAGATAACAGTTACAGAAAAAAAAAACAAAAAAAACACAAGCAACTAAAACGGAATCGGAAACATAAAGGAAATAAAAAAAAAGTTTCCTTGGCCTATAATAAGGTCACCCGTTTAATAAAGTCAACCAAAAACGCATTAATTTTCCCGGAACAAACAACTTTTTAGGATTAACATTTCCTGAGATATCATGTCAAAGGCTTGTCTGGATGGCAAGGAATACATGGAAATAATCATGGTATACTGCCATGAAATACCGCCTATGAAATAACTGCAAGAAATTGGTATGCCAGAGGGCCAACTTGTCAGGCATCGGACTTACACTATTTGTAATTAGGTCTATAGCAACATTTGGTCCTTTATTTTTACATTATTGTTTCGTTGTTATTCAGAGAAATATAAGAAAGAAAAGGACAAAATTAAGCCGGTCACGTCTGTTTACACATAGAAATGTCCATCTGGAAAAAACCCAATTTTCAAAATAGCTGCAGTGTACCAATGTCAAACTCTACGTAAATTTGCCTAAGTAATTATATTTTGTTTTGTTTTCATTGCATACTTAATAGAAAGATCTGCTGTCGGCTTCACATTGAGATGTGCCACTCCTCCATTTGCTTGTAATGGTGAACGAAACCTGGTTGGTTTTAGGTAGGTGAAGTTCTTTACTTGTCATGCGATTGAGCACGTTAGGTTTAGAACAATTTTAAAGTTCAAATTTGTTATCTTTAAAAAAGAGGCATCGTGACCCCAGATTTGGAGTTTCGTAAACGGCGGTATTCTCAGGTCAATAACAGAAGATCCACAGATACTTTCCATGTAGATGGGCAAAGTTTGCGATATCCATATCTTTTCGTTAAAACGGTCATACCTGCCTAATCTTGAAACCGAATTTGGCTGGAGTTATCACAATTCACAAGTAAAATTTCCTTTGCCTGGGGGAAACCGACGAAGAAAAAACAAATGTAAGTAATTTGCAGTGGAAGGCCTACAAAACCGTTTACATTAACACTTGTTATAACTCATCATGATGAGTTCCGTATGAAAATATCATCGAGAATAATTATTCATAATCACTTTTTTGCATTGGAAGAAAAAGTACGAAACAGAACCGAAAAATAACGATCAATTTGGCCACCTTTATGAATAGATAATTCTCGTTTTTTTTCCCCATCTGATATGAGTCACGTCTTTTCTGCGCACAAGCTCTAAAAGACATTACTCGTCCATTACCCGTAATGTGGGGTTTTTGCTAAATGGATTTTGTGTTACGAAACATGTAATAACTACATTATCTTTTGCAATACGGTATTTCTGCCTTTTGAGGGTATATAAAGGCCAGACACAAAAACAGTTTCGCCTAGACTTGTTGACTTACGTAAGTAAGCAATATCCTGACACTTCTGTACCACTGAACAGTACAGAGTAACAAAAGAGAACGACGTTGACATTTCTTATAACCTAAGGTAAGGGCAATATATTAGTTTTTATATATATAGCTTGACGTTCAATACGTGAGAGTCAAAAAAGAACACCATCATCACCACGCAGGTGATAATTTTCTCAGGGCTTCTGCAAATTGAGTCTCCTTGAAACTCCTACAAATTTTTTCAGGTCTTCTACAAATTGTCTAGGGTAAGTAATAACATGGCACTCTAAACTGATCTAAACTCATCATCAATCACAAGCAAAACAAAACAGCTTTAAAGTGAATCACAAAAAACAAAACGGTCGTGGAAAAAAAAAACTTAACATCAGTTTTGGATGTAGAAATTAAGTATTACGTTTTAGTAAAGCAATGAGAGCACTATCACAGCACTATTGAGATTCTTCAGAGTGCACTTGTAATTGAGACCTCTTTATGACACATCATTTGCTCCCTGTTCTTGATTATTTCTTGACTATTTTTGTATTATTTTTCTTCCTTTTTCGCTTTTTCGTACAAAAAAGTTACATCTAAGAGGAAAAACAAGATGGATAGCAAAATAAGGAGACAGAACGTAAATAAAAATAACACATTTTGTTTGCGCAATTAGCGGAAGAAATCTATATAAAGGTGCGAAAATAAATAACAAGAACAACAAAATAGTGCCATAAAGAAAAACTGTTAAAATTAGTTTAGCCTCAAAGGAAAAGAGTAATAACGTTTTGGTGGCAAAATGACCTACAGTCACTGGAAAAAAATTCCACTTGTGTTGAAGGATTTTGGTCGATGATGATTGGCAAACAACACAGGTACTTTCACTGTATACTGTCGATGACAAAATTACCATAACTATAACGGATACAAAATATTCACTTTGTGGGAAGCTATATTTAGATCTCATACTTTTGTACAATTTCTTTTTTTCTTTTTTCGCATCTTTCTGAAATTACCGTCGCGTAGAATTAATCATGCAGTGTTCTTTCGGTTATGTTACCTATGTTGTGTTTCATAATATTTCCATTTCCAAGGCTTACGTACTTCAATTTACATTTACTGTCGGTGTGAATTTTTCAACTCTTCTGTCAAATTGCGTTTCCTAAAAAGTGAGATTCCTACCTGTAGAAAACGTTTATGAGAAAATCTGAATCGATCGAAGTTGGGCTGTTTGAATTTTTCAACTATCTGGAATATTGAAAAACAAAAGGAGAAAATAATACTGTTACTCTACCGACCCAAACATAAACGTCAAACAAAAGCATGTAGTATCAAGCTAACCTTGGTAATTCCAATCGGTGTTTTAAATTTTATTTCATAATTTTTTCATTTTTTTTTTGTTACCTTTTCAGAATATTGTCATAATTTTGGCCTCTTTTATTGTGCTCTAAAGTTACGATTTTGGCGGCAGACTTGGTAACTAGCTTAATTAAATTGACGTAAATCTTATTTTGCCGGCCACTTTAAATAAACTGAAATTGGAAATTAAAACAAACACTAAAGAAAAAAGAAATAAACAAGTTACAAGCTGGAAGTGTGCCGCTATATGTGCAAAGAACGTTACTTTTTACTGCCGCTTTAAGGGGAAATTAGACAGTCCTCATTTGACTTCAACTAAAGCTGAAACACATAAGGCAATAGCAGTAATAAACAAAATAAAAGACACCATTATTTCTTTCGTTTTTTTAAAATTATTCATTGTTGATTTTGTAAACATGAGAAGTACAGTGTCAGCGAAACTTTTTGAACAGCTTAAACTTGAAATTAAATTACAAAATAACAAACATCGAGAAACCACTCATCACATACTAAGCGACTACTTGTCGCCACTAATATAATACTAATAAATACAAACCTGCCCGCAAGCTAGACAAGAGAAAAGAACATCTCAATCTAACTATCATCTGTCATTTTATATTCGTTTTTCCTACCACCTTCAAGCGAGTAGCGACTGATATTTTATTTCGTTGCATTTAACGCTTCCCCTTTAAGGTAGCAGTGTATTAAATAATCATTACTTGAATCGCAATACGTGATGCACTTAATCACAACAAGTACACACAACCGATCAATTGAGTTTGTACCTACATGTCTTGTTTGTTAGGAGTCTGCGGGGGCTTTTCATAAAATACAACGTCAAAGAAAGATAACGATAAGTAACAATTGGACGGCGAAGACATGCACAAACAGACGATAAAAAAAAAAAACAAAAAACAAAAAAACCCAAAAACATTGAACAGGAACTGATTAAGTAACAATCAAAATACTAGCGGCTAGTTCACTGTGAGGAAACTTTAGGGCTGAATAGAACTGACACAATTAAGTTTGTGTGCTTTTTTTCTTTCAGAGAGAAGTGACAAATTTTTTACAAGCTTATCACGAGATCATTGCTGTATGCAATCAGTGTTTGCATCTTAACTGAAGAAGAAAAAGATGAAAACAAGATTTAATAGTTCTGGTACACCGGGAGAATTCCCAACCCTAAATTCATCAATGACAAACTGGAACACGGCGACAACGCAGGATTCCGAATTGATGACGGCAGATTTGAGAGCGCTTAAGCTGACTCTGTACGTGATTATCTTCCTTGTAAGTGCAGTCGGTAATTCTCTTGTCTGCACAGTTATTTTACGAAGGAAAAAGATGAAAACAGTCACAAACTACTTCATATTGAACCTAGCCATTGCGGACTTGACACTGACTTGCATCTGTATTCCTTTCGATATTCCCGTGCAAGAAATGAACAACAAATGGCCATATGGGGCGCTGCTGTGTAAAGTTATATACCCACTACAAACGTCGGCACTTTTTGCATCCATATACACCCTAACGGCTGTCAGCTTATCGCGTTACTGGGCGATAAACCACCCACTTCGTCAGCAGCTTACCATCAAAAACGCCAAATGGATCATCTTCGGAATATGGATTGCGTCGCTGATTTCGGTCACACCGTACATGAGCGTCTTGAAAAAGAACGATGAATCAGGCCAGTGCGACGAGAATTGGCCTAGTGCGAGTGCAAGAAAAACTTACACTGCTTGCCTATTTGTCTTTGAATACCTCTTCCCGTTGACCGTAATTGCGGGTGCATACGTCAGCATCGGTTGGGAGCTTGCCCGACGCGCAAGGAACGGCAATCGTTACTTGCAAGATCTTCAAGCGGACGAAGCGAAGAAAGTCGTGCGCATGCTTAAAGTAGTGACGCTGATGTTTGCGGTGTGCGTTTTGCCAACCAACGTTATGTGGCTTTGGCTGGACTTTGGCAACGCTGCTCAATACGATAAATTCTGGGACCTTGTTGCTTTCTCCAACATAATAACGTTTGCAAACAGTGCAGCCAATCCAATTTGCTATACCATCCTAAACGAAAGCTATCGTACTGCGTTCAAAGATCATCTGTCAAAAATATTTTACAAGATCGTCGGAAGGCCTACTGGGGTTCGAGAGGAATTTGTGAACATCGCTGAGGGCCAAAAGAAAACTCGAACTGCTACAATGAGTTCTGCTTTGTTATAACCATAAAAAAGGTCTGCTTTTTCTTTGTCCTTTGGCCCTGGTATGAAATCCTCACATTTTGTAAGACACAATCTATTGGCATTTGGCATTTCATGCCAGCCATCGGTGCTACCCTCTGTACACCTCCAGGAATTCTTGACTGCTGTACATTCAACTTATGAATATTCGTTTTTAACATCGTGGTGGACACCGTAAAGCGTAATTTGATGAGGTTGTTTCTTTCAGTCTTATGCATAATCTTACTTTATTATTATTATTATTATTATTATTATTATTATTATTATTATTTTAGATCAGCTCTGTAAAAAGAATACTGACCAGGGCGTCCGTACGACATTTTTTGGGGAACTAAGTCATGTTGCTAAGCAATATATTGGCACTTAGGATTTCTTCGTGGACACGATATCGTCAAATTTCACAAACATGTGCCGACCCAGTTTTAGGTTACAAAACTCCAAAGGCTTTACAATAGGGACTCGTACCTATCTCATGAGATCATGGTGCGAACGAAGAGGGTTTAAAATTTGTGTGCGTAATTGAAAATTATGAATAAAGAGAGACTTGATAATTATATATTATATCTTCTGTTATCTCAGAGCTTTTAAACTTTCAAGAGTACCTAAAGTTTTAATATGGTAGAAAATGTACTGTTCTATTTACAAATTGATTGTAATTTGATGGAATTTGCGAAACAAATGTTCTTTTTCTTTCACTCTAGCTCAATATTGTTATTTATTGTCCCAAAATATTGTCAGAATGGTTTATAAATTGAATCGCAATACTATCCGGGATAAATTTGTTTTGTCTGGTAAGAAGTAACTGTTGAGTAGCAATCCATCTTTCGCAGAATTCGGTTACAGCGGTTTTCACTTGAGTGTTGAAAGTAATTCGCTTTTGCTTTGGTTTTCAATAACCTCGTTAAGCGATTGGCTAAAACCTCGCCCACTTTGCCATTCAATCAGAAGTAAAACCAATCCTGACTCGCTCGAGACGTTTTCCCGCGCTTAGCGTCGGCTACATGTATCTGCTTCGATTTTTGATTGGTTCACTGGAAGCTCTGTCTTGCTTGTGTTTGGTTTAGCGACACTCAGTTAAAAACTGTTCTAGCTTTGTCTGACATTTTTATACGTCTTGCTTTGACTCAGATGTATGGAAAGCGCAGTCAAACTTAATGATTAACACCAACCTTTTTCCTATTATATATCTTTAGAAATACATACAAAATATTATACTAACTATAATTACTGCTTAAAAACAAACAAACAAAAAAGAAAAACAACAACAACAACAACAACAACAAAACACCTCCTAAGCATCTCCATTTTGTTTTATGTTTCTCAGTTCAGATTTTTCCTCCCTCTCATTCCTATTACAGTAACCTGATTTCTAGAATTTGTTTAAGAAGTGCTATTCATTTATATAACAACTAAACTGTTGATTGGGTTAGTTTTCTTTTCCGAGACACTTTCCCCTTTCCCTTCATTCACTGTTTGTCAAAGCAACTTGCCCCGACAGAAAGCAATTCAAACCAAATATTGAAGGTGAGGGAATGAGGCACTAACTGACGTGAGTGTCGCAATCTTGAGAGGAGGGTGTCCGCGTTTAGTTTGACGTGGATTTGGATGTGGATTTTTGGTACGTTTAATAAACTCCTCATTTAGGGAATTCCTATAAAATGTTTAGTTTTCAATTACACTCTTTGCCTCTCTCATAAACGTGATGTCGGCCGGTTGGAAAGAGTGAAACCGACTAAAGAAATATCAGCAAATTAACAAATGAATAACTCCAAGAGAGCCTTGATTACCGATGTCTTCCCTGTGACTGTCATTTTGCATCATAGACGTCGTTATAAGGGTTGATGTTTGATGTAGATGTCAGAGTCATTCGAAGATGTACACGAAGCGTAATCAACTTGGCAACACCCTGTTAGAAAGGCAACGGCGCCATTTTCCCGCCAAAACGCAAATGAAAATTGCTGCTGAGCGCCTCAATGACTTTTCACGCAGTAATCTAATCTATTTCCTACATGTATGTCATAAATCGTATAGACCTCTCACTCCTCCTTTGCTTTCATGCCATCACTTTTACGACAAAACTTGCATAAACAACGACAGCAAAACTTAAGAAACATCAAAGTGCAAGTAACAATAAACAAAACAAAAAGTGCAACGTCTATTGAATACTCCCAGTACCATGGCATGTTGAAGGACTGGACTCGAAGGTGGGATGCTCCGTTATGCCTATGCACAAATTCTATCCAATCACCTGTCAGTTCCAAGGGGGTCCGACGTTGGTCTTTTATGAGACGAGAGACACGTGTAGCATTTTGCTTGAAACTGTGGAGAGAGCGACAGCATGTTAACATAAAAAAGAAATTTCTCCATTTTGTAAAACAGTCATAATGTTAGTTGATTAATGTAAATGCTTCTACTGATGACGTTAAGGGGAATTTGACAGATAACTTCAAGAAGCATTGACGCAAATTCTAAACGCTGCTAAAGTTTTGGAAACTATTCAGCCCTGAGAATCAAAATTTTCTTACTAACATTATACACAAACAAAGTTTAAACAACGTTTAAGCGAAGTTTACATAAATTTCAAGATAGCCATCAGTAGTATAGTAACACAACACCAAAGAGTCACTCTAAGAACTTGTCGTGTGTCATCAGTCAACAATGCTGGCGATCCGCCCAATAACGCTTATTACTTGCCGTCAAGGATAAGGTTTTGCATTCATTTGGTTGTGTGGTTAGTTGGTTTTAGTTGGTTTCTGTCTCATTGTTTATTACTTTTTATCAACAGTGTAAGGCAGCGGTGTCAGGCAATTTTAATTGGAATAGCTTTGACAACTTTCTTTGATAGCTAGTTTTCGTAGCTTTCCAAGAAGAGACGTAACTATTACACAGACCAAGTTAGACGACTCATAAACAAAGTCTTCAGGCAGGTGCGTTGGAAGTTTGATATTAATATATATATTTTTTGGATAATATACCTCGACTCAGACAAAACTCGTGAAATAGATGTGTGCAGCTCGTCTTCACTGGGCGATCAGTTACTCTTCATCTATGTATTTTCTCTCTCTCTCTCTCTCTCTCTCTCTCTCTCTCTCTCTCTCTTTCTTTTGCATAGAGTACGTCACGAAGACGCTACAGACGATGTCCTGCATGGTCGAATGTGGATGTACCATAGAATCTTCCCCTCCCCCCACCCCCAAATTCATGTCAACCTGTTTTCGTACTTGTATGATTTTGAATGCAAGGAGCTTTCGTTATCCTTATCGAGATCGCATCTCTTTCAGAAGATGTCTAGGCCAATTGCTCCAGCTTGGATTTTTTCGTTATGACTTGCAGTGTGAATACCCCAACTAAGGCCACCCAGGGAAATTCTTTTGACATTGACCAATTAAAAAAAGCCAAAAATGTCCTTTTTATGTACTAGGATCGCTGATCTGTCAGAAATCTAAGATTCCGATCTAGTTTTGTCTAATGGCTTTGTATAAAGTTATCACACTGTAAACATACTACAAAAGCAATAAAGTAATTAGCTCCCTTTTTTCAATAGCCAAGGAAGAACGCTCTTCTTATTTAGCCACATGAATATTTTTAAAGGTAATAAGGATGTTAATTGCATACTACGATTATATACCACTTTAAAATGGAGTGAAATGTAAAAAAAAAAAAAAAAAAAAAGAAAGAAGAAAAAAAAATTCCTTTAAACGTTGTTTAAGTAACAACTGTTGAGAGGGACAATTTCTGGACAGCATGCATGTTATTTCTCAACCAAGAGTAATTGTATCAAATGTGGCCGGTTATTCCCCCTCTTTGATCAATTTTATGCATGCCTATATATTACTTCACTCTTGGAAAAGGAAACAAAAAACAGAAATTAAAATAAATACTATTACAGTACTAACTGGGTGTAAGAGGCCTTGGGAAATCCAAAGCAAAATGACTTTGGACAAGAACCACTTCTGCTTTCCCTAACGACTCCCCCGTGCTAGCATCTGGTTTAATATTATACTGTTCCTTTACTTTGTCCATGGTAGGAAACATGAATACTCGGCCAATGATAGTAGCCAATAAAAACCCTGCAACGTTGATCAAACGTTCAGTAAAGGTCATGTTGTCGTCTAGACCAGTAAACGGTTGAGGGGCATACGATAAAGGATTAGAGCTCTTGAAAACTGGCAACATGGCGTGGGTTAGACCTGACGGGCAAACCAAGACGAGTTTCACATTGAAGAACTCTGCTACAAGTCCACTGCAACATTGTTCATTCTTAATTTATGTAGTATTACATATATCATTTGGTTAAAATGGATCCGCTTAAATCATAACGTGCGCCTTAGCACAACTTTCCTCCCTACAATCTCGTTGTATAAATATTGGCCATGCATGAAGTAATTTATGCAACCTCGAAGAGATGAATTTAGAATTAAAATATATAAACAGTAGAAGCTGGCATTTACGTTCTTCGATATGAAGACCTATCCAAGAGCTTTATTTTATTTACTCGTGATTTTTGAAGCTAAACTCTACTTCGGAGATTAATCGGTAGCTTCTACCGCTGCATTATTATAGGTGCTTCCATTTACAATGTTTTTAGTCAAATGCTATTTTTACGCAAGTAAGCGAAGTTAACCCGGTGATAAAAGACGATTCAGATTAGGCAGGAGCGAATTAAGACACAGAGAATGTAGAAAATATTATGAGCACGATAACAGAGAACATCGGTTACTAAATGTGTGAACAAAATATCAAGCTATATCAGTGAACGGCCATACCTTGAGTCCTCGATTTGCAAGTTCTTCGCCGATGCGCTTGAACAAGAAATAGTGACTGCTTCCAAACAAAGGAGTAAGGATAACATCTTCTGCTTTAGTATAGCCAGGAAAGCAAAGAGAAGCGCACAGAAATGCGACTGAAAATCCTAGATTCATTCCAGTGGACGCCATTTTGTCATACTCTTGCAAATCACGCAATACGCCTGTATCACGATGTGCTTTGTGTGCTTGTCACTTTGTAAATAATTTAAACGCGTAAAAAAGTTGGTAGTCTAGAGGAATTTGGATTGTCTTGTGCTTGCTACTAATATACATATCTTTTAATTGTTTATCTTCAGTTGTTAGACAGTGAACAAGATTACAACATCATCCTCCCTAAAAGAAAATGATCATGACGGCTGAAAGTCGACCATAATTTACCAACACCTGCATTAATTTCCTATCTCCACGACCTGCTCTCGTCTGGCCTTGTAGCACAGTCGGTAAAACAAAGATGAGCTGCCACACCGACAGCACCAACAGCTGCCACGAGTCAGCATGCTACCACGAGTCAGTATGGCTAAGATCTAAGAGCAGCTAGCTTCCTCAAATACATACTGAACGTTTTAAAAAATAGTTTTAAACAACAGGTTGTGTTTCGAATATAAATAAGCAATTTAGTTGTACCTTTTTATCATCAGTTTTACCCGTTTTGAATTTGTAAAGCGCTTTTTGGATAAATTCTTAGTCATTTTATCTTTTATTAATTGTAACACTTAATATGTATTTTTCTCCTGATTTTTATCAAATGAAGAAAGACATTCTTTGATTATTTATTTTAATCCGAAGTCGTATTGAAGTTTGAATCCTCCCAAGGTCAAATATTTCTCAGTTTGTATCTTGTGGTCCTCCATTTCCATTTTCGGGGGTAGCACTCAGAGAAAAATTATTGGGTTGTTTTACTTTGAGTAACTCTGTGCTTTCCATCTTCTATTCTAGTGCTGACTAGCGCAACTTTGTGATCATTATGGTGCAGTTAAGCAAAAATCAGAGATTTTCTACTTTCTGTCCTTTTAAACCTTTTTTCCATCGTGACTTCTGATTGGGCAACTGGCCGTTTTCCACCTAGCTGACGTTATATGTATTTAAAATTCAAAAGAAAAATATACATGTGTGTGTTTCGCTCATAAGTTGATCGTATTTGCATCTGCAAATACGACACATGTGTAATGTTATTTCTTGAACCTTGTTATATCATATTGTTAGAATTCTCCACAACAGGGAGTTCACATGACATGTAACAACAGCAGGTAATTAACAATGGAATTGGGGGCATGGGAAAGAAATGCATTTGTTTTCCATATAACAAAACTTCCAAAGACTAGAAGTCCCTCAGGAAACCGGTAGATATTATTTCCCTCGGATCTCAAAGTTTCCCTCAGCTTCGTCCCGAGAACCTGTCATAAAGTGCTAAATTTAAATTTACTACGTTCGTTGATCCTGGCGAGTTGAATCTGAGAAGATAGATAATCTTAAACAAGACTAAGGCATAGTAAATAGCGTTTATTAAGAAGGCATTTGCAATTATTTCACTTTCATAAGTTGAGCACTTTCACAACACCTAAAACCATGTTTACCCTGTTAAAATAATTCAATCCCGCGATATTTCGAACTCTTAAGGGAAACTATTAATAGTTCGAGACAGTCTGGGTTGTAGACAACGGATAGTAAATGACTGGAAAAGCCAGTACCAAGGAAAACGATCTGAGTTCAAGACAACCGCGCTTGAGATGACGAAGTTCAAATGTAGTCACATGGTCCAAAGCATTATACCGGCGCGCTCTAAGAACGTAGCTATTAAATTGCTAAGATTACTGACTTTTGTGTGCTATTTACAGACAGTACTTTGCAAAGGAACTATCAAATAACAGTCTCTTTGGCGTCAACCACTAATATCTCGCCATATTCCACAGCCTGTACGGATTTTTTGTCATTTCCGTTCAGACTGCGTAACCGGGTCCTGGTGTAGGTTATCGTGGTTTCCGCCATGCTTTGAAAAATCTTTGGATCGCAGGTGAAATACAGTTTGAATTCTTCCCTGAAATTCTCGTGGCAAATTGTGTACGCCAGGGGATTTGCCGCACTGTTGGCGAACAAAATGATGTTAGTAAAAGCAACCATATCCCAGAAGTGAGGGTAGTTTTGCCCATTGCCGAAATCCAGCCAAAGCCACATCACGTTATTGGGCAGAACACAAATGGCAAAGAGGAGAGTGACGACAATGAGCATGCGCACAACTTTGCGAGCCTCGTTTCGGTGTGCATTGTGTAGAACGGCATTTACCGCCAAAGCGTTTTTCACGCTTGAACAGGCCCTTAGCTCCAAACCAATTTTTAGATACGCAAGTGTGATCACGGTCAAAGGCAAAAAATATTGCAAGACAAAAAGCGATGCAGTGTAGGTTTTTCTGTAGCCAATTCCAGGCCAATATTCTCTGCATTCCATGGTAGCCTTATCCAGGTTTAAGACCATGACATAAGGTGCCGTCAGTAGAATACACACGATCCAGATGATGATTATAACAACCATGGCGTACTTTTTCGTCATCTGCTTTCGCAGAGGATAAACGATTGCCCAGAACCTATTGAGGCTCACTGCAGTTAGCGTAAAGATAGAAGCGAACATGGCCACGGTCTGAAGCGGGTATAAGACCTTGCAGAAGAACCGTCCGTAAGGCCATCTGTAGTGATTCTCTTGCACGGGAATATCGAACGGAATACAGATGCAAGTGATGGCGAGATCCGACGCTGCGAGGTTCAACACGAAGAAATTCGTGACGGTTCGCATTCTCCGACGTCTTGCGATCACCACGCAAACCAAAGTGTTACCGATGACACTTATAAGGAAGATGACAGCGTAGAATGACAGCTTTATTGCCTTGAAAGCGGGAGTTTCGCCAGAAGTCGCTACTGATGCGTTGTCGCCGTTAGCTGGTTTAAAATAAGAGCTGCTGTTGATCGTAGATGCGTTATTTTCCATATCGCGGAGCCCTTGAATGCTCGGAGTCAACGCCTGAACCGTTAAGCTATGGGATTGTTTAGGACTGTTAATGTCTGATCTCTCCTCTTCTTTCCAAGAAGGCTTATACGACTCTGTGCAGTGACAAAGGTCTGGAGTCTTGAGAAAAATTTAGAATTTCCGCAATGAAGAGTTCCGTTCAAATTCGCCCCAAAGGCCACCTCGACGAGCCGATCAAGGTTACGTGGCACCTGTAAATTTATAGAGAAAGCAAAAGAGAAAATCATCAAAATTATGCATCACCTGAAGAACACATGCAGATTGGCACAATGTGTGCCGCTTGGTTTTTCTATACCATCGCAATAATGAACAAAATGTTACCATTAATTATGAATGTTCAATCGAGACAAAAACCACACAACTCACGTACACATAGCTATTAAGAGTCACACAAACGAGAAACTATTGTTTTGACAGGGAAACCAGGTGTTAAGTATAGATAATAAATCAATTCTGACGTTCTTCTTTACTTCCTGAGGTGAAAATGTCTAGAAAGCAGGAAGCAGTATTTTGTTACAAGTTAATAATTCCAGAGAAAGAAGAGTAGTTTTAATTTTTAATACTCGCATGTAGGTAAAGTTAATTAAAATAATTAATATCAACCGGCAGACAGATTGAGATAAACAATATGGCTATTTTCAACCATTTGTTTTCAAATTAGTCTCATTACTAACTGTGCCAAACAGCTCAACATATTTACGTTTTAAATTCAAATTTATATTTAAATATAGCTTTGAACGCTACGAACAATATTATAAACTGAAATCGTGTTATATCTCACAACTGTGTTCAGGTTTTCTTTAATGGCTACTGCTAAAAGTTCTGATGACAACAAGGGATCAAAAAAATGCATTACTGCACGGGTATGAATGTATAGATTAATTTCAAACTATTTCCCGCGAAACGTCATAACATGACCTTGAACGGGTGCTAAAAATACTTGTTGGATCAAAACAAAACAAAATGAATGTAATATTTAAAATGAGCCGAAACTGATTGAAGTCAGTGAAAGAATCTGCTGGAATCCATTTAGGACGCGAAACCTCATAAATTGTCGCTGAACACTTCAACTGCGTGTTTGATAAAACTGGAAATTATGAGAAGAAAAGAAAGTTTCGAAACTAAGCGTTACATTCCATTTTGACGAACGGAAAGGTCCTATTGGAATCGCGTACCTTTGCTCCGAAATACATTTCATTTTCAATCTGGTTTGCTAAGGGAGGGGGTGGACTGATGAATTTAGGGAGGGGGGGGGGGGGCATACTAAAAAAATATGGTTTCAAGGCGGAGAGGGCCTAAAAATATGATGTTAAAAAATTAGCATTATGTGTATTTCCGCCATCTACAATACAGTAAACACCCGCATATAAGAACACATGGATTAAGAACATCAGGCTGAAATTTGGCAAATAAAGCATCACTTTTATAAGAACAATATCAGCCTGGCAAAAAAATAATGTTCTTATAAAATGGGAAGGGTGTCAAAATTACACAAATTACCATAAACACACCTGCTGACCAATGGTATTAGCTAAGTTTTGGGCACCTTTGTTCTCTTCAGAATATCTACAGAACTATACATACACCCTTCTTGTTACTGTTTTGTTACATTACTGATTACAGTAGACCTATTTGAACATTAGGTTTTTAATTATTGTTCCATCAATTTATGTAATTGTCCAAAAACATGATTAAAATTTCTAGCAACATTTTTTATGCTGTACAGCACTGAATTTAAAAAAAATTTAAGAACATTTAAGAACATCCTGAGGCTGATTTTTCACTAAGCATCCGATAAATAAGAACACAATCAGTCTGACCTCTGAAATTGTGTGTTCTTATATGCGGGTGTTTACTGTATTGCAATATATTCTGCCAGAATGCCTAAGGCCCTGTCCTCACTTGCGACGCAAGCATATGCATAAGCATTTCCATAACATGTGCCTTCTTCTTTTGCTTATGCTTATGTCGGTGTTACAGTGAGGACATTTTGGCATAACTGATAAAGTGCTCGCTGATTGACTGAAAGTCTTTCGCTTATGCTTATGCTCCTACTTATGCTTATTCCATCATGTCATAACTGGACACAATAACGACAGAGCAGAAGAAGAACGCAAGGTTTTGATATTCTTACGCTCATACTTATGTCCGGCCGTCCTCAGTAGCGCATAACACTTTAATTTACAGCGGCTGTAAACTAAAGCAATTAATTATGCTTATGCCCCGGTTATGCTTATGCTTGCGTCGCTAGTGCCGCGGTCTGGGCTAAATGTACAATGGAATCACGATTTTTCGAACCTCCAAGGGAAACCAAAATTTGTTCGCAAAATCCGATAGTTCGAGAAATCGGGGGTAAAATTACAGCGTTTGGCTGAGGAGGAGAAACGAATTTTGGTTCGAGTTTATCGGCAGGTTCGAAAACCTGAGGGTTCGAGAAATCGGGATTCCCATGTATAACCTGGCGCTCGTGATACATGTAATTGATAACATCGTTTCGTTATGCACCATTCATAAACAACTGTCGACAACTGAATAAAATTGCAAACACAACTGTCAACATTCAAGTTTCATAGGCATCAACTGATAGGCGAGGAAGTTAATTCAAAGAGAACTACGCAAAATGTAATCTTAGTATTAGAATTTCTATCAGACAACATTGTATTTTTCTACATACACTCTCATGGCCCTCTTAGATGCCCCATCGAAGAAGATTCTAAATTACACTCAGACTACCGTCTGTAATGCTGACGCGGTTGTTTGAAAGGTGGATAAAGCTTATATGCGGGCTTATACCCACTGGGTAAATCACTATCAAGCGGATAGCGTGGTTTGTTTGGTTAACACGCACTTATCCACTGGATAGCGTTACTGATCCAGCCTTCCAACGACTGGGACCAGATCTCTACATGCAGGATTCTCACGGTCAAGGAACTCACGATCAACGAAATCAAAATATGAAACATCATGCCATCTAACAAGAAAAAAGTAGTACTTTGCCAAGATTCCCGAAACTAAGTGATATGCCAAAAGTTGTGTGGCTTTTCTCCACCTACATTTTAAAGTATCCAAAGCACGAAAAATGTTCCGCGACTTGATAACCTAAAATGAAGCAGTATAAAAAAGAAATAAGAAATGAAATTCATTGCTCAAAATTATAGCAACTTCTGTAGCAACTTCATAAGCCAGTGAAATAAACTTTGGGTTTAGTGTCGATTTGCGCCTACTATTTGGTATGCAGATTACCTAAGAACATTGGCATTCAGTCAGAATCAACCCTATTAGTGGCAAACCCTATTACTGGCCATGTGATCTTTTTGATGATAGCGTTCTAATACATGTCTGTCAATTTATGTGTCAGTGAGCGCTCAATTTTAAGACATGTAAAGGCAATTGCCGAATATTATATGGAGATATAAAAAATTATTTTTACACCCTGATTTAAGCTGACTGCCTCATATTTATTCACTGTGGTTCAAGCTGACTGCGTCATATTTATTTGCTGCGGGAGGCTCGATATTACAAATACATGTGTTATCCCAAAAATAGCCACATCCAGGCGTTCAGTTGTTGGGGCGCAGCGCGAAAAACAGCGCGCGAAAAAATAACATTTTGCGCGTTTCGCCCCAACTAACTGAACGCCTGGAAGAGGCTACCCGAAAAATCAAAGCATAACTAAAGCGTGATGACAAAACGAGAATGAATGAAGGCGACTCCAGTCCAGAGATAAGCCATTATTAACACCAGAGTGAATCAAAGTATGTACTGGCCAGCACCCTGCTCAGCAGCCCTCTTTCAAGAGGTTGATGAAAACGAATGAAATAAAATAAATTGTATCTATACCGTACATTAAACTGATAAACTTATGCGAGGTCTTTGACAATGATCACTTGATCAACGTAACCAGCTGTTAGCGCAGATCAACAAAGTTTAGATCATTTTAGAATAGATTGCCTTCAGATATTTCCCCTGTTTTTAAAAGGAAAGAATCTTCAGTTATAAAGAACGTTTGTAGGACTCAAACATGCAGCACTGAAAAATTTATGAGTAATTGCCGATATGTGATAGTCTTCGTTCGCGAAGGAGGCGAAAGCCAAAGAGAAGTTATGTAATCTCAAGGATTTTTTTTGCTGTTAATTATCTTGTTGCACCTGGTGAGATAGCCATGTTAGAAGTCACTGACTTTCGATCGATTGCCGGCAGAACACAACCAGCCGTTTGTTTAGATATAGTAAAATTTCCAGACTGCTCAGAATCGACTGGGCTGGTAGTCTCCTTAGTCGAGCACGCGCCTGAATTCCTTTGGTAAGTCCTAGGTACGTGACTCAAAAGCATATTCCACATAGTTTCTCTGAGCAATAAAATTGCACGTTTATCCGCAGGGATAGTTACTGCCTCAAGCTACAAATGGCGAGAAAAACATGATCACCTCATGGCGCTCAGAAAATTTAAACCATACCCCTTTTAACCAGTTCTTTACATATTTCGATGCGTATTGTCAGCAATACGCTATTCCGTTCCGATCTAAACCGCGTCCAAATTAAAGTACTTAGAAAAAGGAAATGAGTCGAGAGAACTTAGCGGGGGCCATAATTAAATGCACTTGAATTTGACGCCATGAAAGAAAGAGTTATTTGTGGGAAGGCGAGCAAATATTTATATGGAGATGTAAAGTGCTAGTGCCAAGGGCCTAAATTGAAAAATAATGGAATCATCACAGCTGGTTTTTGCTCCGGTTCGTTGAGCAATTGCTAGATTTTCTATAATCAAGCTTAGCGTTAACCAAGGAGAGGTTTTCAGTAAGGAAACTCAACAAAATAGATCTCTTCTACATATACAATCTTCACCATTTGTTGAGTAGCATGCTTTAAACTAGGCGAAACTATATGCTGGCCAAAGTGCCCACTTTATTTTTGCCATTGAAATACGTCACTCCATAGAATTTGCTTTTCAGTTTGACCGGGAGGTGCTGGGTGTTGCTTTGAGTATCAAAAGCTTGCCAATTAAATCGTTTATCTCGACAATAATCTATAGTTCTGCTGAATAAACGTTGTGGGATCGTTACATAACGCAGTTCATGATGCAAATCAGTAAGTAATCTTTGTTATCGCCGTTTGGAAATCGCCTATGATTGCAAAAACGTGGTTTGCACCTGAAGCATTGTCCCTCTGAGCAGGAATTGCTTATTTGCGCTGGACTTGAGCAGAAATTTAGCCTTGGAAAGCAAATTTATAACTCACTGAAAGGCAATTGCAAGCCCTTTGAACTCGTCTGCCTAGCAAGCTGTCTCGGTTATGTTAATCAAAAACAGTTACTCACCCGAACTGGAAGAGGTAGCAAAGCAAGATATATTTTTTTTCTTTTTTCGGTTACTTACCGGTAAACAATGGTCCCGTGTGGTTCTTAGAGGCGTTAAACTGCTACAAAAGGTAGCGTATTCGAGTTGAAAGTCATGGTATTCATTGGGCGTCTAAAATGCCTTATGTTTTGACGTGACTGAAATAGCTGAACTCTCGACCAGCTTTGAAGTTGTTGAAAAACGAATGCCATTTGATACGTACCCCATTTATATCGACGTCCATTATCAAGAGATCTGTGATAGAGGAAAACAAGATTGTGGGGGATACGTGATAATTTGGTTCGGAACTTAATTTCACGGGAATGTGGGCCCGAGAGCTTTGTCTACCTATCGTCATTTCGAGTGTTTCCTGCGTTCATTTTACGATGTACAAAGTTCTGCTTGTGAATGCGTCATTGAGAATAATTATAATATGAAAATTGATTTTTGAAGAGTAGGTTGTGTTTACAAATACATTAAATGGAACAAGATCCCGTTTACACATGCAAGCTTCGTTACTATTGTTGAACTGTTGGTTGATGTCTTTGGCTAATCCACAAGTGCCTGTGGGTTATGACGTCATTACATTGAAAGTAATTTTGGACGTCTTGTTTCAATTACTCAGCACTGAATTGGTATGCACAGGAATTTTACGAGTCAAGCATGTATTTATGACAAAAATCTATTTTCTTCTTTTTATTTAAGCAATTTGAATAGCATTTATCTGGGCGAAAAAGGTCACTGTAGACCTGTAACCGACTCCCAGGTAAATAAATCATGAATTTTACCTATCATGCTCGTCTACTTTGAGTTCCGGGCCGGTGTGGTTTCACTTGTATCAGCGGATATATAATGTTATTTTTCTGCTTGATAATATCTAGTTAATTAGTAGGGATAACATGAAAATGGAAAGATCTTTTATTTGTTTCTAAAAAAGGAAACCCTTTAAGTAGGAATAACAACACTATCAAGATTGGGTATTTGTTTTGGCAATAATTATACAAATAAAAAGGCAATCAAGAACGATATGCACAAAGGATAAAAAATATCACAAAACAGCAATACACAGTTTCTTTCAATCGTGGTTCTAGTGATTTTCTTTAGTACGGGCGCGGAGCAGCACATTCCATGTTACATTGTCAGACAAAATACAAAATTACCTGCTGGTTCATACATGACTTAGGGTTACTGTGCATGTTTTTGATTAGATATGTCGTATATATTCCTATAATATTCTCCGTGATTAATGCGCTACAACTTTCAAGGTAGACTTTGTAAAAAAAATATTCTAACCTTTATTCCTTGCAGTTCGCCCTGTCGCTTCCTTTGAGGCGAACTTCCGCTCGCAAACTCGACGAATAACTGCCAAAGCTAAGTTCGACCTGGGCCAAACCTACACCAGACCAGTCTGCTAAAGCCTTGATAAGTATCTTTCATGATCATGATTTTGCAATCAACGGAATCCCTAAGTACAATCAAGTGAAGTGGTATCGAGTAAAACCGCTCAAGTCGTCAAGCTAAGTTGTCATTTCAAGTTAGTCCACTGGGATCATACTCCGCTAAAATAACAGCAACTGCGAGACTCCGTAAAATTCGATGAAAATTTTGCAAAGCTCGTGGTTTGTCAAGGTCAATTCGCTATCCCTTTAGTACAATGCAACTTGATCATACTGTAGAAGATATCTTTGCCCTTTAGAATATCATTTCACACAATTGCAATACTGAAGACCGGTAGCTGTAACTTTACGCGCTCAAATTGGACTTCCCGTTATCCTTTTCGCTCCCGATTGAAAGAGAAAAAGCCCAGAAGGGGTGGGAAAAGAAGGTCACGCTGAATTGCATGGATGAGAAATAATGATAATAACTGACGGAACTAAGGCCAAAGTTTATTATATATAGCTGATATTTCATTTGCTCCTGTGGCATAAATCGACAAGAGTTTCTTTGAATTCTCATCTTCCTTAGTCCGATTCAAGTCTCGTTGCTCAAGTTGTGGCGTACCAATGGCTGAACGAGGAAGCCTTCCTTGTTGCAATCTTGTTCGTTCACGCAACTTACAATCGCTAAGGAAGAAGCTTGACAAAGATAACGTTTTTCTGTGTACTAATTTACCCTCAATCATGATTACTGACGAACACCCGATGCTTGTCCAATTTATGTCGCATTACTTGCAATCTCTCCCACAAAGTCTTCTTTTTTGGCATTTTCTTCTCCAGGCTAATATTTTGTTCATAGGTGAAAGGACAGGTTAATACTGTTTTCTTTGTACCCAATAAAAACATATCAGCAGTCATTACAAGCAATAATTATATTTGCATATGACAAGGTCGGTTTTCTTTATACACTAATATCATTTTCAATTTAGTTAACAGGTTTTCGTTTATCATGATTGGCTAATACCGTTTATTTCAAGTACCGAGGTAAATATACTCTTGGTTCCCAGGATATTTAGCATACTACCAAAAATGTAAACTCTTCCTTTTTCAAGCTAAATGTCTTTTTTTCACACCTGTCCACCATATCGATGATTAAACCACAGTCCCTTTTAGAAAAAGTCTGAACAATAATGCGAAATGTCTATTCAAATACCCCTCAAGGGAGAAGGCTCCAAAGGACCGCATTAAAGATTGCTTTTAGACAACGATCATGAAACACAAAACTCTCATAAACCCAAAGCTTTAGAATGTTCATTTCAAAGTCTAACTTCTCTTATCATTTATATGTTCAAGAACACGGCATTATTTAATATTAATACTACTACTTGTACTTCTAGTTTAGACGCGATACAGCTAGTCCATGTTACTTAAGACTCAATTTTGGCCACTTTATACATGTAGCTTTGCATTCAACATCACGTCGGCAACCAAAGACACAATTACTTAAGCTTCACAGTCCTACCTTTTCTCTGCAACTTAAGCGTTGTGGATTACATCGACGCGCTCTTAAACCTTCCTTTGACGATTCTCTTGCAGATTCGTGGCGTAACAATATCCCTGCCGTCTTATCTTTTAAACACTTTAAATTGACACAGGTGATTGCGCATGTCTTGTGAAACCTCATATCAATTATGTCAATTCAATTATCATCTTCTAAGAGTTTACTAATTTGTACCCTATGAAAGAGTGGGTTGTTATGACTACAAAGGTAACACAGTTACATGTACTTCTAGACGACAAAGATGTTTCTTCGTTATAAGTAAAAAAAATGGAAATAATAGAGAGAGAAAATGCTATATTTTCAGAGCTGCCTCTTTAAATTTTAATATTACTTAAAGACTTTTTTCTACCCTCAAAAGAGACCGACATAATACTATATTTACAGAGATGCCTCTATGCTTTTTAACAACTCTTTTTTTTCTTTACTTCAAGAAGAGCGACAGAATACTGTATTTACAGAGTTGCCGCTTTGAATTTTAATTTTCCGTTAAAACGCGGATGCATTAAAAAGAGAAACTACACAATTTTGAGCAAATTAGCCTGAATGTCCACCTGCAGGTGAGTGATGAAACGAAAAAGCTTCTAAAAACGTGGCGCATCTAGCCCTTTATCCTCATTCATGTCGGGTAGCACACAAAATTTACTAATTAATTGCCACAGCGATAGTAAACACAACAATGATCTGAGCCCACAATTGTTGTTCCTTGCACGGAAGATTTCATTTAAATGCTAAATTTGGCTAAGTGACAGTCTAGTTCCATCGGTTTAGCTTAAATATTTATGTTCCGAAAGACGTTCATCTCATGCCGAAAGGGTTGAGATGTATTTCTCCATTCGCAGTGTCTAATTACTCTAATCTTAAAAAAAAAAAGACTGAAGTTATAAGTTTATAGTATCTTGCTCTTCTCGACAAGCTGTCTGAACTGGATGGCTTGTGGAAATTTTTTCCCGTATTTGTCTTTTGGTATTTCCTCAGAAGCACAATAGGCTTGATAAGTCGACACGCTCTCCATTTCCTTCTATGAACCATATCTCATTCCGCGTATGTGGTGAGTACGCTACTGACTCACTGGTTGTCAGAATTCCTTTCAGGTTGAAACTGATTTTTAGTAAGGCTACGCGGTCGGCTTCGTTATTCGACCACAATACATAAATCAATAAAAGAGAGAAAAAAATTAAAATAATTAATAATCATCGTTAACTAAAAGACGGCTTTGTTGATATGAAAACACAATTTGTAAACACCTGTCATTATCAGTAACGTGCATATAGTTAATATCGCAATTTCTTCAAAACATTAAAAACGGTAAAACGCTTTAAAATCATGTGTAAACAATATATATATATATTTATCACATACGGGGCAAAAGTTACTGAATGCTGATTGGCTGAGACAGAGGGCATTTTTATTCCTCGATCACGAGGGCACAAAGAGGGCATGATTACTTGATGCTGATTGGCTGAGCGCGCCTGCATCAAGTTGGTTTCTCGCTTCAAACGGATTTTGAAAAGGAATTAATATTTCAGAAACGTATCGCTTCTGAGGGGGTTTGTTTCATCATAAGGTGAAAGAACATCGACATGCAGCAAAGCGCAGTCTTTTGGTGGAAAAGCAAAGGATTTTTCCATCCAAAAAATGCGTTGATTCCCAGCCTGAGTTGGGATGGCCGGTGTCCCACGAAGCATAGGGTTACAGAGCTTCACGACCGCCAAACTGAACGTTAATTTCTTCGTTTCGCTTCGGGTTGCCTCATTAGTATCACAGGTTGCCTTATTGGCGCAAAAAACACCGTAAATTTTGTTGGTAAGTTAAGTTTTCGCAGTGGAAAGACGATTGAGTTTTGGATTCAAGAAGTTGTTAGACCTCGTTTGGACACTTGTTTACGTCTTTCATCGATCGATGAAGAAGTTTCACGCCGTTGCAAGCTTCGCAAAAGAGGTGAATAAAATTAGATTGCTTAAAGTTTTATTTGAAAAGAAATTGCTTGGAGTGAATTGAACTTGCTGTGTTTTGCTTACTATAATAGTAGGCTTCTCCCGTTCTACTGCTAGCCTGTTCTTTATGAAAACTGGCGAACCTGTTTACGTAACGGCAAGACCTTGAAAGTTTTCCTTTGAACAGAATTTTGCCCTTTTATGTGATAAACAAGTAATCGCAAGTGCCCTCGGCCAATTAAGGATTAATTTCATTGGTATTTTCAAAGTTTTTCCAATGTCTTCGTCGCTTTGCGACTCGGGCAATTTTGTGAAAACATTGAAAATACGCGTGAAAATTAATCCTTAATTGCCCAAGGGCCATGCGATTGCATAGACTTACAACTCAAACGAAAGTCCTATAACTTTTATAGCACTTCTTCCCTCGACAGTCATGAAATGCCAATAGATTATGTTAAATATATTTTACAAATGTGAAAATTTCAGATCAGGGTGAACGAAAAGGGAAGAAAAAGGCCCTTTTATGTTCATAACAGAGTAGAACTCATTTTAGCCTTTCGACTTTTCTTTTGGCTTGTAGCATTGTCCTCAAGTTCTATTTGAGCCCAAGTAGAACTTCTGGAGATCTTGCAAAATATCTTGGACAGATGATCTTTGAACGCATTGCGATAGCTTTCGTTCAGGATCGTATAGCAAATTGGATTGGCTGCGCTGTTTGCAAACGTTATTATGTTGGAGAATGCGACAAGTTCCCAGAATTTATCGTATTGAGCAGCGTTGCCAAAGTCCAGCCAAAGCCACATAACGTTGGTTGGCAAAACACACACTGCAAACATCAGTGTTACTACTTTAAGCATGCGCACTACTTTCTTCTCCTCGTTCGCTTGGAGATCCTGCAGGTAGCCGTTCCCGTTTTTTGTGCGCCGTGCAAGCTCCCATCCAATGCTGACGTATGCGCCCGCAATGACAGTTAGTGGAAGCAAGTACTGGAACACGAACAGGGAAGCTGTATAGGTTTTTCTTGCACTTTTGCTCGACCACTCCTCTTCGCACATGTCTGTTTCACCGTCCTTTTTCAAGACGCTCATGTACGGTGTGACCGAAATCAGCGACGCAGTCCATATTCCGAAGATGATCCATTTGGCGTTTTTGATGGTAAGCTGCTGACGAAGTGGGCGGTTTATTGCCCAGTAACGCGATAAGCTGACAGCCGTTAGGGTGTATATGGATGCAAAAAGTGCCAACGTCTGCAGTGGGTATATAACTTTACACAGCAGCGCCCCATATGGCCATTTGTGGTTCATTTCTTGCACGGGAATATCGAACGGAATACAGATGCAATTTAAAGCCAAGTCCGCAATGGCTAGGTTCAATATGAAGTAGTTTGTGACCGTCTTCATCTTTTTCCTTCGTAAAATAACTGTGCAGACAAGAGAATTACCGACTGCACTTGCAAAGAAGATAATTGCGTAGAGAGTTAGTTTGAGCGCTCTCAAATCAAATGTCACTGGTTCGGAATGCTGCATTGCCACCGTGTTGGAGTTTGTAGAAATTGAAGAATTTTCGGCAAGGAATCCTCCCTGTACAACAGACTCATTAAATTTCGTTTTCATCATTTGCTTATTTAGTTAGGTCGTGAACATCGATCGCACAAGGGTTAAATGAAAAACGTACAATTCCGAAAGACCACCTGGAAGCCAAAGAAAAAAACAAATATGTAAATAAAATAAAGTAAATAGGTGCTAGCCGCTAGTAGTTTGATTGTGATTGAAATAATTTTTATTTTTTTCTGTATAAAATTCTCTGTATCATTAAATTTCCTATTCAGTGCCTTTTAAACCTTTTTAATCGTTTATTTGTATATTTCTTTGTCGTTCCCTTGTAAAGTGTCCATATCTTACTTTGAATGACATGTCATGAAAAGCTCCCAGCAACTAGCTATATGCGATAGGCGGGCAATTGGTAGTCTGGTTCCAATGATTTACTTTAAATATTTATATTCCAAAAGACAGTCCAATGTCACAAGCGTTGGCATATGTGTACAATTCCGCAGAGAGAGTGTTTAATTATTTTCTTCGAAAGCATGTACGAAATAATTTCATAGCATCTCGCTTTTCGGAAGGGCTACCTGAATTGGCTTACTTGTAGAAAGCTTTTCCTCATCTTTTGTTATCTTCCCAAGTATTAATCCTTAGTCAGTACTATTCTTATTTCATTCTAGAAGCCATCTTTCTATTTAGTTTGTGTTAAGCACGCTATGACACTCGCTGGTTGTCAGAATTCCTTCCAAGACAAACTTGATTTTTAGTTAACCAACCCGGTTGGTTTTCGTTAGTCGACATACAGACGTACACCAAGCAAACAGTTAAACGGCGAAAAGGGGAAAAAAGCAATTAATGTTATTTGAAGGATGGATTCGTTTTAATGAAAACGCAAATTGTAAACACCTGTTCCCATGCAATAATGTGCATGCATGTAATCAACATCAGTTTTAGTTCCCCAAAACATTAAAGAGTTAAACATTTTACAATCATGATTACTACTCAAATTTACAATGAAAGGGGTCTGAGGCCTACAAATAAAAAAGATGTCGAGGCCTTTTGTTATTTTCTACTTGTAAGGCGCATTTCTCTCGTTTTCTAAGCGACAGCGGATGTTACGCTGAGCCGATTGCTGGTACTTCATCTTTCGCGGAAAAGAGAATAGACGACAGGCAAACAATGGAAACGGATGTTAAATGAATATTCTGGAGAAAAGTATCTAAACCAGCCTCACTAACTCGCTCCTATCCAGTGGCGGATCCAGACCTTGAGCTAAGTGGGGAATGGAGTGTTTTGCTTGCCCTGCCGGCTTTTCTTCCTCCTGTGATTTTTTTTCTTTTTTTAACCAAAGTAAAGGGGGGTGGAGGAGGCGGGCCCCCCGGTTCCCTCCTCTAGATCCACTGCTACTGCTATCGAGGTTCAGATGCGATGCTCATAGACACAGAGACAGCTTGGGTAGGCTGGAAGCGAAACAACAGTCTGACAGCAGCCAATGTAGAGAATTGTCATGGATGGTGATTATTATTATCAATGCTAATATAAAAGACCAAGTTAAATGTATGGCAGGGTGGAGGCAATGATCACTGTGTTTTCTTAACTAGCCGAAATGGCAATGAATGCGCAAAGGCTGCTTTACATGAACATCTGTCTCTTATACTCGCTTTGGTGAGTATCCCCGCGTGTAATCAAATTCTATAAATATTATTGTTAGAGGCATCTCTATTCCTATGCCCGACACGCCGAACAAAATGCTGTAAAACTATAAAAGATAAAGGACAAATGAGGCATTGAATGATACAGGAAAACACCTGAAACAGATATTAAGAATCCGGGCGGACCCACTTATCCGACAGCTCCTTCCCGTGATAGCGTAAAGAGGAATACCGACATTGCAAAGAAAACATGCATGTAGATGATTAAATTTATTTCATGTCTGATAGTAATCATAATCATAATCATAATCATAATCATAATCATAATCATAATCATAATCATAATCATAATCATAATCATAATCATAGTCACGAATATTTATACAGGATAGCCCTTCAGTACAAGAGTACTGTTATCAAAGGGGCCTTGTCTAAATAACATAATATAAGGATAAAAACTAAAATAAGAAAAGAATGACTTCATAACTTATTAACTACAATATACAAAAAATTGATCTAAAGACTCCCTAAATAGTACCCTAATGCTAATTTGGTTGACTTTTAAAGGTAAAGAATTAAAAACTGAAGCGCCTAAAAAAGAACTGCGCCAGAAGCGACTGTATTCATTACTGGAGCACGTACACAGGCTAAACCTAACGAACACCCAACCAGGCGCAAGGAAACAGATCATAGGACACGACAGAAGGTAACACCTGCTAAACATAAATACCGTACTTTCTCCCTCAAGCGTTGCCTTTCAGTTCGAAAATAACCGACTCACCCCAACCATTCTTAAGAAAGCAATCATAACTGATAAACTTAGAGAAAGCGGAAATACTTCACTTGTCGAACCAAAAGTAAGATTATACAAAAATGAGGTTTGTTCGGTCACATCGATCGAAAAGAAACGAGTACCTAAAATAAAAATATGCGAATAAGAGAAAAAATATGGTATTAAAAGAACGAATGGAGCATCGGCCATGAGCTTACAAGCGAACTTAATGATATCTCATGTAAAATAACGAAGTGGCCGGAAAGAAAATTACAACTCCCGTTGTATACAGAAAAAGTAACAACTAGTTGAAGACTCCATGCTGCAAAATGTCTGGCTTAACAAAGTAATTTATACTTACAGTCTGTATGTTTGTGAGGCGTAACGACTGGAGGTAACTGCAAAGTGGTAAAACACTTAAAACCAAACAGGAAGACGTTTACTTGGAAACAGGAACACAGATTATATAAAGAATGGCTAAGACAAAGTCTTAGCGACTGACTTGTGTTAGCATGTAATGTGATCGCAAAAAGTTAAAACGCTGTGAGGTGACAAGCTGTACAGCCGGGAACTGCCAACTGTTTGATATGCTTCATGTTAGAACTTCCAATTGTCAACGAATCTATTATTACATGTACTTAACAGCTGCAAAAGCGTACGCGACAATGTCGAAAAGTATTATGGGTAATGGCTGCCAACGGTTGCTTGATTGAAGCTAAAGGCATTTCACCATGACAGAGGGACACAGCACAAGCACGTATATTTATGCTTTTTCTTCCTGAAGCTCAAACAACGAATACAAAACTATTACTACCCATAATTGGCATAATATTAATCGGTATTGTCGCATTCGCTTTTACGCTTGTGTCGGAACAACCTTTATCGAAACAGCTGTATAAAACAAGAAGTTATTTTTAGTCTCAGTGCCATGATCGCGCAACCAATGCCCAATTAACGGTCATCGGATCGCGTCCGTCTAAATCCAAAATTGAAAATCTAGAGAGTTAAGAGAGAGAGAGAAAAGAAAAAAACAAACAGTTTGTTTTGGACTACCGCACTGTGAGCACTGGAAATCGTTTTCAAAGCGCTGGACCGGAAAATTGTACGTGCTTCTCCGAAGTTAAAATAGATGTCGTGCTATTTCCCTGCATGAATGATTAACTCAAAGCGCCACTGGCAGGACTCGCATTTATTAACCTGCTTGAAAGTCGTTTCTCGGAAAGTGCCGAACGGATTAAAGCGAAAAGCATCTCTTTCGAAACGTATTTATTTAAAGCGCAGGACAGCTAAAATATTTGTTTCTCGTTTGTTAGAAAGTGCTGTGTAAAGTTACCAGGTTTGTAGGTCCGCAACGTTTTTATCAAGAGAGGTCTCTTTCGAAAGCATTTTCAAAGCGCTGGGCAGGACAATTGTCTTCTATGCGTTTATCCTAAGTTTACTTCGAGAATAAGTCTTGTCATTTCTCAGCTGCATGCATGACTGATGCACGTGAGGCGGCACGGCAGCTGACAAGAATTGCATTTTAACCCTGCTCTAAGACTGTTTCGCGAAAAGTACTAAAAGGACTAAAGATCTCTTTGGAGAGCTCTTTCAAAGCGCTGAACAGTTAGAATTTTCCTTCCTTTTTCCTTTCGAATTGCGATTTAAATGCGGAACATAAATAAAATGAATAAAAATCGCACTCCTGATGATAATAGCTGAAAAAAATTAATAATGGAAAAGATATAAATATATACTCGAACCTCCCGTAAGCGACCACCCCAAATGTCAACCCTAGGTGGTCGTTTACGGGAGATGGTCGCTTACGAGAGTTTAGACCATACTGGGTCAAAATCTTGCCTCATTAGCATATGGTAACTGCGGAGACTTAAAATGCTTTATTCATTGGAAAAGTTAATTTCGAGAGAAAATCCGATTCTTCCCATCAAGATATTTCCATCCCCTGTACTATCCGGATCGCGACAATGTTACAACACCTTATCATCCAGTCTCCGCTCTATTATCTGATTAGTGGTCGTCTACGGGAGGTTAAAAACAAAAGAAATTTCAAGCTTTTAGCTCTAAAGTTGGTCGCGGTCGCTTACGAGAGCTGGTCGCCTACAAGAGGTTCCAAATATAGTGATTTGACTCGGAAACTTTAGGTATTTTGGAAAACTGGTCGCTGAGTAGGGGTGGTCGCTCACGAGAGGTGGTCGCAACCGGAGGTTCGACTGTATTTAAAATACCTGCAGGTATATTCTACATAACAAATTTTTCAAATTTATTACACTGCGTGCAGTCACGTGTATTTGTGTCAAAAATCTGTTGGGGACAATGGTGCAGGATTAAAAATTTCTTTTTATTGTCAAGGTCTGACCGTAAGGGAGCCATATCAATGAGTTTGTAATTTAATGTAGCTGAATATCCAATGAAAGTTCTGATGTGGATTCTATTATCGCTAGTGATCCATTCGCCCAAGCCAATTGATTATTAATATTAACATTTTCGAATACAGCTCTCTGCCTATTGAATTCATCACTTTGCGAAAATTTTGACAACCTGTTCACCACCTGCTTACCAATTGATTCAAATCATTTCCATTATGCAATATACTTTATGGAATTTATTTTCTACTAGAAGATTTCGGTTCTAAAACCCAACAAAAATGTTACATAAGTCTACAGTTCAAAACTACAGTTTATATTGTGCGAGTATGATTGCTTCCTCCCTCCCTCTCTCCCAAATATATGAAATTAAGGCTTCAATCAACGGTACTGTAAATGCAGGCATAATTAACGGTAAGGTAGGAAAAGGTAAAGTCTGCAAACGAGCCAAGTGACCCACCAGGCCGATGCTTATCTCCAGCATGAAGCGACCAGGAGTATTCTAGTCCACCCTGTTTGAGATACTATTCTATCGCAGGGTTACCCCACAGCATCAAATTCTCCTGTACCCATTTATACAACTGGGTGGCCGGGGAGAGGCACTGTGAGAGTAAAGTGTCTTGCCTAAGAACAAAACACAGTTTCCCCAGCCAGGACTCGAACCCAGACTGCTCGATCCAGAGCCGAAGCGCACTAACCACGAGGCCAGCGCACTTCCCAATTAAGGTTAAGGAGAAGTTAAAGAATACAAAATCAATGGCGTAACATAAATATTGAGAAAGAAAAAAAAAATCAAATCAGATGACAATAATGACACAACATGATAATGATATGACAAAGGAGGAGAAAATTTCCAGTCTTGTTTATTTTACTCTATTTTTAAACAACTTAAAAGGACTTTCTTGATTTCCTTTCTGTAAGCGTCGTTCATCATCGTGTAAAACAGGGGATTCAGAGCACTGTTAGCAAATACTACAATGTTACCAAACGACAAGAGCTCCCAGAAGTAAGAAACGTTTTTGTCAGCTCCCCCGAAGTCTAGCCACAGCCACAGGATGTTATTAGGCAAGACACAAGCAGCAAACAGTAATGTTACGGTAGCTAACATCCTTGTGACCTTTCTGGCTTCCTTGTAGTGAACTTCGCGGATAAAACTTCTCCTTCGCGTCGAAGTTTTTCGTTTCAGGTCTAAAGCAATACTGAGATGAGCGCAAGAAATAACTGTCAGTGGGATCACATACTGAAGAAAGAACAGTGACAACGTGTAGGCCTTCCTTGACCTCTCACTCTTCCAGTTCTCTTCACAACTTAACGTCGTAGAATTCAGCTGGAGGGTGGCAATATAGGGACACACCGAAATGAAGGATGCAACCCAGATCCAAAGAATCACCCACTTAACTCTCTCGACTTTCAGTTGTTGTCTAAGCGGATGTACGACGGCCCAGTACCTCGAAAGGCTCAATGCAACGAGAGTGTACACAGAAGCAAACAAAGTTTGAGTCTGCAAAGGATATATAACTCTGCACATGAACGCACCGTAGGGCCAATAGTAGTCCATTTCTTGCACTGGGATATCAAACGGTATGCATATACAAGTAAACACAAGGTCCGCGACTGCAAGATTCAAAATAAGATAGTTCACGACGCTCTTCATGGCTCTTCTCCTTAATATAATGAAGCAAACGAGACCGTTGCCCACCGCGCTTGTCGCAAATATTGTGGAATAAAGAATCAAAAGCACCATTTTCCAGTACTTGAGAAATTCACTCTTTGAAATCACATCATCAGCTGATGTGGGAAAGGTTGAGTTCCTTTGCAAAGTCAGGTGTGTTGGCGAAATTGCTCCTTGTGAATCGGAAGTTTCATTAGCCATTGGTAGATTACCCCCAAATATCCAACCAGAGGATATCGAACCTGGGGAAGATAGAACCTTTAATTACGTTTGCACCTGAAGTAGAAATAAGATTAATCAAAAATGGTATTTCTACATTATGACAACAGAACTATGGAATTATGAAAACAGAAATGTATCTTAACATTAAAACAAGTTCCTTGCCTTCCAGGAAACGTTTCCATCCATTCAGTTATATTCTTTTACATTATTTTTGCCCCCTTACTTTTCTTAAGCCTGTTCGGTAGTACTGTTCTCCCAATCGTCCAAATTGTATTCACGCGCACCAAACAAGAAATGTTGTTAACTCAATGCAATACTTGCTGAAAACAAACAAACAAAAAAAAGCGCTAATTGCCAATGAAATAGATTCCGAACCATTTACCTAATTTCAACGAAAGAAAAAAATGATAGTAAATAATTTCGCAATTGACAACTGAACAATGATGTTGTACATTCTTTATTGACACAAAGCAAATTTTTGTATTCAAGTATTGCGTATGAAAAAATAAAAGGTTAGAAAGAAATACACAGCTGAAGAAATCATTCAGCGATGACGCCAATACATCAAATTACAATATGGCTGTGCGGCTAGTTATTAGGCGGCATAAGGAGGCGCAGAAACTGATCTGAATAGATACACTTGAAGGAGAAAACTGGCAAATTCATTGCGTTCAAGGTTCCTCTTGAAACGTCTAATGATTGATCACGAGCTGCACGCTCACTGTCCAAAACTCGGTTTCTGATTGGTATTTTTACCTGGGAAACTGACCGCGCCCAGTTTCGAAGCAGTGTCAATTACACTTGAAAACCCAATTTCAAAGAAACATCACATTTCCCATGGCCAGCGAAAATGGTTTCGGGATCCGTAACTGCGCGGCTTATGTTAAAATATCAAATATACAGACGTACAAATAATGAAACTCTTCCCGTGCCCATTAGAATGTCTGGATTTATTTTAGAGGACATACTAATTGTTGTCTGGTATCAACTTGCTAGAGAGAAGAGGCTTCACTGGGGCTTGTAGTTCGACTAACGAACGAGAGCTAGTTATTTACTATTAAAGCAAACGAGTGCAACAATCTAGATATTACTTCTCATGTTGCTGAGGTAACAGGGTACGGTCTGAGGTAAAACTACATTAAGTATCACTAGCTCGTTTTACCAGAAAATGGCAAAAACGAAGAAAATGCAAAAAAAAAAACGACGAAGAAAAGAGGTTGAATTAAATATAGCATGGTCAACATTTCCCTTCATTCAATTGAAGATCGATAGTGGCAAGAGACTAGATCATAGCCTCTTGATAGTGGGAGCACATTGACTTTTAAGGTCTTAAACGCAAAAAAGTCAGATTATCGTCGGCCGGTGTTAACAAGAAGGCACTGAGGTACATGTACATGTATTGAAACGGGTCCAAACCCACAATGGCCTTCTTTTAATGGCGGATTTAAATGCTCTGAATCATTCAGCAAAGCAGCCGATTGCGAAACTTGTGTTTTCTTTTGAAATTCATATTCAACGCCGGTTTTGGTAACCGGGAAAATTTCTCACAAGCTCAATGGAGGACAATGGATAGGCAAAATATACGCCGTAAACCGTAACATGGCGGCTCACACGCTCTTCGTCAATCTCAATTTCTTGAAAAAAAAAAAAAAAGGACCAAATAAGAGCCTTTTTTATGTTTGTGTCAGCTTAGTAAATTTGTTTTAATCGTACCAAAAAATATTGTATATTAACATATTTTAAATTAGCGTGTCAGTTTCCTTGATTTGGTGACTGCTAAATTACAGATTCACTCTGACCTCATTTCTCATGACCAAATAAACCTAAAATTCAGTTTGTTCAGTGAATAAACAACGGAAAACAAATTAAACAAGAAATCTAATGGATTTATTAAGAAAAAAAGACCTGTCATTAGTATTCATTTCATCATTTATTTGACCACTGTAATCAGTAAACCAACGTTGTAATGTAAGATGCCTCGTGTTCTACTTATTGCCGTTTCGTTCTGTGTCACATATTAGGTAATAGATTATTATTATTATTATTTTTAAAAGTTTTACCAATATTAGGTTAGGATAAAAGGGATTAATTCCAAGATGTACGGCATACTAAGATTTTCTTCTCTTCGCCCTGTTTAATCAGCTGAGTGCGAATCGCGTTAGCGATCATCTTTGCCTAACCTTGCGGCCATCAATATTCTCAGTTGAGAAAACCTCAAAAATGATAAAATGAAGAGAGGAAACAAATTTCCCTCCAGTTCCTCCTAGTTTCAAGATGGGCCTGAGAGTAGGCTACTCTTGTAATGAACATCATTGAACTACAAATATAGTAAATTGATTTTAAACCATTAGTGACTCACGTGTTAAAGATGTGGGTGTTTTCAGAATTGGTAGAAGTCCTCCAGCGACTCAGTTACCAGTCAACACAACACAACGGACTGGAGTAAGCCGATGTCTTCGCAATCAGCTGACTTTTCAACTCGACCTCTTAAGTTTAAAATGCTACAACATTAACGACTGGAAGCAACTTGACGTATTAAAAAATATCACGTGTCAGGTTATCTCGTATTGCCATAAATGTTGCGCTCGAGCTAAGATAAAGCGACCATTGTCAAACTAATGGAAAAAACTCTAATAGTCTCAAAGTATATATGTAAAAAGGAAAAAAGAAAGTACAACTCCAAGAATTGATTCCAACCTGGATAGCCAAAAAAGTAATCATGACACCATTAAATTTAATTACTTCAGTCATGCTTTTCCTCTTGTTTTGACGACCAAAGTCTTAATAAGGCAATTTCTGAATTCCTGCCTTTATATTAAAACAATATCACCTGGGCTCATCTGATAATTATGACATGGCTATTTTCAAAATACTCGAATCCCACAAAAACTCGCTGAATAATTTCATGATTGAATATTTTAACAACGTTTTTATTTCATTTTGACAGAAAAAAAAATGAAACTACATGAGCTCATTTCACATCTTTACAACTCATTGAAACGCTTTTCCCTGGCTATGAAACACTGGGTGATTTAGTTTTTTTTTTTGTCTTTTTAATCAAAAATCGACTGTTGTTACTTCCAATGTGGTTTCGTGATCCTGTTAATTGTAAACAAAGAGTAATTGTCAAAATATGTCAAATCATAAAAAAAATATTACTTTATGATCCAGTCATTTAAGATAACAAATCTTTTTGTTGAAACATCCGCTTCAATATTTGCAAAAATTGTGACAATAAATATTTGCGTTTTTATCAGTCCATCTTTATACATGCATTAGCTCTCAATGTCCGTTCCCTTTACCTCGTCTTACCACCTCTGAGATCACTTAGTATAACAACTGCGTCTTGATACACCCTCTATAATTTAGAATTAAAGAATAATTATTCAAAATATGGTTAATCACACGGTGACGAGTGAAATGAGGAAATAATTTTACGCGCGTTTTGTCAAAATTCTACTAACTTTCCTGACCATTAGGCGAGGGAAATTATTATAATTTTTACACAACGCACGTGACATTATTTCTTAAATTCTCTATTATACCATTCGATTACCTTTTAATATTATAGGTGATAAATTACGCTTGCAATTCTGAGTTTCTGACTTGTTTATTTACTCTGTGTTGAGAAATTTCTCGCCAAACTTTGCCATGGCAATATGATTCTATAATTTCAAATGCGAAATTATAAAAAGAAAATCGCTGAAATTTTTCTCCAAAATTAAGGAGTAATTTGTCACCCATGATGATATGACAGTAATATAACTTAGTTTGAATTGTGCCATTTCATTCTCGCAACGAATCAATAATATGTGCCTCTACTACACCCTATTGTAATTAGTTTGGCCTTAAGTGGGGATCGCTATACTTGTCATCGCTTGTAACGTGACTTAATTTGCCCTTTCTCAGGCTGCCTTACAAAATTTCCATACCTAAATTGCTCTAACAACATCGTGACGTATGGTGAAATTTTGTCCAGTTCTGATTTTTCTGTACTGATTTTGAAATACTTCAAGCTAAAGTCAAAAGAATACTTAACTCGACCAATCGAAAGATAGAATAATAATCATTATCAGGCTCAAAAGCTAAGAGTGCCAAAATGAAAATAAATAAATAAATAAATGATAATAACCAAATGAAAAAAAAGCAATTATGTCGATAAATGAATAAAATAGTTACAATTTGCAAAAATCGATCCCTTGTGCAAGAGGCTAAATTTGAAAAGAAAAATAAAGAACTTTTAAAAAATGAAATAAATGAATAAATAGATGGAAGTTCAAGTTGGAATCTTTTCAAATTTTTAAAATAGAACCTTGCAAGAGAAGGGTCATTAACGTTTCCAACATCAAAAAAAGAAGCATGATTTGGTATACCATGATTCGAGTTCTTGGATCACTGGAATCAATATGATCCTGATCCGGATAAAACCCAAACAACAACAATAACTTTATTTACTTGTACATTTACAGTTTTTTTTTTATATATCAGTGAAATGTAAAGGCAAAGAAAAAAGTGTCTGGAGACTCATGATCAAGTAACCAAGGGTTTTCTAGTCAGCCTCCAGTTATTACGTTTCTATGGAGATTTCAGAGAAAAAGGCTATTAAGAGAATAAGATATGTACATAAAATTGGAAAAAAGGAGTTGTAGAAATATTACTTGTTTTCAGAATGTTGCTCAGACAGTAAATAAAGTTTCAGATGTTTCGAGAAGTTGAAGGTATTGAGATCTTTAAGATGAGTAGGGATATTGTTCCAGAGAATAGTCGCTGTATAAGCAATTGTTTGTTTACCAGAATTGGTACGCACTTTAGATATGTATAGTTTTTGTCTAGATGCATATCTGGTGTAGTATCCGTGTACTTCACTGGCGTATTGAAAGAAAGGGACTTACCCTTATAGTAGCACTCGAATAACTTGAGGTGGCCATTTCTCTTTAGTATTCACAAAAGCATTTGGAAATATCACTTAAAACAAGAATCCAAAATTACAAATGACAGAAGTCTAGACATTTATTGTTTTTGTAAGATCGCACTCTCTCAGCGGATATACTAATGTCATGTCATACCACACACGACGGCGGCACACAAATATCGGATACGGGTTTTCCATGTACCGCGCTGAGTGTTCCAAAACTCCAAAAACGAAAGTCATTTTGACTTATTTTGAAAGACTTTATCAAAGAGTCTCAATACGCTGTGTTGTCATAAGATAAATGCTTTCTGGCCAAGTTGATCCAAGAAAAGCTACTTGTGAATGATCGTCACGCCATCACATCCAGTGCTGCTGCGCAGATCAAGCCATACAAGTGGATGGTAAGCTATATATCTTAAAATCTGATAAGAAAACCTTTCTTTTTATGGCATATTTTGTTTTAATGAGAACACTGACCACCTTGCAGCATACGAAAAGCGCTGAAGATAACTGTAAGTTCAAAGGCCATAACGCTTCATGGGAATACTGTACATGTGTTCAGAAGTCACAGATTGAATTTCCCCAAATTTCATTTCCCATAGGAAACTTTACGGTTTCTTTCAAATAACATTTCCACAGTGGAATCTATGTGCAGGCGTTATTTTTGTCGTGGAAAATTGCAAAAAACGAACTTTCTCGTAATGTTGATTAGGACGGTAAATTTGCATAATAACAATGGTTTGAGGGCTTCTCCAAGGGCAAAAGTTCAAATATCGCTTTAAATGAAAAAAACTCGAGATGAAGTAGATTTTGCATTTTCTAAAATAGTTTACAAGTGGCTTCCCTGTGACAAAGTTTGGGGACTCAATTCCGTCTTACACGCCAATCCGTGGTTTGTAAGTTGTTTGTAAGTTTGTAGGCTCGTAGTTTTTGTTTTGTTTTGTTTTCTTACTGTGACTAAATAAATAAGAAAGAAGTAACAACAAAGAAATCGATGATAACCAAAAGATCACCATCTCTATAGCTTTAAAATTCTCGCCTTACAATTATGTGGAAAGATGGGCATTTTGCTTATCAACATGCTAATTGTCAAAGGAACTTAGTCTGTCTTACTTTTCAAGCAACGAGCAGACCATTACATCCCTCTAACACGTCGATCGAGACATTTTAGTTTTAGTCTTATATTCGGACGTCTGTGTCTCAAGGAGCTCGTATAAATGAATTTCTGCACTAGGTACACTTGTTGAAAAGATGGTTAAAAGTAATTTAGGATGAAAAGTTGATGGAGGATTTTCTTTCTGTACATATATCTATATGAGGACGTGCAATAGTGTTTCCCAAGTTGAAGAAAAATTGACGTATAAAACTAGGAGACAGAAAATATCAGCAAAAACCCAAAAACCTAAATACAATTCGAAATAAAAGCTATTCTTGAATTAAGTAAATCGTGCTCTAAACATGCGGGCCCTGATTGGCACAAGTTATTTTTGAGAATGTGCTTCAAATCACATATTCTTGTGGTAGTTTTCTTGATTTTGGTTACACTGTATTTTGGATTAGTCCTCGAGAGTTAAGGGTTATACATCGGTTTCTGGTGCGTTTTTCATCATTTTCTTTAATTCTCTTCCTTTCATCGAGCTTATTCGAGTCCATGTAGTGGTGTAATAGCTTGCGCGTTGGGCTCTCAAAAACGAAGACCGTTCCAGTATTGATTTAAAAATATTACGGTCGCACGAGACATAATGTCGGAATTCCTCCCGAAAATTATCGTGGCATATCGTGTAGGCTATTGGATTCGCAGCACTGTTAGCGAACAGGATAATATTGGTGACCGCGACCACGTCCCAAAAATGTTCGTATTCTTCCCCATTGCCAAAGTCTAGCCATAACCACATAATGTTATTAGGCAGAACGCAAACTGCAAAGAGAGCTGTCACAACAATTAGCATGCGTACAACTCGCTTCCTCTCGATCTGATGAGATTTGCTGAGGTCTCTGTTAATACAAGATGTCTTCCTCTTTTTAATACATTTGCGCATCTCACGTGCAATTTTCAAGTAGACCAATGTGATTACTGTCAAAGGGACCACGTACTGAACCAGGAAAAGTGACAGTGTGTACGCCTTTCTGTAATTAACATTCACAGGCCAGTGTTCTTCGCAGCTCACCGTCTCTTCGTCAAGTCGCAACACTAAGATGTAAGGAAGCGTGACCAAGGCCGATAAAAGCCATATTACAGAGATGAATCCCTTTGCATGCTTCTTTGACATTTGGTTTTGTAAAGGGTAGACAATGGCCCAATAGCGGTTTAGGCTAACGGTCATCAGGGTGAAGATTGACGCGAACATAGCCATTGTCTGAAGAGGGTAAAGAAGCTTGCAAAGAAGACTTCCATACGGCCATTTGTAGTTGTTTTCTTGAACTGGGATATCGAATGGAATGCAAATACAAGTAATGGCGAGATCGGCTGCTGCCAGATTTAATATGAAGCAATTTGTCACGGTACGCATTCGATGCCTTCTAACTATTACAATACATACAAGAGTGTTGCCAATAATGCTGATAAGGAATATGATTGCATAAAAGAACAGTTTGAAGATTTTAAACTCGGCACTCTCGGTTGACGATAAGTTGACTAACGTTGAGTTGTGCAAATCATTCGAAGAATTTCCTTTGAAGCTTATATTTACCATAGTGTTTGTAAATATTGCTTCCCTGTAAGGACAACTTTGACTCTGATGTGGACTTTTGTAAGGCGAACTTTTGTTGACGTTGCCTGTGATAAATTTTGACGGTGTGGACTTTTGGAAGGGGAGCTTTCGCTGACGTTGCCTGTGATAACAAATTGATATCCAGCGCTTGTTTAATTGCTAAAATGTTGGTCCAGTGATTTGCCAGTTTATGCCACTTCACCAGCTCTTTCACGAAGTATTTAACGTCTGAAACAGCAAAAAGAAAACAAGAAGTACTGTAAAATAAATAATAATAATAATAATAATAATAATAATAATAATGATAATAATAAAAAAAACTTGTAAGATAATAAGCACAGGCCATATTATTTCATTTCCTAGTGTTTAACTTAAAAAGACTTATTCGGAATGATCCTTTCCTTCCTTCCTTCCTTCCTTCCTTTCTTCTTTCCTTCTAGAAAGTGTAAACTTTGGGTATACTATTGCCTCGTCCAACATGATTACGCGTCGAAAACGTTTGGGAATTCCAAGATTGCACCCCAAAGGCCAAAATAATTTAAATAACCGTTTTGTATGAATTGCTTAGGGAAGACGCACTCCCTACTAACTGGATACGGACGGGACAAAGCGTAGATTTAACTGATTATTTCAAACAAGTTATCGGCAGGTAACGTTTCAGTTATCTCGATCGGTCCACTTAAGACCGTGTATTTGATTTAACGCCATTAGATAGCAGAATTAAGATCACGCAGTCAGGGGATTAAAAACAACTGACTGTATTCTTTGAGATCTCTCCCTGTTGCTTTTAATAGCGGCTTTAACGGTTAGCATCAGTGCCACTTACATAGAATTGCCTTGTGCAGTTTTGGCCCACTTGCTGAAGTTTCGGTAAACGTTTGCGAGCACTTTTTAAAATGACCTTCTGCTTGTAAACGTCCCTGGCACATATAACAAGTTCTTTGTTAATCCTGCAGCCCCAACGATATGTAAACGACTCCTCCCGGACTAATCAGGTTTTTTGATTGGCTGTGCATGCATCAGCTACTCCAATTTTACGATGTGGAAATTGTATGGCAGAAGTTAAAGTTTTTCAAGCAGTGCGGCTCTGTTATAGTTAATGGCCGAATATAAGCTTATTTATCTTGTAAAATCCGTATTAAATCACTCTGATATCTGAGCGCGACATCTGTAACCCCGGCCTATAATGGAAACAATGCGTCCCGACTTTTCGAATTTTAAGGTCAGCTTGCAATGTTAACTTCTTGCTTAACTGATTTGACGCCAAGGCTTGTAATGATATGCGGAAATCCTTTCTAACACTTTGCCTTTTCAATGGTATGAATAAACTTCAGACAAAGCCTTTTGAAAGACCTGAAAATGCACATATGAAAGTGTGTTTCCTTCCTTCCTTCCTTTCTTTCTTTTATTTTTTATTTTTTATTTATTTATTTATTTTTTTTGCTATTTTGGACTTTTGCACTATTGATACCGAATAGATTGACATGGGCGTTGCTGATGAAACCATATATTAACTCATTTCCACCTGATTAGCATCATCCTGCCTTTGCGAGTTCTATTTCTCGCCGCTTATCGGTGTTTTGGCTGTTTGTTTCTTTTAGGTTTCGGGCTGCTGCGGTTTTTTTCTTCATTTGGTTGTTATCTCCGCAGTGGCACGTTTTTGAATCAAGAGAGTAAAACGATTAAGAAATTAGGACAGATCCGAAAATACTCAACAAGGTTTAAACCGACTCAAATGAGTTGCTTGCGCCAGCCTCAAGTACTCTGTTTGTTGTGTTGGGTACAACTCTGTAAGTAAACGGTTCTTTCGCTATGAATATACTTCAGGGCTTTTAGCATCGCGAGCGGGGGGTCATGGCCCAGTTTTCATAATGCCAAGAGAACAAGACTAAAAATGGCCGAGTTCCAGCAAAATTTTATAACTCATTGCATAGAACAGAAACAGGAAACTGTTAATCGTGAAATCATGAAACGCCATTTTAAAAGCGATGAAAACCGCAATGCTGGAAGATAGGAACGAGAAAAGCAAGCAGAAAATGTTTGTCAGAAACAGTGAATCAGTTTTTCTTGTTGTTGTTGTTGTTGTTTTTTTTTTCAAAAGGGCCATGGGCCATAATGGCGGTTTTGAAATGCTTTCTATCAATTCTCTCAAAGAAAATAATAATAATAATAGTAATAATAATAATAGTAATAATAATAATAGTAATAATAGTAATAATAATAATAATAATAACGATAATAATAAAAATAAAAACAATATTACAATATGGTAAAGCGAGTTTGCTGGACTCAAATGTTATATCAGTGCCGAAAATTCGCGTTAAGACATCTTTTCTTAGCATTGCGTGATCGCGAGGAAAATCACTATGTCTGTTGGCCAAACGTACCCAAATTTACTGCGTACGAGATATCTAGAGCCATGATTAGCTTTGAAGTTTAGTTAAGTATTATCCTTCACTCGAAGGCTCAATAGGATTGCATTGATTACCCTCAGGTAAACTAATGCAAGCAGAATGTATTACTCGAGACTACTTCATATAAGCGTAAGTCTCTTAGACTGACATTGGATCAAGTGAAACCAAGCAGGGAAGGAATAACTAATCTCGATATCCATGTTACTACTTGAAACGCAATTAGTCTCTATGTTTAGTTTTCTTACTATTGTTCTACTTACCTTATTGACAGCAGATCCATTAACAGCCAAACTTCACCGTCAAGGAAACACTTTCTTTATCACAGTGACATACATCTTTGTGATTCTTCGAGAAGATAACCTGTGAGACTAATGTTTCGTGATTTACGTTAGCATTGCTGCAATCAATGACACTTGGTGATGCACATGGTATGTCGGTTGAAGGGAAACCTGGGTGTTGATTTATGTAAACAGCATGCGAGATCGAAAGGGCAACCTACAGATATAGTATTCATTTTAGTTGGTATTTGAATTTGAGCCACTTATTAATGGGAGAAAAAAAAAAAAAAAAAAAAGAGAAGAGCAAACAAAGCCACAAACCCAATTTTTTAAAACACATTTACAGTTAATAATAAGCTGTAGTTTAACTCTTTTTTTTTTTTTTTTGCACTTCCAAAGCATTCTTGAAATGTCTTTAATTAATTTCCACTTAAGCTTAAAATAAATTACAATGCTCGCTTTTAAAACATTTTTATTTGCTGTCCTTTTCCGTTCCATACAACGAGTTCAAAACAAACCCAAAACAGAGGCTTTTTTTCCCTCTTAATCAAGAATAATCATGACTCTAAGCTCGACAAAGTATGCGGAGTGATTTCGGGACGGAGTTTAAGTCATCTTATATGCTAAACGATTTGACGCAACGAACAGTAAACAACTGAATTAGGGGAACGGGTGCAGCTAAAGGTTTGATAGCTGTCACAAGGCCAACAATAAAAAAAAGTAAATAAAAAAAAAAACAAAAAACAGGGAAAACAAATTGAGGGAAGAAGACGGCTTAATCAAGATCGCGACTTGGCAACATGGTTCATTAACATAGAGCTACGGATTGATGATAGAGAAGGAATGCATTTTTGATGGCTAATTAAGGAAAGCCATAGTTTATGAGAGGGGTTATCGCTACAGTGAATGGAAAAGCTGGAGATATCTTCAGGTTTCAATTAGGATCGCTAAACAAAACAGGTAATATTTTCGTCCCGTCGCCAATGAGCCTGCGGCGCAGCATGTGAACTGGGCTTAAACGTGTTTTTCACAAAAACAACTACAACGCTGACTTTATTAGACGAAACATTTACCGACCTAGTGAAGCTGCCGTTACGAACAGGAACCCTACACCTGTTACTACAGTGACTATACCTTACATTAAGGGCACTTCTGAGACCATCTCACGGATCCTAGAGCCCTACAACATTCGTGTAGCCCACAAACCTACAACTACGTTACGACACTTACTGACCAAAGTGAAAGACAGAGACGAACCTAACAACAGACAGGGCGCAGTTTACAAGATCAAATGCTCCGACTGCCAGGCTTCCTACATTGGTGAGACTGGCAGAAACCTCAACACGAGACTGACTGAACACAAACGAGCCACGAGAAATGGTGATGCCAACAATCACATTGCTGTACATCATCAACTGACAAACCACAACATTGACTGGGACTTTGCTCAGTGCTTAACCTGCAGTACAAACTATTTTCAACGACTGACTCTGGAAAGCTGGTACACTAACCCAGAACAAACGCCTCTTAACAGATGTCAACAACGGCCGGCGCCTTACAGACGACTTATCCATGACGGAAACGAAACCGACAAACGGACTTCTAACAGACCGACTTAACAATACACGGACCAAAAACCGACCTATTTGACTAACAATAGACGGATCGAAGCCCATCAATGACTGATGACAAACTTTACACGAGTCTTTCAGCCAATACCATCATGGCTATACTGACCAATCATGTTCAACGAACCACACTTATAACATCATCGATTGACAAACAGTATTTACTTGACTCTGAAGATGACTTCCGCTCAGGTTGTCGAAACGTCAGTCACCAACAACAGTTCTTTTCAGAACTACACTTACCCGGACGATCACACTATACGATATCCTGTTTGTTTCATTGATATACATACCGGATTATCCGAGAGATGTCGATAATTATTATTTTTTTGTTTTTTACCCAAGTGCACGAGTTGTCCTTTTCGAAGACATTATCGTTTGTCTTTTTTCGATCTGAGAATTACACGTATCGTCCATTGTTTTCTTCAATCAGTTTCTCACGTCTTGGCATTTTTTCCCCCCTATATTTTAAGGTTAACCGCAGCGTAAATGTAATACTTCTTTAACAAAGAACATTGACAGTGATCAACATGACTTCGCTGTTGGACGAATATACAAATACCAAAGCTGTCTATTTATCTATAAATAGCTGACCGTGTGATTAAATCAAGTTCATCTGTAGAACTGGAAAGCTCTTTGAAGTTAAAAATAAAAACAGGGGTCATGCTATGCATAGCATGACCAAGTTACCTGTCACTATTACCCGTGGCGCATAGATAGTATCAGTTCGATTTCATTGTTCGGATTGCTAAACAACTTTTCTCTTTTGAGCGATAGGATACTCACGTTACGATATTTATGAGTCAAATTCAATCGACATCGATAATGAAAATCACCGAAAGTCATTATAAAGCTCTTAAGTCTCATTCCTTCAGCATAAACTGCAAAGGACAGCACTTTCTTTCTTGCATATAGTTAAATCAGCTCAGTCACTGTATTGGAATATTTTGACAACGTACAAAATTACCTTCAAATTGAAGAAAAGCTGAAAATAATAGTCTGCCAAGAGAAGAAATCCCTAAAGAGATAATAATAAACCCTAACGAAGCAAGGATTGTAAAGGATAGAGAACATTACAAAACGGCAAACTTGAAAAATTTGGTCTAAACTTTTTAAGATGAGTAAACCGTGACCAAAGACCGATTTTCCAAAATGTCCGAGGACACTTGAGAAAATAAGCAAGTTTCTGTTTGTAAGCCTTGTTTGCGTGCGATTTTTTATCGAGGATCCCATCTATCGGGAAAACGGTCACGACCTCTTAATTAAATCTGACGAAGCTCTTGCCATTTTGGTAGGAAGTGTATTAGTTCTAAATTAACTGAGATACGAAAAGAAGTCAATGCCACATGCCACACAATTTTGGTGACAACCCTTCAAATTCGACTCCCCTTATGACAAGTTTTCTTACAGTGCTTATATAACAACTGGTGGAAGAAACACAACAGAAATCGACCTTCTTTGCAAAATTAAAACACATACATTCACGTTCTACTTTTTGAAAAATGTAATAAAAAATCAATCCTCGTTATGAAAACTTCACTGTGAGATACAGTAGCTGCACTTACAATCTCTTAATACAATCTCTTTGCCTTCCGTTCTTATCTAAAGTGTTCAGCAAACCTCTGAGGAGAAATGGTCCAGAAGGAAAAAAAAAAAAATAGTGACAGGAATTTGACTCCACTCTACGGTGCAGTGATAAGCCACTGACGGCAAATTTTGGCGCTGTTTTCGGCATTAAATTTACACTCTCCTATCCACTTCAGTTTCCACGTGCACTCACTCATTCGAACTTACGTGTTTATGTCGTTTGACTTACAGTATCCCTACACGCACAATTCTATAGAATTTCAGGGCAGAATTGCTTTCCCTCTTTCTAAAAGACAGGGGTTCATAATTATACTATATGTGTCCTGTTGGTCAAGTCAATTAATCTCTCCCACTGAAAGCAGTGAAAGCATCATTTGCACGAAAGTTCTTGACAGACATTTACAACTTTGCATGCATTACCTCGCGTACTATCATGCGTAACGAAACATACAAATATAACTTGGAATAGTATGAGATATAATTGAATGAAATGGAAAACAAGGTGTAAGTTAAAAGTCACAGTGAAATGAAGCAAAATAAGATATTAACAAGTAGAAACATTATTTATACACATAAAACACAAAAAGGTTGATTTGAAACGCAATATAAACATCATTGTAAATGACATAAAATTCAATGTGGTTACCTTTCTTTGGCGCCATCGAATTCGAAGTCAGAGTTCTCAATTTTTTTGCAGCAAATTAAACAGAGCAACTAGTGCTATTTATTTATGGAGCCGATGTGTTGAAAGAATTTCTCGTTGGTTAACATAAGTTATAAACTAGCCTGCAGGAGTGTACGTGAGAAGAGTCACTTCCTTGTTATCTGGATTCTATTCAATTCTCACCTTATGATACCGGACACAGGACAAAGCATTAATCCGCGACAGTTAATTACCAAAGGTGTAATTGTCACGGTTAAGTTTCCATTTTTGTTCGTTATTAAAAGTGCAGTGGTTTTATGAGGTGCACGTATTTCCGTTAGGGTCAGGGGAGTGAGAAAAAAAAAAAGTTTTGTCTACACGTCCACGGTCGGTAGTGTAGAAGCTGTTTGATATGAATGAGACTTCTTGTTGTGAGGGAGCCGTTTTGTAACCTATGCATTTCATTTCGATAACGAAAATTTTTTTTTTCCACACATTTTGCGGTAAAAAGTCGATGTTCAAAACTCCAGGACTGTTTGCTAAACTAATCCATTTTTTCATGCATGCACTAGGCAAACAACAAACAAAACAAAACCAAACACGAAACAAAACAAACAATGAAGCCTGATGATTGAAAATAATATAAAATAAAATAAAACTGGAACAAAAGTAAAATGCAAACAGCAAACGATCAACAAGAAGATAACAAAAGCAATGATAACATATCCTTGAGGCTTATTATTACTTTTTTTTTCCAGCACGAGGGAGCAAGATATCGATGCGCACATGGTTTTTCTGATAAACGGTAATTTTAGTTACAGGTCAGGGCACAGCTATGGCTATCAGGCGCACTTTTCTTTGTCATTGAGGCTCGTACTGGCAACTAAACACATCGTTAGTTTTCTTTTTTTTTTTTACCCTCCTAATTATAATGGCCTTTGACAACTTTGCCGATAAATTGATGCATCTATTGTCGGCAAACGAGCATGTTAATCAAGTGAAGCAAAACTAAATTTTTCCAAGCCGCCGTCTGTAGAAATTTAACCCTGCTTAACCAAAACTGTTGACCGTCGTCACGGATTTTTAATTAACTGACTGATTTTTAATTCTTTTTTCTTCTGTTTTTATTTCTGACAACTCTGTAATGGACACTGCGTTTTTCTTGTTTGCTTTTGTTTGTTTTGTCTTTTTTTTTTTTTAACACAGAGCACAATTTACACCACAGTTTTTCTTGTCGGCTGGTGTTACTTTAGTGTATTTAATTATTACGTAACTATTAATTCTAAACCTGATTTTTATTACTACTACCACATAGTACGTAACTGTAAATCTTCAAAAAAACCATTGCAATTTGTCGACTTCTGTTCGTATAGTGTGATCGTCCGGGTGAGGGCAGCCTGAGAGAATACGAAACACTTTGGTAATTCGTAGGTAGGTTTTTGTACAAACAACGTGATTCCAAAGCTATAATTCGCTCCAAGGCTTATAAAAGTGTTGCCCTTATCAGAGTGAATCCCATTATGCAGATTATTATTGTCCTCCGATTCGGATCTCATTTCACCGCGTCATTTTTCGTTATCTCGTTGAGAGCCGAAGCCGTAATGCTTAAAATATTTTGGAGCGGAACTGAACAAAGACAATGGTGCAAGATCGCTTTTTAGATTGTTGAGTGGCATTACGCCATTATGAACTATTCGGTGCTTTTCATGTAAATATAACCATTGAAGCTTCCGATTACAACACGTACTTTGATTTTATAAGTGCAATACCTGCCTTGCTTGTCCTTTAAGAAATCTATTATTGTGAAACTGGTTAAAGTACTCTTTTTTCGACAACTAGCTCACGTATAAGCATGATGGCAATATTGTTTAGCACACTTACTGAAATCCACTCATATATATACCCGTCTGTTTAATAGCTGAAGCTTTGTCTGTGCATTCTTTCATGAACGGAGTGAAAACTGCAATGCGCTCAGTACGATAATTGGTTTTCAATCTCCACAACTCTATTTTTTTCAGCAAACGTAGAGTACTGTTCATTCTATAATGCTATCATGATCTTTGAAAGCCGTCAATGTGAGTGGAAATCATTATTATGACAATATCGATGTTTATCAAAAACTGAAGCCGAGCTTGTTATCAACGCAAACGCTTCATGATCTTAACATCCTGAAGCGTTATCAAACGAAAAGCCTTTCGGCCCGCGATACTGCGATGAGGTGAAATAATACTTTTTCCTATATTCCATAAACTGACAAATGTATAATCCGTTTATCCTTGGTGCATACAGCAGTCCCACATTTTCAAGTAATGATAAAGTTACACTCACATCGTATTGCGGACATGCCTTCTCCTTAAAAGAAGCCGCACCATTCTGAGAGTCCATGCCAGCGCCTCTTCTGTACAAAAAGGTAATATGTGTTTATCTGCATGATGTTGAAATAGTGTTAGATGGCTTCGAATAATAATAATATTATTAACGAGAGAGACACGAAGTAGCCGCGAGAGATTACAGGAAACGGTTGCAACAGAGGCGAAGCGGAGTATTCAAATGTTAGAAAAAAATAGAGAAAAAGAAAGCAAAAGCTGCCTGAAATAAAGAAAGAAGAAGGAAGAGAAAAAAAAAAATTACCGAGTGGAAGAGGAGAAAAATGACTCAATGGGAAACTCGTCCGCCATAAGAATTTAAAAAATTCCTTATCGATTTTCTCGGAACTGAGCCGTCAATAGATATTCTGTGTTTCCGTTACGCCTCAAGTGAACCTTACTTTTTCTTTCTGTCCTTTCTCTTTTCAAACTTTTTATCACACTTTTATTTGCATTTTAAATGAACTGTTCAGTTGTGTCCACCTTAACAAAACTGTTGGGTATTTTGTTTATTTCTAAACCACTTAAGCCAACGAAAGAACCGAACCGAACCGCAAGGTATAAAAGTTCACTTATTTCTCCTTAAGTTTATTTTTACTAAATACGCTTGTTAGTGTCCTTACTTACGATCGAGTAAAGTAATAGACGGATTCGGTTAACGGGTATCTATCCTTCTTTTCCAACCAATTCAGACCACGTGATGATTCATTTGGAAGGTTACTACAGTGCAATTTGTCACACGCAACTGATAGTATGGGAGTATATATTTAATCAGAACTTCCCAAACTTCCCAAATGAATCAGTCATCACATGATTTGAGTTGATTGGCTTCAAGGATGTAAACACGTTAGCGAAATCCATCTATTCCTACTCCCAAGCTTTAGAATGAACCAGGTACATGTCGCGATGTTTGCGTTTTTTTGTTCAAAGAAAAAGTCGACTGGTTTCCATGGCAATCATGACACCGAGTTTTAATGAGTGACCCAGTGGCTCGGCACGAGCGTTGCAAATTGAAGTACATTTCTTTTCCGTCCGATGCTAAAACAGAACGAGAACTCAAAGCATTTGTTGCTGATATTCCATTCTGCGAAACGTGCGGTCGCACTCTCTAAAACCTGCGGCTAACACGTGAATTGATTGTTTGGTAAGTTGCATGCGAAAACCTCGTTTTGCAAATGTAGGTACTAAACATCCATTAGTTGCCCTTCTGACCCAGAGCTTCTTCGAAACAAACTCTAATCAATAACAAACGAGGAAGTTCTTTTTTTTTGACGAAGATTTTTAACGAAAGATCAAGGATTTGCAACGCTATATTGCACTGCGCATGCTCAAACGTATTATTATCAGCATTTTTATTTTTGGGGGAAAGCACATAAACTTTTATCTTGCATGGCCGTTAATCGTTATGGTTTTTTTTTTCAATGTTCATTTAAGCTTAACTCACAGAGTATTATGTCGTCACATGAACCAGAGTCATCTGTGATGTGGGTCGCATATAGGGCCGGGGAAATATGATCATATGTAATGGTTTTGCAAATTGACACGGAAATTGCCAATTGACTAAAACACAGAAAAAAAGCCGATTAAGTGACAATGAAGAATAAAATCCCTAAGTGACTGTTGTTTCCACGGAAACAGACGTTAATTGACCTTAAGCCAGCTGTATTGGTTTTATTGGAAATTTGTTTTTATGTTTAGTGTGACGTCTCTATTGCCAAGTTAGCGAGATCACTAAAAGCTTTATTTCCATTAGTTTAAGAACTGATCTACACTTGGCTAGAAAATAGAGACAAAAAAAAAAATGCTCAGCGATGTCCTCTTCCTTGTGAAAGTCTGTTCACATTAAAGCACGTTCAAGTCTCCCAATCGACCGGTTGACTGTGCAAATGCACTGCATTATCGAGTAGACACGATCTGTCTTTCAACTTCAACGACGACCTCTGTAAAGTTAAACAAATTGACAGGTATCAATTTGAACGAATAAGTTAAGACAATGTTTAACAGTCTTATTTTCAGAACTAGGAGACGGAGAATCAACACACAACGTTCGTGAGAAAGGGTGAGTTGCCACCAAATTACCCATTTAAACAACTTTTCCTATCTAGTGCACGTGGTGCTTTAAGTAAGCCATGAAGATGGCGAAATTTTTGATATCCTTCTGTGCGTTCTTGCGTTTTTGATGTCCTCTGGTTTTTGGCGAAGGTAGAATATTAAGAAAAAACGAAGCAAAGTCAATTTTCCAATATATACATACATTACTTACATACATTATTTTATTTACCCTCAGATTTCAGAGTAGCTTATGTAGCTAATATCTCCGAGATGCGCATAGATCGCTGACAGTCAGTTTCTAAGACTCTATGAGTAAATTGCGTGTGAATTAGCTGCAAGGAAAAGTGAGAAAAAAGGGAAATGTAAGGACTAAGCTATTCAAACACTGAAGTGATGTACATGTATTGACAAAATGGGCGTGTTGATATAAACCGTGTTTAATAGCGTTATCCTCAAATCTGACTAGAAGAAGAGGAATCAACACACGTTGTATATTTTAAAAAAATGCGAGTTGCCACCAAATTATTCCTTTAGACAGCTCTTCTGATCTAAAGGTGCTTACAGTGAGCCATTAATTTAACTGATGACTGGACGTTTGATTTTTTTCGTTCCTGTCTTGAATTTTTGATCTCGCCTGGTTTTTGGCGAAGGCAACAGGCTATGTTTCGCTCGAACGCCAATAGACCCTTTTCGACTGGGTGACTTGTTGCCCCATTTCAGACCATGTGATGATACTCTTCAAAATTCTTCCCTTCAAATTTTCAAATAGTCGTGTGCATATCAATAAATAATTTTAAGATGGATAAAAGAGCAATTCTCTAGAGATTATCACGTGGTTTGTAATAGGAAAACAAACCGCCCAAACAAAAAAAGGTATATTGATTTAGAAAGGAAAAGTTAATTTCGATTGCTTGGTGGTCGTTTTCTTAGAAAATAAGATTGGATAACGTGTGAATAAGTGCAAGAGAAAGAAACTAAGAGTAAAAAGAGTAATGCAGAGAAATAACTCCGTACAAATATTGAAGTGATTAACTACCAGAATTAAGGCAAATTGAGCTTTCTCAGTGATATAAACTAAAGGAAACAGAAAAAAAAACAAAAAAAAAACACGAAGTTTTGAATGACTGACTATTACCACGTTACTGTCAGTAGCTATTAAGAAGACTTATGCACAAGGCTTTATGGTCACAACTAAAAACTGATAAAACATATGGCCACCTTACACGGAGGTTCTTCCATGTCTGATGCTGTTAAGTTAAAGTATTGACTTTGCAAATGAGACATCATAAGTTCGTGTTGTAATTTAGCTTTTAAGCTTTTTCAGAATGACCAAATTTCAACCAGTTATCATCAATTTGCTGTCAGGGCTAAGTTACAACAGATGTTCACTGCATTACTGTCGCTCAATATACAATGTTTCGCATTTTCGTATATCCTTATAATTCCCACGAAAAAGTAAACATATTAAACGAGATTAAAAAATAAATAAATAATAATGATACTGAATCACAGGTAAATGGTGATAGAATCAGAGGGGACTTTCCAGAGTATTCCGTCAGTTTTGTCGTTAAAAACAGGAAGTGGCGATGTCATATCCAGCCAAATAAAAGCGGAAGTGTGGCTTCAGGCGTAACCAAGGGCAACCATGGCATAACGAGAGAGTGGCAAATTAATGATAATATTTCCTCAACTGAGTAATGAAGTCGCATCTTGCCTCATTAGTATGCAATATTATAATTCGCGTCATTTAATTCTCGTCTGTAGTTGATTGCTTTCATCCCCAATTACATCTAGAGGAATCATCAGTGAAATTTTGTTTTCCTCGAAGATGACCAGAAGTTTATAACATCAACTGTCTGATCCATTTCGGTAATGAATGCTTGGTCGACTTTCCAAAATTTCTTAGCTGTCTTTCCAATTACTACGAAAATAACGCTCCAAGATTTTCTATACCCTTAAACGGCAAAAACGGAGGTTTATTTCCTTGTTTCTCTTAGTTAATTAAAATGAGATCAAGATATTAATGAAGTCAAAACATATTAACGCCTTGATTTATGAATTTAGCGACTTCTATGTCAGTACGTCTTATTTCCATTTTTGGGGGGTTAATTAGAAGCTAAAGTTTCTCAATTGTTGATATTACATAACACACCACGCGACTCCTTGCCTTTTTATGGAAGCTAACATGGTCTTACTATCTATTTATGTCAGAAGAAATAAGATAGCATCAATAACCTATGGAACTCTTTCATCTCTTTCAATTGACTGTACATGTTGAAATAAGCAATTTTCCGCTTTTCATGGGAACACGGTCGCTCAATAATACTGTGTAGTCTATAGTGTTACGCCCCTGGATGTAAATAGATAATTCTAGTTAAGAACACGATTATAGCATTTAAACTAGTCACTGGAAAAAAACTAGAAATCGCGGAGCATATCACTCTGAGGTTCACCTTTCTAAATGCTTGCTTTTCCACATGAGTTTTTCAAACATGGAGCTAACATCTGCCGAAAAAGGGGCAAATGGAACCAAATTTAATTTAAACGGCGGGCGTTTATGAAAACAGCATCATGTTCTGTCGAGCTTTGCTTGTATTAATTTAACTTCCTATTGAATTCATCTTAGCCCTGGTGCTGTGAAATTATATAATTAACATAGCGGTATTTGCTTCGCAGTGGACAAATACATGTGCTGTTTCCAAGTCGTAAGTTGTGTGATTCTGGCACAGAGTTAATGGACTCACATATTTTCTAATCATTGAGGTTTTTCTAGACAAAAGATGATGAATAAACATTTTGAGTAAACGCTTCATCCTGACAAGATGACTAGCTTGCGCAGGCGGTTTTCTTTGTCACAATTGTTTAATTTCACGCTGCCAAAACTTAGGTAAACAAATTACTCCCAGTTCTGGTGGCTTAATTCCCAATATATCGTGCGCTTTCCCGACTATTCCTTCAATTTGGCAGACGCGCCTTTTCTGAAAGGACAAAGGGAAGAATATTGTGGTCGAACGACCAAAATTGTGGGAGTCCTCCTTCGAGGTAAGTCATTTTAACTGGAAATGAAGTATCACTGAGAAATATTCAGCCATGAGGTTCGGTGGTGGCCGTTAGTTTCGCAAAATAATTATATATCCGGAGGTTTTTATTTTATTAAATATCAAAAATCCCAGCTATGTGTTTCTTCAGTGAATGCCATAAATTTAACGACCTTGCGTGAAGCGAGATATTTTTAACTCAAACCAAATACATGTGTATATAAACGGTTGGGAGGCATCAGTTTCAATTCAGGTATCTTTTTAGATTCCCTACGATTCATAATCGAAGGCCGCTGTGACTGCATTTCATAAATTAAATTTATCAAAGCGCACGTTTTTATAGAACAGAATGATACGTTTTACATTTGTATTTTGATCTGAACGTTTTACTCTCAATGTTTCGGCTTCGATTTGTGAATCAGATAAGAACTGATAAATTTACTAAATGAGGAGCTTTTTAGCACGGGTTTTTGTTGATTTTTTGCCTTGTACTGAAGTGTCACGTGTTTTTATTTAAAGTCAAATTTAAAGTCCAACTGAATGTCTTGTGGTAACAAAAAAGAACGTGAATGAAAAAACGGCAAAAATATTGTTACCACTTCCAGTTAAAGCAAGACCGACGCCCGGCTAATTTCAACATTTAACCACAAAAAAAGGAAGTGATGTCAAGATAGTTGTTTAGTAGTTGGGTTCAAATTTAACGGAAACTGAATAACAAACTACATGATAATCACCTCGAAATTCCAAGGTTTTGAGTATACTTGCCTGTAAGATTATTTCAGTAACATTTTGAAGCCAGAAAAACCAAACCACAGGTCGAATACCTAAAGGTGAAGTTGGATAGATACATGCTTTTATTGCAGGAGGAGTTTGGCCGGCCCCGGTTAGCTAGACTAATACCAAGCACGGAAATTAAAGAGAATGGGATGATGGATTAGATCCCGGATTACAACAACTTTTATGAAGTACTGAATGAGGCACAAATAGACCTAATTTACTTCTTAATGCGCGAAACCATACCGTCGAGGAATTTCCGTTTCTTTTAAAATCTTTGAAAACTAGTAAACGAAACAGACAATGATTCATAAGGGGACTAAATTCATGATGATATAGAATGTAGCGTTTTCTGGTAAAAAAGTATTAAAAACTGAAGCTTTCCTTTCCTTTTAAATTCATTTTATTTATTGCTTCACGGGTAACGGCTTGTAGTCAACTGGCTGACTTTCCGGTATAACAGCATCGGACAGTGGAATTAAATAATAAAGGTTTTATGACAGGTGGCTTGGCTAAAATGGAAGCTTATAGACAAAATTAATAAAATCAGATTCTGGTGTTTCGGGGGTAGACAGTTTCTGCCAATTTGTCTTTCATTTTAAAAAGATTATTCAAATTTGGGTTTTTTATCTTCGTTAAATTGAGGGGGTTATGTTTTGCTCAAAATCTTGGATAGAGACATTTAAGTGAAACTAATAACAAATGTTGCTCTTTTCTAGACTATTATACACATTTAGAACGATATTTTATTTAGGTCAAATGTACGAAAACTCAAGGTTTTCCTTTTTTCGTAAATAAAACATTCAAATAGTTGGCCATGTATGGTGCAAGTTGCGATTATCGCTCGAACGTTACATTCAGTTTTGTACCACATTTAGTACTTTTATCTAAGTACTTTACATTAATGCGGCTTTCATTAACACTGTAATGGCCCGAAACCAAGGCCGTTTATGGCGGAGGATAAGGTGCATACGTCGAATACATTTGATTGAAATTTTAATTTTCTTGTAGATATTTACTAGCAGGAAATTAGCACAAGCTTAAAACTAAATTTGAATACCTGCCGATGTCAACTCTTTGCGGCTTTAACGACTTTGTTTTATATAGAAATCTATCCCGAATCGAAACGACCAAAAAATGTATATATGTTTCGGGTTGTTTTGTAGGAGCGTAAAGTTGTCTCTCTTTAAACAAAAGTGCTGGAATAAATTGCTAAATATCTTTGTACTAGCTAGGTTAACGCGAATCCCCGCGGTTGTCAATTTTCAGAAATTATTTACAACGTTTATTTTGGCAAATTTTTAATTAGAATTAAGGACCGCTTTATTTATTTTGATTTTAAAATGACTGCCGCGATGGCGTAGCTTCTAACGTGTTTTGCTTTCAGTTAAACCTTATAAAACAGCAAGAAAATATACAGTGAATGTTCAGAGAAAAATCAGTCGATCAGTATATTAAAACTGACGGTTTTTTAATTAACGTACGCAGAAACATCTACCCTGTTTGGCGCCGGTGAAGCTTTCTGCAGCGCCGCATTTAATCATTAAAGGATTCCCATTGCATTCTTTATTTTGCAATTTGCTTCATGCGGTTAAATGCGGTGCCGTAATTATGGTGACTAATTAATTTAAGGCTTAGAAAGTGGGAAGAAATCCCCTTAAGTGCTCTGTATTTGGCCACTTTATACGACAAATTACTTGTTACTTTGAGCGGATAGAAAATGAAATTACTTTCATCGATAATCGTTAAAAATCAACTCTTGTAAATTCCAAGTCGAACGTTATCAGCGAGAGGCTTTGTTCTTTGTCAAATTTCCAAGAACATAAATAATGTTTGGTATCCTTTCATTTGCTTTTTGTTGGTGAGACCTTTATTTACAGAAGATTTGTTGCCGTTGCAGAACCTACTGACCGCCAAATTGACAGCCTCGGGCGATTCTTCGCTGTAGTCGGCCATCGAAAATAACAAAAAAAATGTCTTCTTCAACCCCGAATGACATGTTTTCGAATATTACAAGAACCACAGCTGGTAACCTCACTCAAGAATCGACAGAAAGCAACATTAAAGTCTACATGAAGTCCTTCAAACTCGCTCTGTACGCCATCATCTTTCTCGTCAGCGCAATCGGGAACATCTTAGTTTGTGTTATCATTTTCAAGAAGAGGAGGATGAAGACCGTCACAAATTATTTCATCCTGAACCTGGCTTTCGCCGACCTAACGCTCACACTGATTTGCATCCCATTTGACATTCCCGTGCAAGAGATGAATTACAGGTGGCCTTACGGATCTTTCATGTGCAACATCCTCTATCCACTCCAGACCATGTCGCTTTTCGCGTCGATTTTCACACTAACCGCGGTCAGCTTGACGCGTTACTGGGCGATATTGCACCCACTCCGTCGACAGCTTAGCATCACCAACGCCAAATGGGTGATTGTAATCATCTGGTTGCTCTCTATAGTACCTGTGTCCCCTTACATTAGTGTTTTGAGCCTTGACGAGCAAACGGGCTGGTGTGATGAGCACTGGAGTAACAAACACAGCAGAAAGATATACACAGTAGCCCTCTTTGTTGCGGAGTATGCCGTTCCTCTAAGCATCATCGGAGCTGCGTACATAAGCATTGGAAGAGAACTAGGAAAGAAAAAGTCAGCACAGGAAAACAAGTTTCTCCAAAACGCCCAAAATGAGGAGGCGTCGAAAGTAATTCGCATGCTTGTTGCTGTGACAATTTTGTTTGCTGTTTGTGTCCTACCGACCAACATCATGTGGATATGGTTGGACTTTGGCAATGCTAAGCAGTTTACCCATTTTTGGGAACTGGTTGCGTTTTGCAATATATTAACTTTTGCCAATAGTGCTGCTAACCCGGTGTGTTACACCATAACCAATGCGAATTACCGCAAAGAGATCATCTTCCTTTTAAAAGGGTGCGTTAAGAGGCAACGCCATCTACAATCTGATGAGATGAAGATGCTTGAAACGTCCAGAGATCTGAGCGGTCGTCGATCAACTGGATACACTTCAGTCTAGGAAACGACAATTTTTTGCCTGCAAAAAATGGTCGTTCACAAATGGCATTTAAAAAAATGTGCATTACTGTTTCAGCCTTAGGTGAAATCACTCGTAGAAACCGGCCACCGTAGGTCCACATATTTACTGATAAAGAACACAATTAATCTGACAACCGATCTGACTACCTAGCTTACGCGTAGAAGTTCATCAGAGGAACTTCTCTTTTACAAGTGAAAACATGAAAGATCATATGTGATGACACTGTTGGTAGAGGACTGCATCGGTATTGCAGAGGTCATGGCTTCCTGTACAAGCCAGAATGTCGTTTAAAGCTTTAATTTGACAACCGCTTTTAATTTTTTTGTATATAACTGTGATGATCATTCATGTCTTCAGAACGTTTTTGTGTTATCCATTAACATTATAGCCAGCTCGCTGTTGCCTAATTCTTAATAAATAGATCGCATCTTGGAATTGCACTAGAAGAAAGAACTGATAATAAATAATAAATCTGATAAACATATTTTCTGTTCTACCCGGATTGCCCTCTGGCAATGACGGTTGCAATTTCCTGAAACGTGGAAATTGACAATATATTGTAAATTAGAAATAAAATCCGTGAACGCATGTGGAGACACAGGTTTTTTCATCATTACTTTTTTTTTCTTTTTTCTTTTAATAAATTTTAAAATTATCTAAAGGGGGAATTCTGTCACCTATCCAGTGTCACTATTGCACGCTGGGTATGTGTTGCCGGATCAGAAGATTGTCTTTGATTTCGTGGTCACTTGGTTTGATCTTCTGCTTTGCAATTTTTGGGTGAGTCTCGCGTCAAGTTTCGCGTCAATTTGACAATATAACTACATAAGTGGATAAATAAAGTTCACTAAGGGAAGTTATACCTGCCCCTATCGGTAATAAATAAATAGCTGTAATTGGCAAATAGGCCAATTTTCGAACCTTCGTGCAAAACCTTTCTTATGAAAATGACCTTGATTTGCATGAAAGTGAACCTGTGAGGGGATCACATTTTCATATGAATGGTTTCGTACTTAGATTTGTTTTGACACAGAGGCAAAAGGCAACTCGGAAATGGCCTATTGATAGGTTGACGTGATATGATATGATATGATGAGTAGTTACACTTGTAATCTTCTATTTTAATAAAATCGTTTATAACATGTATTTCATCCAACCATCACCGTCAAATATGAAATAGCAACCTAGCTACAAACAAAAAAAAGATACATTGTAAACAACATCAACCGACAAGGGACAATTAATTTCGTTAACAGTTAAATTCACTGTTCGACCGATCGAGCGACCGCTCGCGACTGACTGACTTGCTAGCTGACTGGCTGGCTGGCTGGCTGACTGACTGACTGACTGACTGCTGACTGACTGACTGACTGACTGAGCAACTGACTGACTGGCTGGCTGACAGACTGACTGACTGGCTGATTGACTGAAAGGCTGATTGACTGAATGGCTGATTGACTGAATGGCTGATTGCTTGATTAATCGTCTTCGTGATCGATTCCGCTTGATTCTGTTTGATTTGTCTCCGATTAGCCGCCCTTTTTGGATCTGGTCTCTTGGATTTTACTATGTTTATAAAACGTAACGCGACAACAAAAACAACAGTGGCTGCGATAAGCTAAGAAAGAAAAAATCCAACTAAACTAAACTAAACGTTTTCTAAAGCAAAATTAAATTGGATTGTGCTAAACATAGGTTTGACAGTCTTAATTTCACTGATTGGCTTTCAGGCGTATTGACTGTCAATTAATAGAAATCTCCAGCTCTAGTTTTAATGTTAGATAAACAAGAACCCAATCTCTTACAAATTTCAGTTGGACTAACACTAACAGCCACTTCTCTACAACGACCCCTTTTTTTGGTCCCGGTGGCCACCTCTCGGCAACGGCAATGGTCGACTGACAAACGGTGTATACAACATCCAATATATTTCCTTTGTTGTTAAAGGTCGCCAATCTAGATCTGCATTGCGCGTCGTTGGTCTCTGTTTCTATTTAGTTTCTCTCTTCTTGATATATTTTATCGTGTTACGTATGTATTTGCTAAAATGAGCATTTTCGGGAAAAGAAAGAATTTCTCACCCAGGGGAAACAAGAAGGAAAAAGAAAGTGTCAGTTTACACCCTTACTTCCCCATAACTTCCACCTATCTACAAGGGTAACTTTCCTCCCTCCCCAACGAGGCCTTTGTGGGGAGGCTCAACTGTATTTGCCATTGATTTTTTTTTCTCATTTTCCATTTCTATTATTGCTTGTGCGATTTCAACTAGGTATCGTAGATTTGAATGAAATAAAATAGCTTAAATACAATAGATGACTTAGTTGCTCAGGGATATTAAGAAACTGTTGACAAAATGTCCTTGTTATTCTGGAAACAATAAACGGCACACGAAATAGGCCGACAGCGTGAAGATAAAAATATAAAATTGCTTAAATTTAGTTAACTCTTTTCGGATCGCTCTAATTACACTCAACAACAATAACTGAACGAAATAAACATGATGACAAAATGACACATATTTTTGCTGTATTATTTTTGGTATATCAGTTGTTAATGTTTCTGTCTTCCAAAGCACGCTGACTCCGACAGAACCCCTACAATTCTCTACAAATCAATTAGCTAATTATTTTTACTCCAAGGAGATGTGATAATTTCGTTTGGGATTAATCACAGTGGGACGTCTCGCTGTTCTGTATACAATGATATAACCCTTGTTAGTTGGTTAACAATTAACGGAGACATCTGGTGTAGTCCTCAATTTAGAGTGAATGTTAAACATTTGTTGCATTTTCCTCTACATGTATATTTATAGTTTCCATGTAAGCCCTGATTTTAAACTTTTATCATTCTTGGGACGGTCACTTTGATCTCCAGTTTGAGCTGAATTTGATGTTGTAGCGCAATGTAAATGCGAATGCAGGTGGTACAATTAATTGTTGAAAAAGAAAAAGGCGATTTAAATGATAATTAAAACTTTCAGTTTTCCATGGTCATTGCGTTATTATTAAACAGTTGACCTTTAATTGCCAAAGTCTGTTTAGATTGCCATGGAAATAACCACTGTTAAACTCGTCGCACAACTGATGTAAACAACCAATACAAAGTCTTACTGGGCGGTGGACTTGACTTGACTAGAAGGATCTTGCAGCTCAACACTCTTGCAGCAACATGGATAAAGCAATTGACAGTAGAAACATCGGTGCTGACACGATTGTCAAAGACAATCCTACATCAATCAGAAGGTTGCTACGAGAATTTTGTGGCTATACAACCGCCCATGGTCTCGGTCGACTTTCAGAGAGCAAGAATATGATCAGCCTTTTGACATGGAGCTTGTTTTGCATCGGAGCGTCCACCATGTTTGTGCTGCAAGTGTACAATTTATTTCTTATATACTTAAGCCGTCCCGTTTCCACCGTGGTCAAGGTTGAACATGAAAGTGTAAGTATTTAATTCTTTACTTACCGTTCATCAGTTTAAACAAGTGCGTACGTTAGCTGAGATCTTGAGCCTACCTTCCGTCAATATCAAACCTCTTTATGAAAGAATACTGTGGCAGACCAGCTATTCAAGTCGAAGAATGAAATTGTGAGCATCCTGTAAAAAAGAACTCATGAAGACTTTACAAAAAAGAAAATGCTGCCGCGCAGAAAAAATTGCAGCTCATTAAGTATTTTTATTATTTAAAGTAGAGTTATCCACAAAAACGGATCACCTTATAAAGTATTGTTTTTAGTTAACATAATCCAATTTATTTTACATTCAGCGCGCTCAGTTTCCCGCTGTGACCATATGCAACATGAATATGCTGCGAATTGGAGAGCTTCCTGACAGTTACATAAAGGATATACTGGAAGCTTACACGCCATACGGTAATATAGTCAGACCATAGGGGAAAGTAAGAGGTGGGAAGGGGTAGATGAATACCGGCCAGTGGGGATGTTTTTCAATCTAGAAATTGAGTTGCCATGAGTCAGCAAAATGGAAAGGTTAAGAATATATGGAATATATACTTCAACACAAGTAGAATATACACTTTAGCACAATTCAATTCAATACAATTTTAATTCAATTCATAAGGTCTATCTTTGGGAGACACCTACTTTCTAAGCTGTTAAATGTAAAAAAAATATATATTTCTGTACCCGTTCAATAATATGGCTGGTTTGTTCAAAAGTAGTTAATACTATTAAAACAAATATTTATATAATCATCACTTGACGTATATATTTTGACAAATCGTGTGCAAGAAAAATACATCTTTGGTTCACAAACGGTCATAATGGCGACTGGTTTTTTTTTTTTTTTGGTCAATTTTAATTTTGTTTTAAGTGAATGGATCACACTGGGATGAACAAACTAGCAACACATCAGCTAATGCGAGCTTTTGGGAAGACGATTTCTCCTTTGAGTCTTCTGGAGAGGAATATATCGTCGATGACGAGGAGTCTGTCTATTTTGGAAGTTCAGCTGAGGAAGCCAAAGGGCTTGAATATCAGATTGAAGAAGCTCTACTCGCCAAGGTAGCACAAGAGAATGATTCCACGCTGTTTGCGACGGGACATCAGTTCAAAGATTTTGTGTTTGATTGCTCATACAGAGGATATGATTGCAGGTAGTTTATTCATCTCTTATTTTAAGTGCAAGGGTTTTAATGTTAGTTGTCGTACCTACGAAACGATTCCACCTTTCTTTTTCTCTCCCCCTCACCCAATTGTTTTGAGGTCCCCTCCTTCGTTCCTTGCCAACAAGAGATGATTACCAAACATAATTTTCGAAACCTAAGAGAGTTGACTTTGTCATACCGATGCTGAGTTGTATCATTGAAATAATACCAACACATGGTCTATTATACAGTTAATCATTGTTCCCGAGGAAAACAGCTAGTTATGTTTTCCCAAAAATCTCGATGCCTACCGAGAGGAAGTCGATGGAAACATCGAGAGAGATTCAAAGGAAACCAAACTACCAGTGATTATAGCTCGAGTTTAGTGCAAATTTATAAGTATTCCTCAAAGGCACTCATGGTTGGTAAGATTGCTATGTTGCCCACCGGGCATTCGCCGAAGTCACTTAACCATAAGCCAATCAACGAGCTTGCGCGCTAGATTCAACTTAACTCTTAGCTATATAATAATTTCAGTTATTTATCCTTATAGTAACTACATAAGATACTGGCATACCTTCTGGGACTTTCGCTTTGGCAACTGTTTCACTTTTAATGGTGGAATCAACGACTTAGGTGAAAGCCAGAAAGTCTTACATTCGTTCAACACTGGACCTGCTGGAGGTAACGTGAGATCGGGGGTTTATTGAGGTTACTCCATGGAAAATGTGTATAAATTAGTTGAGCAGTATCCGAGCACGAACGATCGAGGAGCGCAGCTAACGAGTGAGTCTTCTGATACAGCTCAATGAGTGGATAGAAATCGTGTTAAGCATTTTATTTTTAAATCGTGCTTTCCCCTTACGTTAAGTTTTTCCCTTTTTGATTTAAAAATAGCTTGAGTAATAAAACACAATGAATATTGCTGTCAACTTCAAATATATCAACAGAAAAAAGTGATCAGTTCAATTACCGCTGGAAGAAGTAAACTCTACAACATCATAGTATTTAGGGGTAAACCATTTGACTTTTGAGCGGGAAGGGTGGATAATTTTGAGCAGAAAAAAAAACAAAAACAAAAAAACATATGTTGCAAGCATACTTGTATCCAAAAAGTCATTTATAAGACCACTAGCAAATCAAAAAAGTTCACGTACGTTCAGTAGGCCAAAAGTGGCATGTTAGACGGAGGAAAAAAATATCATGCGTACAGACGTCCCGCGAAAAACATTTCCAGCACACGGAAAGATTTAAAGAAAAATTCGTGCCTATACCCAATCACCCACATCCCTTCCCTCCTAATTTTATGGCCCGATGCCATACATAAGGAATCAGATATGTTCAGCTAAGTAAAGGTAAGCTTTTGTTTTCTTTCTTTCCTTCGTTTGTTCGTTAAACTACCTGCAGGTCTGAAGTTGCAACTGTTCATAGAACAGTCACAGTACATTTCAGAATTGTCTCACGCGGCTGGAGCAAGAGTGGTCATTCACGACCAAGGACTGATGCCATTTCCAGACAACGAAGGCAACGATGTTTTGCCAAGCCGTTCCACTTCATTTGCGATACGAAAGGTATCACGTGATAAACGCAACTGATCGGGAGGAACCCCACATCAACCTCCTCTGTTCTCTAGCCCTCTATTCCGGTCAAATTGGAATTTGAAAATGTTGCTTTTTGTGGAGGGAGGAAAAACAAAGGACCTTGAGAAAAATGTTTGGAGCGAAGCGCGAACCAGCAACAAACTCAACCCGCATTTGGCAACGGGCCGAAATCGAACCCGGGCCAGATTGGTGGGAGGCCATCGCTCTCTCTACTGGGTCATGCCTGAGAAAGCACGTATAAATTCAAATGAGGTGGGGGAGGGAGCATTAAATTTGTATTTTGAAAAGATATCTTCTGAAGGTCAAAATTGCCAGTACAACAATTATTTGTACTTGAAGCATCTGATCTCACACAATTATATTGATACCTGTCGAATATTCTTCGTTCTAGAGTGTTATTGAGCGTGTGGACCCCTTTGGCAATGGCAGTTGCATTTCAGGGGGTGACTTCAGAGATAATATCTACGCAAAGAAGTTCAATACCACATTCTCCAGACAGGTAAATATTTGGAATAAGGGTTATTGTAAAAACGAAGTAATTTCTTCTAAGATTGCATAACACAGTGTAAACCAAAATGTAATTAGTAATTAGTTTACGGACCTAACTTAAAATTTGAGGATAGAGAGTTTAAGCATGACGTTACGGCAGACGGCAAACGGCAAAGATTACCTCTGATTTTTTTTTCTTTTCTTGTCATAAATCACACAAAAATTGAAACACGTCTTGTACTATACACCGCAAATAAAAATATTTTCACTCTACTGAACAGACAGCTGAAGACAGACGGCAAAAGTTTCATTTTTGCCTTTTGCCGTTTGACGTAACGTCATGCTTTAAAATCTCTCTATTGGTTGAGACATTCACTTATTAAAATTTACAAGAAAGTAAATAAAGCAAAGGCAGCAAGTTCTTGTAAATGACTAATATGCATATGACTGGATTTATTTCTTTTTTTTTAATCTGTTTTTTTGTATTTATTTAATTTTCATTGACTTGAAGTTACTTACATTTTTTTTTGTAAACACACATAGTTTATAAACAAACAGGTACATCATGGATTTACATACGTACACCTCAGTTCCTCTTAACTCTCTTCTCACCTTCAGATACACCGCAGCAACAACACGAGACTGTCTAAATATCAATCTAATTGTTTTCGTACGTGCCCCATTTCATACTGTGAGCTTTTAATTTATTAGCTGATTTTGCGATCATTGCCTCAAGCAGGTGAATCATTTCAATTTTGGAATTAAATACTGTATTTATGAAATCCGTGTCAATACCTGCCATATGCACTTGAGGACGCCATTTCTTCAACACTGTTCTCATACATCCAGACATATATGTGTCTTATGTTAATTATAGGGCTCACACCCTTCGCCTTAATTCTAGAAAGTATCATTAATTAAATTAAATTAATTAATTGATTTACTAATTTATGTATGATGTATACATAAATCATGATTGCATGATTCACTTGTTTCTCTCAAATAGGCTTGTTTGAATTCATGTCTTGCTAAGAAGCAGATTACAGAATGTGGATGTACAGAAGCTCAATTTCCAGCTGACGCAGATGTATGTGATATAAGGAACACTTCTACAGGTAATTATAGTTAGACAGTATAATAGTATAATATTATAGTAATATAATACAATACAATATATAATATATGGGTCTTTTATAAGCTGAGCCTGTTGCTTGTCGCTGTTGATTTGAGTAGTCTGTCTAGTATAATCATGTATTTGGAAAACATGAATGTCTCAACTAGGAAACGTTGTGTTTCTGTTAGAGCTAGTTTTAGAGATATATATCAAAAACTATGCGAAAGTATTCAAGAAGACACAACAAATAGAACAAGGCATCTTTAAGACATTAATTGATTGTGCTCGTCACAATGTCGATCAATAGAGCGTTTCAACGGCGCCGTTTTGGTGTTCCCATGCGATAGGAAATGAATAGGAGATGAATTTTCCACGAAGAGAACTTAAGCTGTTAAAGAACACCAATGTGACGCCATACCAAAATGGTCAATATTTCATAGTTGATTTAAATTTCAGAATGAATTTCGTAAAGCGTCAGTTTTCCATTTGTTGGGTCCAATAAGTTTAGATTGTTGGGGTATTCCACTTGAACCTATATCAGTATTAACTTATTCTGGATATAAGTATTAACTTATTCTGCACATTCAGAACAAAGAAGGAGTAGTTTTTGTAATCGAGAAATGTGATTACTCTCTGTTTAATTTTATGGATAATTCAAAGGGATGCATCTTTGTGTTTAAGTCTGAGGAAATACACTCTACTTCATTCTTGAAAACTTTAAAAAATAATCGCTCTGAAACTTTTGTAATGGCCCCTACAAACTTCTCTCTTAAATCTCGGGTTGTTTTAACAAGTAGAGTCTTATTCGTTTGTATCATATTCTTAATTTTCTCTTCATTCTAAACCTTCGTTACCTTCTTATATCTTATGTGGACTAATAACTTATCCTTCTCTGTCTCTCGTCTAATTTTTCTAGCGAAGTGTTTGGATGTTTTACGGCGAGATCTATTATCAGGAGAACTGAACTGTGAAGTAACTTGTCCAACACCATGCACGTATGTTGTCTACATGTAAATCATTAATTACCTTCACATTGTACTAAGCTCATTTATACGTTTTGCAAGACATATTTACTCTAAGATCCATTCAGCGCAGAATGCAAAGCATGGTTTAATAGCGTGGGGCAGAAGCCTGTTGCCACAAAAGAGCAGCCGCACTGCCGTATAATGCAAATTATAAACCGAATTGAAAGCTCTTACTGTTGCACTTTCAGTTGTTGTTGTTGTTGTTGTTGTTGTTGTTGTTGTTGCGGCTGCTGCTGTGTTGAGATGTGCTTTTTTATATGTGTACCTACTGTAAAGCCTACTGTATTTTTTTTTCCAGTGAAGTCATATTCAGGACTTCGCTATCGATGGGCCAATGGCCTTCATTTGGATATGAGGTGAATAATTGGTGGTATTACGATAATGATGATAAGCACGATGATGATGATGATGATTTAAATTAAACAGCATTGCACGTTTCCCCTCCCCCCCCCCCCCCCCACAGGAAGTAAAATGATATTACAGTTGTTTTTGCTTTCTGTGTTTGACTAGAATAAAGCGTCAATTCTGATAACACAGAAACATAAAAACAAAAAAAAAAACAAAACAGAACAAAACAAAACAAAACAAAAAAAAAACAGATGAAATTAAATGATAAGCAAATGAAAGATGGGAAGGAAGAGGGCGGATAAACTTGGGTGATATGAATTCATGGTCACTTGTTGCACGGTTACGTGTCCATAGAAATATCAAACCATCTGAGTTATTTTATTCAGGAAATTCTTGAGCAAAAAGTCCAAAACAAAGAAGTGTACACATCAGAAGGAGACTTTGGATACCACCTCAGGCAAGTTAAAACACTTGGTTATATAGAGACTAAGTAGCAGCCAAATAACGACATATTTTACTTATACTGCGAATCTTCTTTTTCAGAGAGAACTTTCTCGAAGTAAGAATATTTTTCGAGCAACTCAATTTCGAAAGAGTCGTCGAGAGAATTAGCTACAAGGTAATTTAATGACGTTCAGTATTTCAGAATTTGTAATTAACACTTCTGCTACGCTACCATGTAGCCACTTAGTTGAGCTGGTGGGGTATCTGTTTTATCGGTCTCTATAATCAGTTACAACAATCACATAGCACTAGTGTTATTTCGGTTTGGCAGGAAGTCAACCTCGTGGCAGACATTGGAGGGCAGCTGGGACTCTGGATTGGTATTTCAGTGTTGACATGCTGCGAGTTGCTGGAGCTTATTCTCCTAATTATCCAAACTGTTTTTAAAAGGATGTTCTCAACGAACATTATACACGTCAAACCTGCTTGACAGTGATCTGACGGAGACATTTCCTGATATCTACCCCTTTTACATCGTAGCAGGCAGCTCAAGAATTGAATTTACGCCCATGCTATTTTAATTAGTCAAGTTTTCTGTACAATTTATAGTGGATTCGAGTCGACTTATGGCTCAAACTGCATGTAGAGCCTATTACCTGGCTAATGCATAAGAGTTACTTAGTAAGCTAGTGGTACCGAATTTGTGATCAGTAAGTTCCCACCAGCAGTTCCAGACACGTGCTTCTGATTTACCTCAGCTCTTGCAAAGGCGGAACAGCCGCTTTGAAGTTTCTGGAAATAAACAGTTTTAACTACATTAGCAACTAGTAACTCGTCGATGGACGGCAAAATTCCCAATAAAACGTTTTGGTCATTGGTGTATCAGATAGTCAAAGGAGGTTTACTTATTTTATTTTGTCACTTAGTTTAGGTGATCTCGAGGCGACAATTATTAAGCTGTTGCATACACGTATTGTCATGAACGATCGTCTCCAGGGTTTTCAATTTTTAACTTTGTAATTCGGGGTCAATAGGGCGATAGTTCCAACATATACAGAAAATAATCCAGTAGTATTCATTGACCAAGTGGGAAGTCTACAAAGAAAACACATATTCTTTCAAAGGTAACCGTGATATTGTGGCTTAGAATTTTTAAAGAAATGTGAAACGTCATTTTATTTGCTGTTTTGCAACTCGTTGGACACCAAATAAAATCTATTATAGCTTCTGTGTAGTTTGTCTAAACGGGCTCTCTTGGTTACGCTACTCAAACCGCGTATACTTTTCTTTTCCCTTGTGTGGTCGTGGCAGAGTTAATAGTGCTTGATGGGAATGATTATGAAGCCCAACGAAGTGCTTTGCTACATGTATATGTTCTTTATTTATCTTTTTTGTTTCTTTGTTTTTTTGTTTTCTGCAGTGCGTAAATCACAACAAGCGTTTCCTTCTGCCTGACCAACCAATAAAAGCCTTTCGGTTAGGCAACTCACGCCTAGTGTATGAGCGCAAAACAATAGATTGTGGACCTACCAACACAAACCCTTCTTCAGATCAGTTGAAGTGTAAGGGGCTTTATAGCTATTTCCCTTTAATAATTATTGCCAGGGAATGTGAAGAGGGGAAAAACATCTCATGTACTAATATTTTAAATCAATATGATAAGAAATTCATTCTTAGATGTATGTTAACAAAGACAATTTTTGTTTGTGTTCCATCACGTTGTAGGCTACAACAATCCCAAAAAGTTGAAACTTGAGGGCTAACAAAAGGCTAAATTGCGAGAGAAGCGATGCACCCATTTTCACAAGTCGTGTCCTTGGCACTGGCAACTTTGATTTGAAAGATGTGAACTTCGAAAACCACCTAGGCCTGGCTCGTCTTGGGGGTGAGAGATTCTCGCCCATATCAACTTTCTTTTCTCTCTCCACACTCACGTTTTAGGTGCAGGATTCCCAACCAATGCTTACCTAACTTTTCAAAGATGCTACTCTTAGCCCTCCCCCAAATCTACTCACGTGTATTCCACTTGTGGAAAACTATCGATTTGCACAGTGTTTAGGTTGGAGATTCTCGCCCATATCAACTTTCTTTTCTCTCGTAAGTTCTCGCGCGTTTAGATATGCGCCGCACTCGCGTTTTAGGTGCAGGAATCCCAACCAAAGCTTACTGGACTGTTTAAAGATGCTATTTTTAGCCCTTTCCCAAATCTACACACCTGTATTTCACTTGTGGAAGTCTATCGATTTGGATAGTGTTTTGTTTAGAGATTCTCGCGCATATAAACGTTCTTTTCTCTCGTAAGTTCTCGCGCGTTTGGAGATGCGCCACACTCGCGTTGTAGGCGCCAGGATCCCAAGCAATGCTTACCTAACTTTTGAAAGATGCTACTTTTGGCCCTCTCCCAAATCTACACACGTGTGTTTCACTTGTGGAAGTCTATCTATTCAGATAGTGTTTGGGTTGGAGATTCTCGCGCATATTAACTTTCTTTTCTCTCATAAGTTCTCGCGCTTATAGAGGTGCGCCGCACTGGCGTGTTAGGTGCGGGGATCCCATCCAATGCTTACCTAACTTTTGAAAGATGGTACTTTTAGCCCTCCCCCAAATCTACATACGTGTATTTTACTTGTGGAAGTCTAGCGATTTGGACAATGCTTGGGTGAGAGATTTTCGCCCATATCAACTTTCTTTTCCGTCATAAGTTCTCACGGGTTTAAAGATACGCCGCAGTCGCTTTTTAGGTGCAGGAATCCCAACCAAAGCTTACTGGACTTTTTAAAGATGCTACTTTTAGCCCTTCCCCAAATCTACACACCTGTATTTCACTTCTGGAAGCCCATGGATTTGGGTTGTGTTTGGGTAAGAGATTTTCGCCCATATCAACTTTCTTTTCTCTCCTAAGTTCTTGCCCGTTTAGGGATGCGCCACACTAGCGTTTTAGGTGCAGGGATCCCATCCAATGCTTACCTAACTTTTTAAAGATGCTACTTTTAGCTCACCCCCAAATCTACACACGTGTATTTGCCTTGTGGAAGTCTATCGATTTGGACAGTGCTTTGGTAAGAGACTCGCGCATATCAACTTTCTTTCCTCTCGTAACTTCTCGCGCGTTTAGAGATGCGCCACACTCGCGTTTTAGGTCTAGGGATCGTAACCAATGCTTACTGTACTTTTTAAAGATGCTACTTTTAGCCCTATCCCAAATGTACACACGTGTATTTTACTTGTGGAAGTCTATCGATTTGGATTGTGTTTGAGTGAGAGATTCTCGCTCATATCATTTTTTTTTTCTCTCGTAAGGTCTCGCGCGTTTGCAGATGAGCTACACTTACGCTTTAGGTGGCGGATCCCATCCGATGCTTACCTAACTTTTCAAAGATGGTACTTTTACCCCTGCCCCAAATCTACACACGTGTATTTCACTTTTGGAATTCTATCGATTTGGACAGTGCTATGGTGAGAGATTCTCGCAGATATCAACATTTTATTCTCGTAAATTCTCGCGCGTTTAGAGATTCGCCACACTCGCGTAGTAGGTGCAGGAATTCAAAAGAATGCTTAGTGGACGTTTTAAAGATGGTAATTTTAGCCCTTTCTCAAATCTACACACCAGTATTTCACTTGTGGAAGTCTGTCGATTTGGATGGTGTTTGGGTTGGAGATTTTGGCGTATATCAACTTTCTTTTCTATCGTAAGTTCTCGCGCGTTTAGAGATGCGCCGCACTCGCCTTTTAGGTGCCAGGATCCCAAGCAAAGCTTTCCTCACTTTTGAAAGATGCTACTTTTAGCCCTGCCCCAAATCTAAACACGTGTCTTTTACTTCTGGAAGTCTGTCGATTTGGACCATGTTTGGGTTAGAAATTCTCGCGCATTTCAACTTTCTTTTCTCTTTTAAGCTGTCGCACGTTTAGAGATGCGCCACACTCGCGTTTTAGGTGCTAAGATCCTATCCAATGCTTACCTAACTTTTGAAAGATCCTACTTTTAACCCTTCCCCAAATCTACACATGTGTATTTCACTTCTGGAAGTCTATCGATTTGGACAGTGCTTGGGTGAGAGATTCACGCCCATAACAAATTTTTTTTCCTCGTAAGTTCTCGCCGGTTTAGAGATTCGCCACACTCACGTAGTAAGTGCAGGAGATCAAAACAATGCTTAGTGGACTTTTTAAAGATGTTACTTACTTACTAAAGATGTTACGAAATCTACACACCTGTATTTCACTTGTGGAAGTATATCGATTTCGAAAGTGTTTTGGTTGGAGATTCTCGCGCATATCATGCGATCAACTGTCTTTTCTCTAGTAAGTTCTCGGACGTTTAGAGATGTGCCACACTCGCGTTTTAGGTGCGAGGATCCCAAGCAATGCTTACCTAACTTTTGAAAGATGCTACTTTTAGCCCTTCCCCAAATCTACACACGTGTGCTTCACTTCCGGAAGTCTATCGATTTGGACAGTGTTTTGGTTCAAGATTCTCGCGCATATCAACTTTCTTTTCTGTCGTAAGTTCTCGCGCTTTTAAAAATGGGCCGAACTCGTGTTTTGGGTGCAGGAATCCCAACCAATGATTACTAGACTTTTGAAAGATGATACTTTTATCCCTCCCCCAAATCTACACACGTGTATTTCACTTGTGGAATTCTATCGATTTGGATAGTGTTTGGGTTGGAGATCCTCGCCCATATCAACTTTCTTATCTCACGTAACTTCTTGCGTATGTAGAGATGCGCCACACTCGCGTCTTAGGTGCGAGAATCCCAAGCAATGCTTAGCTACCTTTTAAAAGATGCTACTTTTAGCCCTCCCCCAAATCTAGACACGTGTTTTTTTTTTTTTTTCCACAAGTTAAAACCTGTGGAAGCCTATCGATTTGGATTGTTTTTGGGTGAGAGATTTTCGGCCATATAAACTTTCTTTTCTGTTGTATATTCTCGCGCGTTTAGAGGTGCGCCGCAATCGCGTAGTAGGTGCAGGAATCCCAAACAATGCTTACTGGACTTTTAAAGATGCTACTTTTTGCCCTTCCCCAAATTTACACACCTGTATTTTACTTGTGGAAGTCTATCGATTTTGATTGTGTTTGGGTTGGAGATTCTCGCGCATATTAACTTTCTTTTCTCTTGCAAGTTTTCTCTCCTAAGTTCTCGCGCGTTTAGAGATTCGCCACACTCATGTTTTAGGTGCGGGGTTTCTATCCAAGGTTTACCTAAGTTTTCAAAGATGCTACTTTTAGCACTCCCTCAAATCTACACACGTGTATTTCCCTTGTGGAAGTCTATCGATTTGGACAGTGCTTGGGTAAGAGATTCTCGCCCATATTAACTTTCTTTTCTCTCGTAAGTTCTTGCGCGTTTAGAGATGCGCCACATCGCGCGGTTTTGGTGTTGGGATCTCAAACTATGCTTACTGGAGTTTTTAAAGTTTCTAGATTAGGCGCTTTTTTGAATCTTTACCCGTGTATTTCACTTGTGGTAGTCTGCTGCTTTAGACAATGCTTGGGTTGGAGACTCTTGCACATTTATATTTTTTTTGTCTCGCGTGTTTTCGCGCGTTTAGAAATACGCCAAACTCGCGATTCGGTGTCAGCATCTCAAACTACGCTTACTAGACTTTTTGAAGATGCTAGATTTGGCCCTGTCTTAAATCTACACACGTGTATTTCACTTGTGGAAGTTTATCGATTTGGACAGTGTTTAAGTTGGAGATTCTCGCCCATCTAAACTTTCTTTATCTCGTAAGTCAGTGGCGCCTGTAGAGATACACCACCCTTGCGTTTTAGCGCGGGGATCCCAACCAATGCTTACCTAACATTTTAAAAGATATCACTTTTAGCTCCCTCCCAAATCTATACACGTGTGTTTTACTCGTGGAAGTCTATCGATTTGGACAGTGTTTGAGTTGGAGATTCTCGCCCATATTAACTTTCTTTTCTCTAGTGAGTTCTCGCGCTTATAGAGATGCGCCACACTCGCGTTGTAGTACGGGGATCCCAACCAATGCTTACCTAACTTTTTAAAGATGCTACCCTTAGCCCTCCCCCAAATCTACTCACGTGTGTTTCACTTGTGGAAATCTATAGATTTGGACAGTGTTTGGGTTGGAGATTCTCGCCCATATCAATTTTTTTTTTCTCGTAAGTTTTGGCGCTTTTAGAGATGCGCCACACTCGCGTGTTAAGTGCGGGGATCCCAACCAATGCTTACCTAACTTTTTAAAGATGCTACTTCTAGCCCTTTCCCAAATCTACACACCTGTATTTCACTTGTGGAAGTCTATCGATTTGGACTGTGCTTAAAGTCGCCGAGACCGGGCTACAAGCAGCGTGATTTGAACCAACTTTGGGTCTATTTGCAGTATTTTGGGCAATATTTAATTTCCGAGTCCCAGGGACTCTAACTAAATCCAGAACACTTTGGTTTTCAGTGAAATGCAAAGAGGAAAAAGTTTTGAACGCTTGGTTATGAGCAGTCTGGCCGAAATATAGCCCCGCTTTAACTTATTTAGTGACTAGAAAGTCGCCGAGACCGGATTTTGACCAACTTTGGGTCGATTTAATTTCCGAACACATGGGCGATATTTCCGAGTCCTAGGGACTCTAAACTAATTGGAGAAGGCTTTGGTTTTCAGGGAAATGCACAGAGGAAAAATATTTGAACGCTTGGTTATGAGCAGTCTGGTTCAAATATAGCCACTTGGTGACTAAAAAGTCGCCGAGAGCAGGGTAAGCGCAGTGTGATTTTGACCAACTTTGGGTCGATTTGCAAGAACTTGGGCGATATTTTCGAGTGCCAGGGACTCTAAACTAATTCGAGAAGACTTTGGTTTTCAGTGAAATGGACAGAGGAACAAATTTTCAACGCTTGGTTATGAGCAGTCTGGCTGAAATATAGCCACTTAGTGACTAGAAAGTCGCCGAGACCGGGCTACGCGCGGCGTAATTTTGACCAACTTTAGTTCGATTTCCAGGAACTTGGGCAATGTTTACGAGTCCCAAGGACTCTAAACTAGTTCGAGAAGTTTTTGGATTTCAGTGAAATGGACAGAGGAAAAATTTTTGAACGCTTGGTTATGAGCAGTCTGGCCGAAATATAGCCACTGGCCTGTGCGCATATTTGCTCTCCCAGTAGAACGGAATGTAAATCAAATAACAAGACAGGGTAAGAAATGCAGGTGTCATCCTTGAGCAAACCTAAAAGTTCACTTATAAGACTCGAAACTACTGTCCTTGTAGTTCTCATGTCAAAGCTCAGATAAACTGAGTACTAGATTCCAATTCTATCGCACCAATAATTAGACCGTTCGAGACTTGTGAAGAGGGATCTTTTAAATAAATTTTTCTAGAAGAATACCTATATATCTCCCATAGTTGTTGTTGTTTTTGATTATTTTTTTTAGTTTTTTCGAAACGGAGAGAGTGAGTCTGTATCTGGGTGTCAACTGCAAAGATTTGAAACGCAGCGAGAGAGTCAGAATTACACTGGAAACGTCTGTAGTTCACTTTTTTTGTAAAAATATTAGCATTTGATGCGCGGCATGTTTTTGTTGTGGTACGCAAATTTTAATATAAAACATCACTTCATTAAAAATGGATAGATGTAAGAGACTAGACTAACAAATTTAAATATTTTTTTTTATTTTGTTAAACTTCCAACTTCTGATGTTACCCGTCTTGCGTGGTTGCCAAAGCCTCGCGGTCCCAAGACATCAAACTTTAGAAGTTGGATACCTTAATTGTAAAAGCCATTTACCTTTGTACCTGAATTCATCGTTTTCACTCGTCAATTTTTAATGAAGTGATGCTCCACATATATATTTTTTTCTCTTTCCGTTTTGCTATTCTTTTTTAGGACATTAAATAGAGAACGTAAAAATAATTGTAAAACGTCATTTTACTGGTTCTGCATCCGTCTGATAAAAAGCACTGACAAAGTTGACTAAATTTACTCAAAAGAACAAAATCCTCATATATTTCTTTTCTCACGCTGAGAGGTACAAGGCGATTTAATTGGTTCCTCCGTCACTTAAAAAAATCGGTTTATTATTCATCTCGTATGATTGGTTAAATTTACATGACTCTTTCATTGAATATCATAACGGTGAATAAACGCAGCATTTGCTAAAAGGTTCTGCAAGATGCTGGCAACATTGTTTGTGTCAAACCGCGCAAAACAGTCTGTAACCGTCTGCCTTCCATCATCTAACAAGGTACTTATCTTTTTAGCGACCTTTTACTAATCTTGACTTCTTGTGTATTAACCTGTAAAAACGACCATTGGACTAAGGTTTAAAAAAGCGTTGAATTATAACATTCTTTAAAGAGTGGCTGAACGTTGTAAATTGCTATTAATTATTGACACAAGGCAGTTGAAGGTATTTAGTTACGGAAAACGTGCTAAACAGCGGTATCCTGGCAATACGTTTCCTTTTACTTCAGTGGATCTAACAATCTTGAAAGATTATAAAGAGGGCATAAACAAGGAATATCGACATACCACTTAAACTTTACAACTCTCAAAATGCGTGGACCTGTTTATCTCATCTTTATTAATTTTGTTGAAGCATGCTTTGAGATGGGATACGTGCATCCAGTAACATCCATATTTCAATCATTTTGGAGATATCGTTAAAATATAATGGAGTTGTCTAAACTTAAAAGTTACGCAGTTTACGTTTAGTGTATATCTAGAACTGTAACAACTTTTTGCATGAACAAAAAACTCCTATTTACAATTATAAAATTATGTTAGTTTTCCGAGCTGCCAGAAGCTTCAAACACCGAGTTTTCGTATAAGAATAGCACTTATCGTTGAAACAAAAAATAACTCTATGTAATTGTAAATCGTACTTATAGTGGTCATGCACTTAGCTATACAAGCACTAAGCTCAGCTAGTTTACAGCCATGCCGCATCCGAACTATCGCCTGCGATAAAGAGCTGCTTAGACGCTATTCGTCCAGCTGTGAGTTAAGTTGTGTCAAGTCATGCTTGTAGAAATAACCCGCTGTTAACTACATAAGAGACTTGCTAGTAGTCTTAAATCTGTCTCGCATCAGTTTAACAGCATCCCAATTACTCTACCCTGAAAGAAGCCAAATTACATATGCGAGAAGCCTGTGTCTTTCGCAGTCAAAGCCCCATAATCACTGGCTTGTTTACCGACTTACCACTCCGAAGCATTTTGATTATGGCTCCTGGTATCCCGTGAGGGTTGTTAATGAATTACTGAAAATAAATAATATCGACGATGCTTTTAAACCATTCCTTCCCCAGGTTTTCTACCAATTTTGATAGTTCTCGAAAATTCTTTAGCCTCATGTCCTGAAGAGGCTTGAATAAAAGAAAAAAAGAAAGAAAAAAGGAAAAAACTTATTGAAGCACCCACTATCTACTCGAATGGATTTTTTTTGTTGTTTTCCAGTCTTCTTCAGTTTTCCAGTCTATGTTAATAGTTGTTCTCAATTATTTACTCTTGTGTCTTATAGAGGTTTGAATAAAAATAATAATAATAATAATAAAAATAAAAAACAGAAAAGAAAGAAAGAAAGCAAGAAACAACGAAAGAAACTTATCTATGCATTCACTATCATTTATTATATGGCTAGCTCTGTGATTGGCTACCCGAGCAGGCAAGATGGAGCTATCTTGCCCGCTCGGGACTACCCGCCGTGTCCCGTAGGAAAAATTTCCCCGAAAGCCATATAATAAATCCTTTATTGACCAAGCTTGTTCGGTCAAGATGGCTTCATTTGGTCTCGTTCTTTTTTTTGCGAGTTTATGGACCTCGACTCCGTCTCGGTCCATAAACGCGCAAAAAAAGAACTTGGCCAATATCCAGCCATCTTGACTGAACAAGCTTGGTCAATAACCCATACATATTGAAATGTCCGTTTATCATGGATGTTAATCGCGGGATTTTAATGCACATATATTGTGCTTCCATGGACTAAGGGGGATGAATCAATGTACGTTCTTAATTTTTTTTCTTCTTTCTGATTCGCTGACGTTTATTTCGAAATGAATACAAATTATAAAGAAAACTCTAATATACCACCACCTCCACTAAATTATAAAAACAGCAAATAAAACTTGTCCCAGTTTATGTTTTGTTTAAAACATTACTTACTCAAGCAAGAGCAGACGAGGATGTTCGCCTCTAGAAAATTCTAACCAAAGGTCATTTAATTTATTTTCCTCAGTAATAGTATCTAAAGAACACATGGCCAAACTGGCAGCCGAAAACGACAAACAAAAGGCGGTCGCTTCCAAAAAGCCTTCAGTCAAAGAAGTGATATCTACCTTCTGTGGGTACACTACCGCTCATGGTCTTGGGAGGTTGGCAGATGGTGGTGGTGTTTTTCGTCGAATAGCATGGAGTCTGTTTTGCATTGGCGCCCTTACCATGTTTGTAGTGCAGACCTACAACTTGTTTGCAATTTACTTACGCCGACCTGTGTCAACTGTAGTTACCGTCCAACACGATAGTGTAAGTATTCGACGTGTGCATTGCTGTTTTACATTCACTCATTACATAGTAAGGAATTGGGAAAAGATTCGACGATACATGATCGTCATTACAAAATAGTTTATTTTATGTGATATTTATGAATACTAGGCGAGTCTCTTCAAAATGTTAGAACACGTTTGGTATCAAAACGAGAAAATTCCACTCAGCGTAGACAAGACAATGAACTCTTTATTGTCGGGAAAGCCTTCAAAGGAGATCTTTCCTTCAAGAGGGGAAATTGGGAAAAATGAATTTATTAACAACTGATCGAACACTTCCAAGGAGATCAGTCGTAAATGGCCTGTCAGAGGATCTTTACCTTTGTTTTGTTTTATTTTGTTTTGTTTTGTTTTGTTTTTGTTCACTTGTGTGTTTGTTTTTCGGTGACAAAAATGACACTGTAAAAAAAGAAATGAAAGTTAAAAAAAAAAAAAAAACCGTCTCGGTTGGCCATTCGGTTAGTTAACCGGCCCAGCCATTGTCACTGGTCAGTCCACCGATATGGTTGCTTGGACACGTTTGCACCACATATATACAAAACTGAACTTACTCTGTTCAGTACCTTCATAGGTAAAAATAGTTGCCGTGACTTTTGTTCGATATCTGTAAGTTCAGGATTATGAAATATTGTGAACTTCTCCTTTATTAGCATGTCAGATTTCCAGCTGTGACCATATGCAATTTAAATATGATTCGACTTGACAAGCTTCCGGATAACTTCATAGATGAAATTTTGGAGGAACTTAAGCTAGAAGGTATGGATATCTCTTACTTAATCAATCATGTTATGTAAATAACTATTTTTACATAAACGTGAACGTGTAAATTTAAATATTAGACCTAATTTGGATTTGGAAAGCTTTGCGGAAGGTGCTGTTTTAATGTGTTTCCCTTTAGATGCCACATTTCTCACTGTATGATCTTTACATAATTAAAAAAAAAAATCGCGGACAACTTTTAGAGATGTACGGACAGTTTTCCAGAGAGTGGAAAAATGGCAAAAATTTGGAAAGTTGAACGTAGCAAGTTATTCTGGCAGGCGACCATCTGGACATATAGATGAGAGCTTTCTGCAATTCTCTTGCTCACCACTATCAATGGATCTTGATTTAATTTGACTGCTATCGTTGACTTCTTTGATTGGTCCTTCACTTTAGTCCTTCTATTTCATTCTTTCACTTCTGTTGCCAAAGCTTCCCCTCTTCTCTTTCCATTTCAGCACTAAAGCCAAACAATGATTCCGAAGCAGCTAACAGTACATCCGGACCTGGTGCCACTGCTCCCACCAATTCAAACTCGGCCCCTCATACACTTCCAACTGATTCGTCGACCCAAGAAACACTGCAACCTTCCTCTGATGGAAGCAACACCACAGATGTCCCCACTGGTCCCCCCACAGATGGGACTACCTATCCTCCATATGACTACGACTATTACGACTATGACTACTTTGACTACGATTACTATGACTACGGTTACTGGGATTACGACTACGATTATTACTTTGGTGGGCTTGGGGAGGAAACCAAAGAACAGGAATACGAAATTGAAGAAGCTATCCGTGCCGAGCTGGCACTAAAAAACGATTCAATGATAGTCGAAATGGGGCATCAGTTTGAGGATCTCGTCTTTGAGTGCTCGTTTCGGGGATATGACTGCAGGTCAATTCATAGTACTAAAATGTTAAAGATAATGCAGGAATATTAATATTGATATAAAATTCTAATAATAAAGGGCAAATAATCCCCTACTATCAACATGAATTTGAGCGACTTTCGTTTTGTGTTAAACTTGAACTAAAATATATCCTTTGATACATGGGGTAACTTAATTGTATCATTGTATTTAATTAGCATTGCTTCAGGATTTCAAAAGTACACCTAAAGACGAAAACTTGATTTTTAATTTAAAGAAATACAATTTAGCTTCAATGAAAATACCAAATTCGCAGTAGACCATTTAAAGTAGAACACATGGTCGCTAATTTTGAACCATTTCAACTTTTTAGGAACTATTCGCGGTATTGGCATCGTCTTTGGGACTATCGCTATGGCAACTGCTACACTTTTAATGGTGGTATAGATGACAATGGTGAAAAACAAAGAGTTCTGTCTTCCCACGTCACTGGGCCAACGGGCGGTAATAGTTTCTGACTTGTAAATGTTGCTATCCTTGAACAGTTAGGGGACGCAAGTTTTTTGATAAAGAAAGGGTTTGACCCAGCGAAGTAAACCGACTAATATCCGGCTTTGAATGGATATAACTCTGAACTATAATTGTGTGTTTCTTACTTTGGAGCTAGATATCGAATTTCGAACTGATTCTGAACATTAGCTTGACGTCAGCTGGTTACCTGAATTAATTACTGATTAACCTACCAAACGTTTCTTAACTTGCAATAATACTATACAAGAATGACAAGCAAATATACACGCAGTAATCGAGTCTTTGTTTAAAATTCACCCAAATAAGCCATAATCTTTAGATTTTGTGTTACTTTTTTTCAGTTCGTTGTTAACAACCCTTTGGTGCTCTCTTGTTGATAAATTTTGATACTAATTATTGTTTTCAAGTGCTGCAAACAATAATTTCCACGTTTTCTTTTACTTCAAAGCGTACGTTATTTAATTTTTAACTGAATGCGTGTACATCGAAAGTTTTGAAATCTTTTTAATCATTATGTTACTTATCTTCATCTTTTATTAGGTCTTAAGTTGAATCTATTTATAGAGCAGTCGCAGTACATCCCAGAACTAAGTGATACAGCTGGGGCAAGAATTGTGGTTCATGATCAAGGGCAAATGCCATTTCCTAACAATGAAGGTTACAGTGTACTGCCAAGCCGATCCACTTCATTTGGGATAAGAAGGGTAAACCATAGAGCTGCTATATTTGGATAAAAGGCCTATTACTTACTGTAGTAGAAGTGTTTGGTTTAATCTGAAAAATTAATGGGACAGGCCGATAGAGGACTGATGATAATGTTAGAACTTGTGATGTTGTAATTTTGGTCTGATTGTTCTTATATAAAAGGTACCATATTTTAAGTGTGTCAAATGCATCATGTTCTGAAACGGGGCAAGAAGTTAAATTTGAGTGTTTCAAGACTCATGGATTTTTGCCTTTTTTACGTCGAAGAAGAGAAGTTGTTGTACCTGACCACTTACAGCAGCAACTCAAAAAATGTTTATATATTTTTTTGGCCCTCAAACTAACTGGGTATTATTTTTTGAGATTACTGAATTCCTTTTATTCTTCCCTATAGAGCATTATCGACAGGGTAGATCCCTTTGGTAACGGGAGCTGTGTGTCAGAGAAGGACTTAAACAGTGACAACATGTATGTCAAGAAATACGGCGCTTCTTATTCCAGACAGGTAATACATATTCCATGTATGATTCTGTACCACTGCCTCTAAATTTTCGAGTAATAACATGTAAGTATCGTTTCGGAGCGTATCTGGCAATTATTTTCATCTAAATTCTATTACTATAGAAATGTCAAGCCTATACACATCATAGATATTGTTTTTAAGAAGCTGACATGACCGGTAAATATTCTTGCAATAACTTTTCCCCATGAGTTTTTCTTCGTTTGTAATTTTGTTTATTTCTTTATCTGTTGGTTGTCGTTGTTGATACTACTTGTTTTGCAATATCACATTTAAACTCATCACCCATTTACAATTAGTTGATGGGCTAATGTGGTAAAAAATATCTTCGGTAGAGACATATCTTAAACTTCTTCGCTTATTTAAATAGCCATTATTTTTATTTCTTTTAAAGACCTGCTTGAACTCGTGCCAGGCCGAAAAACAAATCTCAACCTGTGGATGTGCCGAAGGCCAGTTTCCATCTGATGCAGAAATATGTAACTTGCGAAATTCGTCAACAGGTGAAAACGATAGAAAAGGGATAAACTGAAAACTGGACGGACCGACAAACAAACGAACATGCGACCTACTGGCTGACTGACTACTAAAGTGATCGAATAGCTTGTAATGACTGTTTTAAATACATCATACAACAGTGCCTATGCAACAGCGATTGCATATTTCAATACATTACGCAGTTCTTCAATCAACAACGATTGTCGGAATTAACTGGGGAAAAAAATGAAGGAAAAAAAAGAAAAGGACAACAAAAACAACACCAACGACAGTCAATCAGTTACTCCCTGCGAATTTTTCCGTAAGCTATGTATATATATTTTTATGTAACTTCATTCAACAGAATTTTGAACGCAGCTGATGGACAAACGCAAACGCAACCGAGACCAATTCTGCATTGGTCAGTGTATGTACATTTTATTTGTATTTCCCATTATTTTCGCAAGTTGCTGAGTCCACCATGTCATCCCTTTCCCAGCAAAATGTTTAGAGAAGATACAACTGAAACTAGTCACTGGAGAGCTGGACTGTGAGAAACTCTGTCCTACACCATGCAGGTAAATTGGTCTTATGCGTCATTGCGTCAAACTTCACCACCAACCCCGGTTTGAACGAAATTTTTTCGAGCCTCTCTCACCGCGTTATTTTTACGTGGGTATTCTTTTCATCTTAGCTGCTTTGGAAATTTGTCCATGACAAAATTTACAATTTGCATTTTCAAACTGAGGCTTGGTGGTGAAATTAGCCATTCTGTTGACAGCGTGCATCAGGGCTATTTCGCATGTGCATATGCTATTTTTGAAGCGAACCCTACTATAATTATAACTGCCTTAATCCTTCTGTTTTGGTTCATGGTGGATTTTCCTAGTCTAGAAAAAAACGCTTATAACTCCTCGAAGAATCCATGATACTGATAAGATTGTTTTAAATAAAAATACATATCAACGGGGACAACACCACAACACCATGAGCATTAACTCCGCTGAATATTTTGTTCCCAAAGAAGTGCGAGATTTTTAATATAATATGTAACGGTTGCAAATTGATATTGTTTATGTGACATTAGTAACAAAGATATGCGTTGCTCGTTGTGTCCTGTAAACGATGTGTGTGCTTATAACAACTTAATGTTCTTTAAGAAGTAAATATCGCAAAGAAACATGTTTTGAATAGTAATAATCGATATATGTTATTATGTGGTAAAATATAAGGCTTACTAATTGACAACCGTTTTTTTTTTCTAGAGAAGTCCAATTTGTTACCACACTGTCAATGGGAAATTGGCCTGCCTCTGGATATGAGGTATGAGAGTTTTTGTAAATCTGTTCAGGTTTGTCTGAGATATATTCTAGAGTGAAGTGATCGTGTTAATGATGTTTTATAATTTTTTTTTTCTCTTCCTCAGGCAATCCTTGAGAGCCGTGTGAAGGAAAAAACCGTCTATGCAAATGAATTGTATAGAGGATATTATCTGAGGTACATAAGCTAGTACTGAAGCACATTGAAATAATATCTATCAAATAAGACCTACAGTACCGTAGTATCTTCCCGTTGAGGCATTTAATGATATGACTATTAATTGGCACTTTGCTTTCTTCGTCTCGCAGCGAAAACTTGCTTCAGGTGAAAATATTTTACGAGCAGCTGAACTATGAGAGGGTATCTGAAAGAATAAGCTATGAGGTAAGGCATGCCAGTATATCTGTATTCCTTTGCCTTTCCTTTACGAGGCTATTATTTATACTTGTTCTTCTTAGTGGATTCCAACCACTTAGTTTTCATGGGCATTCCATTGCTACTTAACTACATTATCTTGAAACTTAACTATGTGATTGCAACTTACTCCTCTTAAGCCGAGCCCCATCAACTTTCAACTAGAGCAAACGCGGCACGGGGGAATTAGGTGGAGGTAAAAACCTAAAAGCCCTGTGGTTTATTGTCTTTTGCAAGTATTTTTAAATCTATTGCAAAAAAAACAAGTACTGAAAAAAGTATTTTAATCATTGTCTGTTCAGTCCGACTTACACGATGATTGAGCGATGTGTTTCGTTGTTGTTGTTGTTGTTGTTGTTGATGATGATGATGATGATGATGTTTTTAGCTCTTTTTTTTTGTACGCAAGTGGTTTCAATTTTTTTTGTATGCTTTGAAATGAAACGAGCTTACTTATAATAGGCTTAAGTAAATCAAAGGTGAGAGTTATGCATAACCAAAGTTATATCACTCTCGTTGATAGAACGTTCGTTAACTTCTTGCAGACCAAACTGAATGAAAATGGTGGAGTAAGGTTAGGAGAGGAGAGAGAGAGGAAGGGAGGGGAGAGAGGGGAGTAGGGGGGTGTAGAGGTGTGGATAGATAGTTATGAATTAAATGTTACCAGCATTTACCTCTTGTTTTGTCAGGGCGTAAATCTTGTTGCTGATATCGGAGGCCAACTGGGACTTTGGATCGGCATCTCAGTGCTAACGTGCTGCGAGTTTGTGGAGTTAGTTGTCATGATAGTGCAAACTGCCCTTGATCGTATTTCAAGACGAAAGATAATTCATGTACAGCCCTAAGGTGCAGAAACAGAAAAAGAAGAAATTAAAACCAGTGTCAACTACGTGGCGTTACCGTACCCAAATTCGCAATTAGCCAATCAGAAACCCTGTCTGTCCTGATATCCTGCGATATTTGATATGACTACGATATCATGCTCATTGGGCCGAGTTTGGGTATGATAATGCCTAATTGTACCTTTTGGTACGCTTCAGCGAAATATCAAGCTTGTTTTGTCCCACCATGGGTATTTTGGCTCGACTACTTCTCGCCAAAATACGAACCCTGGCTCGACCAAACTCGCCCGATATGTCGCCGAAGTGTACCAAAAAAGGTACGATCGGGTATAATTATAGGTGTTGTGTAGTTATTTAATAGGCAATATAGCGCTTTTCATCTGAGTGTCGGAAGTAATTTGCTTTTGCTTTGGCTTTGCATTTCAACGCTTAGCGATTGGCTTAAAAACACCTACGCCACTTAGTCATCCAATCAGAAGCAAAACCAAAACTAATCGTTACTCTCTTACCCACGTTTTTCCGCGCCTCGGGTCAGCTACATGTATTTCTATATGCTTCCAGTTTCGATTGGTTCACTGGATTGTCTGCGTCTTTTACGATTCGCCAAAGTAATTACTTCCGTTTTTGTTTTACGACATTCATTTTAGGATTTTGTTCGTCTGTTTGTCTTTTCCTTTTCCTTTGTTAATCGCCCACGTTCTAATGTTTCATTATTGAACAGGCCAATAATAACCATCCATATAAGCATATAGAAAACGATTGTTCCAAAAACGACTGTTCATATATATATTTATAAATTTCAGTTCTGAAATGTAGTTAATGTCTCCTTGTGTATCGTTATAAATGAAAAGGTTAACATACATGTACTAGGTACCAGGGTTCTGCGAATCATTAAAGTATACAAGTAAAACAACAAAACCTTTCTGTAGTCTGTTTACTTTAAAATCGTATTCTGTCCGGAATTTATGGGATAGCGTGGCTAGAGGGAGTTATAGTAGTGATCACGATATGCAAATGAATGGTCAAATGGAGAAGAGGAGACCTATTTGACCTTAATTCCAGTCAAATTCACTGTACAAGTGCAGTGCAAATCGTATCCCTGTATGTGATCAAAATGATTGCATGCGATCTTGTTAGACGTCTTTTGACCATTGTTGCTCATGGAAAGTCAACAGACGCGTAGCACAATCGCAGGTATATAATAAAGTGATTCGGATCAACATTCGATGGGATACTAATCTCGTTAGAGAGTGATTCCCTCAACGTTTGATTCGTCATTACTCTTTTATACACCTGTATTTGGTTAATGATTAACTGATTTCGGCATATTTGTGAACAAATTAAGTACAGTTATCGTGTTACCTTTACTTTTGGGCGAACATAGCTTTCTTTTTTTTTCCAGAATTTTGACAAAAGTATTCAATTTTTAGTTCCAAAGCGTCTTGTATCTGTTTCTTTATCCCTTGCACAAGTTTTGATGGGTCAACTGTTCCTCTGCGCCATTTAGCACGACCGTAGCAACCGCATTTTGACATCCAGATACGCCTAATTTTCTGTGTCTTAATTCTTCTTATTTCCAGTTTTCTGAAGCAGCATCCTAGAATTAACACTTATTTTTATTCCATTGCCTTTTGGGATTAATTTATCATCAGTTTGAGTAATTGGTGGTATTATCACGTTCCGATAAAATGTTAGAATCCAAAATGATTGACCTTCCAAAATGGTGGAATTAACGACGTCTTATCAAATGACGTCATACCACCCCAAGACCAAAAGATAACATCACACTCAATCTCCTTCGCAGGTCTTCTCTATTCTTTGTAGAGCTGTATGATAGCTAACCATTAAACGCAAAATCACTTTGATAGCCCTATGAAAATTGCATTGGAATCAAACATGGACTGGTCTGGTCGAACCGGTTTTTTTAAATATTCGTTATTGTTTTCCCCCAAAAGCACCTAGGCTTATCAAGGGGGGATCACAATATTGGAGCATTTACTTTTACTGTAATTTACAATTCCAGCCTTTAATGCTTTCAAAACTAAATTATTGACGAAACAACAGCATTCGACTATGTCTGTCTGCCAAAAATAAGATTCTCGGATGGCCGACTAAGTGACATAATTTCCCCGCCCTCGTGTGTTATCATAACTGACATAGAGCTCTTGTCTTACACTGCAAGTTAAAAAGCTATCTGCTACACGCCAAAAGATACTAGTGCGACTCCTTGTTCATTAAATATTGTATTGTAGAGTTGCTTCCAAATGTTCAATGTAAGGTCTGCTCGTAGCATGTTTAACATTGCACTTTTTGTGAGCTCAATTATGCTTGAAATGGATTCAAAACCTTCCATTTCCGTGTCATGTAGTCATAGGCATGCAGGCAGACCACAAAGAACATTATGTCGTCATCCTGGAAACAAGACATACAATGTAAACGGGAAAATGAAACAGGTAAACAAATTTGGCTTATCTCAAAGATAGGACTGCGGTCATAAATAAGTAAAATCTCATATTTCTTTAAGAACGACGCGATTGGCCCGTTATCGTAATTACGAAGAATCGCTGTGATAGCCGAAATCAATTCATTTTCAACGGGCTAGCGGTCTCATAAATGCTTGAAATTACTTTTCTCTCTTTTTCTGTAAAGGACTATTGACAGATCCCCCTTACTTACTGGTAAGTAAGTTTTATATTATATCGACTGAGCTTTCATTTTAAACTATCGTACCCTTTTGTCAAATGCATCCGTAAGATTTAGTTCTTTCGTGGGGCCAGTAATATAACAAGATTTCTTTATCACGCCAATCGTAACCCTCGCTTAAGGACGGATTGTCATTTTTTTCAACAAATATGTCAAGAGAGCATCATTTGAAGGCTTTTGCATGGTACAAGTAATAAAAACGTGTAAGATTGTACGTTCCCATTCCAAACAACTCAGTAAAGCATGGCATTACTAGGATACTTGTATTGAAACAGTCAGTATGCCTGCAGCTGATGTCATATTTATTTGTTAACATTTATTTATGTAAACGGAGAAATGGAACTGATAATGACGATTTATTTAAACGTGGTATGTTTTAAGATCTAGATACTTATGTTCCTGGTGAAAACTGAAAGCCTAAGACTTTTTGTTCACATGTACTTAGGCTGAGATGTATTACGCAACTTTCAGATTTAAAAGGTGTCGAAAACTTTAATGATCGCTCGATATTGCACTTGACAACAGACGACGAAAATAGCTTTAAGGAATGCATTATTTTTTTAATTTTATATATATATAGTTTTAAGTCGAAAGAAAGCGAGAACATAAACGACTTTAGAAACCCGCACGTTTTTTTTTTTTTTTTTTTTTTTCCTCGGTTCTCTAGAACATCCGGTTTACAAGCTCTGAAACTTCGCAAAAAGCCTGCGGCATGGCAGGTGACGTTTCTTATGAAGTCAAAAAAGACAACAAGGAGAGGCAAACACCTAAGGAACTGGTAAAAGATTTCTGCAGCTACACAACTACACATGGAGTTGGAAGACTGGCTGAGGCCAAAACGCTGTTCAGCCGATCGATATGGACAGTTTTTATCCTTGGAGCCTTCGCCATGTTCTTCTATCAGACGTACGGTTTGTTTACTTTATACCTAAGTCGTCCTGTATCCACGGTGGTGAAAGTCAGGCATAAAACGGTGGGTAAACACATTATGTAAAGTGGCTCATAACTTTTTTAACAGTTATTACCAGATTAATGAATTGGCAAAGAACACATTGGAGGCAATTAGAAAGAGTTCACATGACGTCTGGGACACATATTAAACATTTATTCGTAATAAGTATACTGCATTGAAAGGTATTGATGTTTAAAATTACCCGACCTTTACAACAATGTGACTGTCAAGTTTACTTTTCAGTCACATATTTCTATAAATCTAGCTGCGAGGCGTAAATTCAAAACAGGAGCATTAAAAGGCCCCGAAGTCAGCGACACTTTTGTTTTTGTTCACATGCGAAACTTTGGCTATTATATTTAATTCGGAACATGTCGAAACGAAGAAAACAGTCGCTGTGGAAGTCTAAAGATGATTAAACATACCTTCAGAAACACAACTTACAGTAAAGCAATAAGATCTCGCTTCACCATGTAATGTCAATAATTTCGATGGCATTGAAAATGGGGAAGGGTGACTTGGGTCCTTTAACTTATAACTTGGCAACGAACTCGACTCGACAGTCCGAGAATAAACTCCAGAGCTGTTGAAAAATATATACTATATATACTGTCCATACTTTTCTTTATATAACTTTTTGTCTATTCGAAAATGTTGCCAATAAATGGCGACAAAACTCGTATACGGAGTCTTGATGGGTTATTCCCCACAAACGACTTGCCCGCATCGCCAGGCCTACGGAAGGGTTATCGCGGAGTATTTTCAGCAAATAAAACATTTAAACCAGTCTTCCTGAAATGTCCAGTTTTTGCCCTTTTTAAATTATTTCCGGATATGACTTATTTCCTCAAAGGAGGCGAGATTTTAAAGCTCGATCAGAGAACAAAGACACTATACTGAGTAATACAAAATAATAGTCTCAAAGGTAAACCGAAAAGATAAAATATACTACCGTTTATTACTATACTACTTTTTTATACTGCGTTGTTCGTTCCAAGAGAATGATCTCAGCCATTAATTTTTTTTTCGTGATCAGATTTATAAACATAAACATTTCGTCGAATGCCCACCATAAATTGAATATCGTGAATGAATGCAAAAGCCAATGAGCTAAGCGTTGTTTGAGCTCAAAAAAGGAAAACAGAAGAATACAAAGATAGAGCTTAGTAGGAGTCTAAGAAAATCGGCCTTTATTGATTATCGGCCAACAACGGGCGACAAAAGCTGTCGTTTTGTTGAAATAAAACAGTAGCAGTAGTACAATGACATAGCCAGACTCACCAAAGGCATTTTTCAATGGGAGAATCGTTGCTGGCATCATTGTTTACACTTACGACTTTGCACAGAGAAGGCATCATGCTAGATGCGAATTGACTACAGAAATCTGAAAAGCTCATGAAACTTATTAAAGGACCGGTGAAAGTTCTGGCTATTAGGGTGTAATATTCGAGAAAAAATTGGCTTTCAAATAAATGCAAAATTTCTTGGTGGCAAAAGCGATAAAGAGCTCATACACTCCTTGTAAAATTTTGAGTTTTTAAACCCGCGTCGCACAAAAATTATTCAAAACATCTGGCCAGCTTTAATTCCTTGGGACAGTTAATCGTGCTGTGCCCTTTCAATATTCACAACTAATGTTTTTGTAGCTCCATCAGAAACTATATCGCTTATGCTTATGATGCAAATATTGTCAACAAAGATGCTCTTATTTACACGTAGGCTCTGTATGTTGTGTGAGTCCATAACGAGATACTTGACTAAGTGAGATTCCTATATTTATTCTCTACAAAAGTAGATTTTTTTTTTTTTTTTTTTTTACACCAACAGGAGGTAAAATTTCCGGCTGTTACCATTTGCAATCAGAATGCCATAAAAGACAATGAAATACCGGACCATTACATAGACGATATATTCAAGGAAATTTATGAGGTTCTCGATCAGGAGATGAAAAGCGATGAGAAAGATGCAGGTAATGTACGACGTCACGATTGTCTTGATGTTTTGGTCCGCTTGAAATTGTCGTTTCATGTTCAGTTCTATTCATATAGAACTTCAAATTGACCTTTTCATATATGTGTAGTTTCAGATCAATTTTGAACATTTCATTTGTAGGCGATGATGTCACACCTACTCCAGATTTTCAGAATGATATCGATGACACTGAAAACAATGGCACCGACGAATTATTTGATCCAGAAGAGGAACTCAGAATTGATTACCTTTTTCAAGAATTTCTCCTGTCCTATTTAGCTTTGGAGAACCAAACAGCGTTGTATAAGATGGGACACAAATATAAAGACTTTGTGTTTGACTGCAACTTCAGAGGGATTGATTGCAGGTGTGTCATAGAGTATGACTCTTACAGTCTCTTAACCCATTGACGCCTGTGCCGGCCATGACCGGCCGTGACGAGCGTTGGCCTTACAGACTAATAGTTCCTCCGTAGTAAAAAGGGTAGAGATTAGTGCACCCCTCCAAGTTGTGTTCAAATAGGAAAAAACAACATTTTTGTGTTAATAAATAGACAGTACCGGCTTTCTATACAAGATAGACTGCTTTTGACTTAAGTTGTTTCTCATCATGTCATTGAATCTGCTTCTTGGATTTTACAATATTTCTCAAGAAGTCAGAAAAAAAAAACTTAAATTGACACAAATTATTACAAAATGTTGAAAAAAGATGCTACATGTGGCTAAATCAAGAATACTGTCAAAAAAAGATATTTGTATAGACGGGGGTGTGAAAATGTCGTTGCTCACCAATGTCAGATAACGTGGAGATCACAAACAAACAAACCATCTTTCCATCGTAATGAAAATCCAAAGCATTGTTACTCAAAAATTGCTTTCTGCTATCACTGGCACACATTTAAGGCAGTTGAAGTAAACACCTTTTTTCCCACGATTCAGGAAAAATTACTCCAAATACTGGCATCACTTCTGGGATTACCGTTACGGGAGTTGTTTCACTTTTAACGGTGGGATGGACGATGATAAGAAAAATCAAACAACCTTGGCTACTCACAGCACTGGACCCTATGGAGGTGAGAAAAAAACAAACAAACAAACAATCAAGGTGAACTCGTAATTAACAATAGATAGTAACTTAACACGTTTTAACGTTAAAAATGTCAACGTAACTTTAAGGGAAAAAAAGAAGATCATATAATAAGCTATTGCCGAGTTGCCTCTTTTTCATAACGAGTCCTGGTGCACAACTTTTTATATGGAAATGAGTTTGATTTGCAAGACAATGAACGTGCAAGAAAATCTCAAAAATTGAGAAATGAAAGGTTGTGCACTAAGACTCATTTTGAAACAGAGGTAACAGCAACCCGGCCGAAAAAGGCCTATTGTTGGGCATCCGTAAATAATACCGTGGGGTGAACGTAACTGCTTAAACCTATTTCAAGTGTACCAATCACCATTAATATATTGTGATTTTTTCCCTACATAATAAAAGGCAAATATTGTATCTAAGTGGTGACCGTATGTTTCGTTATTGTTGACACGTTTTGGTTCATATTTCGTTAGCGTTTTTGTAGTGTTATTCTTTTTATCAGCATTTTACTGCATTGGAAAGATGCAGCGATGAAACACAATCCAAGAAAAGGAATCCAGGATGTTTGCTTTTATTATCTCATTTGATGTCAAATGGAGCAACTTACTTTCAGCATATAGCTTTGAAAAACTAAACCTAGTGGGTGTGCTCATCTCTTTGTTGTTTTTCACGTTTCTCGACATAAAATAACAACATTGTCAGTCACAACGCATAAGCCCAAAGCGCTAGAGACAAGTTGTCCACAAACCCGGTCTTCCCTCAATACACCTACCATCCCTATACATAAAGTGTTAAGTCCAAATAGGACGAGGTTCTTTAATCTTGTTTCTCCTTGTTTCGTATATTTGATTGATTTATTATTCTCTTCCCAAATCCCATAGGACTAACCTTGAACCTCTTTATCGAGACCGCTCAATATGTACCAGAGGTTAGTCAGGCTGCCGGGGCCAGGATTGTCATCCATAACCAAGGGGAGATGCCTTTTCCGGACGAAGATGGAATCAACCTCGTTCCGGGATTTTCTACTTCTGTTGGAGTTAGAAGGGTATATATCTTAAAACTGTTACCAAAAAAAATGAAAAAATAAAAAATAAATAAATAAATGAACTCACATATTGAGTGACCGTTCAATTGCGATCCCCAGTCTAGCCCATTTATGTACCGGTCTAGCCCAGTATGTACCAGTGCTCTTCGAAGGATTTATATTCGTGCAAGTCTAAATACTTAAGTCTAAATACTACTATCAATACTATTTCAAAACTCTAATTACTTTCTAATACCGTTATAATTACAATATATTATACTAATAATTCAAACAAAATAAAATCAATTAAGTGAATAGAGTGAAACAAAAATGCCTGCTTTCCATGAATGCCGTGTGTTTATACTATTTGCCCGCGTTAAAAGAGACCGCTGCAGCCGGGTTTAAAACTGCTGAGAGTTTGATGAACTGAATGATGAGAACTGATGTTTTTGTAGCTCGAGCAGAAACTGGTTCGCTTATGCCAATGGGGAAAATCGCATCGTAAACAAAGATTTCTCTTTCGAATCATATATACTAAGTCTGGTAAAGAACGGAGACTCAGATATTTTCTTTGTTCCACGCCCGTGTCATGTTGATCAGTTCACTTTTCACAATATTTTCCGCGATTTCCTCTTATACAGAAAGAAACGAAACAGTGCTAATTCAAAGGACTAATGTATGCAGTATATACTTCTGGTGTTGTTGCTGAAGATGGTGTTAATGGTGCTCTTTTGTTGTTTGTTTGTTTATTTGTTTGTTTGCTTGGCTTTCTGGCCGAGTGCTTTTGTTGTTTTTGTTGTCGTTTTCAATGCAATTTTAGTATAAATTAAACAATGTGTAATTTCAATATTTTTATCGAACAATAAGTTGTCATAGCATAGCGCCGTTTAGAGTTCGTCTGTACTATACCGATACAGATTCATTGTATGGGTGCTGTTATTTGATGGTTTCGAATACTTCTCGAACCCTAGAATTTCCATAATAATTGTATTAGGTCCGGATTTTGTTGTGCTTTTTGTCTGCCTTAAGTTGTTTCTTTATTGTCATGTTATTCCTTTTGTTTTTAGGAAGTCATAGAGAGAGTGGATCCTTTCAATAATCAAAGCTGTAGAGCATCTAATAGTCACGATCATGAAGACATTTACCACAAGAATTTTGGATCCTTTTATTCACGCGAGGTGTGCACTTTAATACCGATTATCTGAGTTCAGTATTGGGTCAACCTAAAGACCTTTCTTTTCCTTGCTTTTTTGACGCGCAAGATTTGGGTCAAAGCATCCACTGAGATTTCTTTAAAACTTAAGAAAGAGTTTAGCACAGACTATTTATTTCAGTAATAACCACGTGCCACTCGTGAAGCCATATCACAATTGAAAATAACGTCACGTGTCAAAATGTCTGCCGTCTCAGATCAGTCATCTCGGATGTCCAAATATTTGCAGAAATGTGACAATTGCTCTAAAATTAAAGGACGTTTGCACACTACAACCTGAAGGCTGTTTACGAACTAAACGTTTGAAATGAGTACCCAAACCCATTTCCAACTCCTTCTCCTTCTCCTTCTCCTTCTCCTTCTCCTTCTCCTTCTCCTTCTCCTTCTCCTTCTCCTTCTCCTTCTCCTTCTCCTTCTCCTTCTCCTTTTTTTTGCAGTCTTGCATGAGGTCATGTCTGGCAATGATTCAAATCAAAACATGTGGCTGTGCAGAGGGTCGATTTCCGATCGACGATCGCTATATCTGTAACACCATCAAGAAACCTGACGCAGGTTTGGAAGTATATCTTGTTGAAAGTTTAATGTTGCGTCTTATAAACTGTAACATTTTCCCCCTGAAATACCATAGAACTTCGGCTAAAGACGTTTGGCATAGTCAATGGGCCCTCTTACACGCAGGAAAATAAACCTAACTCAATTTCGTTGAGACAATACCAATGTGGGGTCACGTCAGTGCCGTGCCCGAAGGGTTACGGGAGACATAGATATAAGATAGATATGATTATTATTGTCGACAACAAATTATCGACGGATTCTGTTTTGAAGGCCTCCCTTATGTTGGGCTCAAGTTTAAGTTTAATTCCTTAACAATATTTTGTCTTCGCTGTTCCGTTTTACTAAATTCCGCAATTGCTCCCTTTTAAATACCCGAAAGATATATCTTATGTTTTTGCAATAGATAACTATCGTTACCTTGTTCCCACTTATTCTTCTGAGGTCCTAGATACTGTCTCATCTTTTGACTATGCATCGTGGTAGAGCGCAGGAGCAACAATAAAACCAGGAGCAACAATAAAGCAATAAGAGCACACGAAGACTCGATAATGAAACTTGGGCATGCAGTTTGCAAAACTCAAGACCCTTTGGCTCAGTTGACGTGGCCTTAACTTTTCCAAGGACTTCTAGTTCGCTCGAATTGCAATTTGTAGGCGACATATCCGAGCTCAACTCTGACAACTGTCATCCTTTCTAATTAATTGCTAAATATAAAAGTCCGTGGATGGTCTGCATACAAAACAGCATTGTCTGTGCCTTCAGATTTACCCTTTGGATTTAATAATATACATTTTCTTATTTCAAAATTGCTAGGACATTGCTTGGACGACTTAATTGCAAAGTTTGATGCTGAAGGTTTAGGTTGCGACCCAGACTGCCCTGTTCCTTGCAGGTAAATCTGATTGACGGTGCTTTACATTTTATGAATATCTTTCATCAATCTGGTTGCATTTTAAAATCCTAAAGAAATGTTGTTGCGTTCAGAATTTAATTCCTGCACAATCTGATAGCACTAATTTCCTACAAATTTGCACGGAATCACTCCAATGGGATAATGCAGAGGAAAAGAATAAAGCAGTAATTACGTTGATTGTGTAATAGCTTTTTGCTAGTCCAGAAGCACTTTTCAGGACAGCACATCATTTCGATGCTTTCTTTACACTTCCAGTGAGGTTGTTTACAAGACTACCATGTCGATGGCAGAGTGGCCTTCTGAAGGATATCAGGTAGATATCTTTTGTTCTGTTTGCTTGCTTGTTAGATTATTCCTTCTTTGCTGTTTGCGTTATTAAAATCTGGAAATGCTCTAACTCAATTCAAACATATTACTGGGAAACAGATCCCGCCTGAGGTCCGCCTTGTATCAGGGAAACGTTTCTTGTCATTTGAGGAGCTATGAATTACTGTTAAACAGGTTAACCCCAGGTTTAAATACTTCCATTGATATACGTGTATAACTTTGAGCTAACTGCCACAAGGGTTAAGTTTGCCCATTTGTGAAACTACAGGAATCCAAGAAAGAAAGAAAAAACTGATTTACTGACATTTGATGATTATTTATCAGGAAACGCTATTCAAACGTGTTCTAAAAAGACAAAATCCAGCGTATGAACAGCAAAAGGCTGATGGTTCTGGTTCATTGCAGTAAGTACAAATTTTGCCATAGGAAAGAAATAACATAGACTTTAATTAAGTATCGATGCTTGATGTCGTCTTTCACATACGATTTATAGAAATGTATGATTTTTAGCTAAAAGACACAAGCTGGATAAAAGTCTTCAATTACTTGACGTTACTTCTGTGATTAAATTTTGCAGTCGAAACTTCCTCCAGGTCAAAGTGTTTTTCGAACGGCTGAATTTTCAGGAAGTGAAAGAGCAATTAAGCTACAAGGTAATGATCGTATTTTGTTTATTTAACTGCATACAAAGGTTGACAACATTTGAATTATGTTCAGTATGTTAAAATTTGCGGTGATTTTTAAGTTATCTTAACCCTAGTGACAAGGGGGAAAGAGTGATAGGGGGTAGGGGGTGATGGCACCGAACCAAAGCTTTATTTATTTATTTATTTATTTTCTCAGAATAATTATGAAAAGGAGATTTACTTTTTGATGCTAAAATGTTTGCATTGTAACCGTTTTTGACGTGAAATAAAAAATCGCCTTACGGAAAAATGTTCGCTTTTCCTATCTTTACCAGCATTGCAGAATAAGGACCCTTTTTTCAGTTTCAGTAATAATTTTGCACTGATTTTTCATTATTTTGCGTTATTTACCGAACTGCTGAGAAAAAAGCTGCGTCCAAGATGCTGGGTGCAAGATGGAGAAATCAATTTAAGACGAATGATTCAGCTACCAGAATATAACTAAACGGAACGCTAGTTAAAAAGGAGCTAGAAATATAATCAAGCTGACGAGGGTCTTTACTTCCAAAAATTTAACGTAAACGCTTGTTTTATTATCAATAATTTCGCTTTGTTCAACGACTCTTGCAGGGCATCAACCTGATTGCTGACATCGGTGGCCAACTGGGGCTTTGGATCGGTGTATCGGTCCTGACCTGCTGCGAAGTCCTGGAACTAGTTCTGCTGCTAATACAGAGCTTCGTTAAAAGAATAACAACTCACGCTAGCAGAGTGGAAGTACGAGAATAGATTTTGATGAGAACCTCTCGAAAAGCATCAAGTTTGTTCACATCTCGTTGAAAAAAACAGTGGTTTGCACATGTTACCAGGTCTTAGGACTTGTCACATCAAACTTGTGTACTTACAGCGTAATCACATAATTATCTTTTTGCAGAAAGACAATAATATTTTTTTTAACGTTAATTATTGACAAGTGTGCCTAGGTTGATTATTAAGCAGTAAGTAAGTAGTCAACGCATTAAAAAAAAAAGCAAAAAAAAAAACAATAATCAATTTGCTGCGCATTTTTTTCTTTCACTTTAGCTTTTATATCGGTTTTTACTATCGGAAGCCTACTTTGCTGCTTATCTAGCGTATTGTACGAATCATTAAGTCCAAGATAGACCATAGAAAATGGCAGCTGTCGTGAAGCTGTCCGTCATATTACGTCATCATTCCATGCATGTAAAGGATCTTGATTTAAATATGCTATAAGTCCTCCAAATTTCAATCTTAGCTTAGACACTCTGAGGCTTACAAACCCACAATTTCTAAACATCATCACAATTATGGCCTCATATTCATCACGAGGTCAGATGCCATTTGTTACAGGACACGAGCAGGGCATGCTACATGGCAACAGGTCCCATGCGACTAAAGTTGTACAATCTAAATCGTCCCTCACAAAATGTAATTTTAAGGTCTCAAAGTAAGGTTGCTCACCAACCACGTACTCGCTCAGGAAAAGCTCTGCCCACTTGCATGTTGAAACTTGTAATCCTTAACTAAGAAGTCATGCGTTGAAATTAAAACTCTCAGTTTTCACCCCGGCTATAGTATTATTAAACGATAAAGGTTAATAAAATCACTTTGTCTATGACAATTATATCATCTTATACTTCACTAAAATGTCGATAAACACGATTATAAGAACATGTTTTTAAGATGTCGTGTTTTAACTGTGACAACACATCCCCGCTTGATAATTTCAGTTCTATGGAAAGGTCCAGGAATCCCGAGTGACACTGGCGTCCCGTAGAGTTTCGGGTTCCTGTATGTGGAGCGACGTTCGATGTAGAGTCATCGGAATTTAAGACAAAAGAAAAATTCTACCAACAGAAAGTAACAAATTGGAATGAAGAGGGTCTCGTCTGGGCGTTCCTTGTAAGTAAGAAACTGTACTAAGGGTGGAGACTGTGATGTTTAGGCTCTTTGAATTTATTCAAATGTATTAAGGAATTTTAAGAAAAAGACCAAAATTCCGTGTTATAGTTATCAGAAGTTTAAGGCTTTGATACTTTAAGCCGGTTTATGGTACAGCATTGAGAAGTTTGAACTGCTCCAACACACAAAAGCCCTTTTATCCCTAGAATTTGCCCCCAAACTCAGGGTTATCAGCATTGGCATGAATCACAAATTTGTCAAGTCACCATGTAGCAAGCAATTCAGATCTGCCTTTTTTATTTGCAAAATTAAGTAAGGTGGAATTGTTTATAATTATTTTCAATAACATAACTTTAATTAAAAGCTAAATTACGTCGTATTTTTTAATGTTACACAGGAGTCCTTAACATGTAATCTTTGACTTACCCTTTTTTAAAGGCTGCCGTGTTTTAATTTTAAATACTTACCTCAGGAATGGAAATAATTTAGCATTTGAACCCAGGGCTTGTTAATGTTTGACTGTCTTTTTTTTTTTACGAAAATGTAGCAGAATTCTTCGTCGATTGTAGCTTTCCAGGACACATGACAGATCTAAACAAGGTTGATGTTCAAACCGAAAATGTGCATTGTTTCATTTAAGGTATAGCTAGAGAGCTCCCTGTATAGAGCTGTTTCTAGAGAGGTTGTCTTACCAAAACGTAAAAGCGCACGCGACAATGTGAGAAAGTATTATGGGTAATGCTTCCTAGTCACTATGAACTTCAATCAAACATCGTTAAAATATTAGTACCCCTTGTACCATTTGCATCGTTGGGTGCGCTTTTACGCTTTTCTGAAAAAAATCTTTATGGGAACGGCTGTATTCTGCCACTGACTGTGTTTGTTGTGGTTTCCAGCACGCGGAGACTTGATTTCCCTTACTGTATCTCTAAATTCTCTCGGAACTTACATAAGAGGATTTTAAAATAAACTCAGGAATTAAAATAGAAGAATATTAAAAACAGCTTACTAGAGTTCATTAAAAGAGATCTGATTAGACTCTGGGACTGCCAAGGTTCCTGTTTGTCATCTCTTCTTATAATTCATACGCGCCTAAAAAGTTGACGGTGTGGTCACCTTCTATAGTCCCGTGACCCAGGAGTCTCACGGTTACCACGCTTGCCTTTTTCATTACCAAAACTGCTCCAGAGTATGTGGCTTCTTCGCCCTTCACAACTTTAGAGAGGTAAATATTCCCGTCGACTAGTATCTCAAATCCAGTCCTGTCGTTATCGGTTTGAAGGAAATGGAACTGACAGTAAACAAAGTAGCGGCCATCTCGTGGTATTTCCAGTGAATCGTTTGTTGATTTTACTCCTCCAGCGAGATGGGAAGTTGGACATGTTGAACACCAGCGAGAGAATTCTGTACATTAAAAACGAAAAAAAAACAAAACTATTACGTTATACATAACTTCATGGGTAAATCTAAAACTTTAATTTCTGATTGAATAAGAGAACATGAGAATAATTTTGTTCTACCGATTTTGCGAATAACAGCTGTTGGGGTGTCTTATGAATAGAATGGATATCTGATGAATACTTTGACTTTGTTTGCCTACATTTTCATTGCAGTTAATTCGAATTTTCATTGACAATTTTAGAAGCCAGATTGTGGCGTGTTTTTACCAGGAAATAGGATCCTTTGTTTTCCTTCACCGTGCGCTTTGTAATCAATCACAAATAAAGAATGCTTTAGCGCCCAAGTTGTTGCCGCTATATTATAAAAGAATTGGTTCATGCTTTTAGCTGTGCATATATCGAGTTATGGTACAGCTGTTCGCAAGCTAAGCATGAACCAACTCTTTAATATATATTCAAGGTAGTGATATGACGTTGAAAAATGTGAAACAAAATTAATATAGGAAGAATTCCTAAGGTAACCATGTAGCACCTTTACAGCAAAGAACGTGTTAACCTCATTCATTCATTCATTCATTCATTCTTTCTTTCTTTCATTCTTTCATTCATTCATTCTTTCATTCTTTCATTCTTTCATTCTTTCCTTCTTTCCTTCTTTCCTTCTTTCATTCTTTCATTCTTTCATTCTTTCATTCTTTCATTCTTTCATTCTTTCATGCTTTCATGCTTTCATGCTTTCATGCTTTCATGCTTTCATGCTTTCATGCTTTCATGCTTTCATTCTTTCATTCTTTCATTCTTTCATTCTTTCATTCTTTCATTCTTTCATTCTTTCATTCTTTCATTCTTTCATTCTTTCATTCTTTCATTCTTTCATTCTTTCATTCTTTCATTCTTTCATTCTTTCATTCTTTCATTCTTTCATTCTTTCATTCTTTCATTCTTTCATTCTTTCGTTCTTTCATTCATTCATTCATTCTTTCATTCATTCATTCATTCATTCATTCTTCCATTCATTCATTCATTCTTTCATTCATTCATTCTTTCATTCATTCATTCTTTCATTCATTCATTCTTTCATTCATTCATTCATTCATTCTTTCATTCATTCTTTCATTCATTCATTCTTTCATTCATTCATTCTTTCATTCATTCTTTCATTCATTCATTCATTCTTTCATTCATTCATTCATTCTTTCATTCATTCATTCATTCATTCATTCTTTCATTCATTCATTCATTCTTTCATTCATTCATTCTTTCATTCATTCTTTCATTCATTCTTTCATTCATTCATTCATTCATTCATTCTTTCATTCATTCATTCTTTCATTCATTCATTCTTTCATTCATTCATTCATTCATTCTTTCATTCTTTCATTCATTCATTCTTTCATTCATTCATTCTTTCATTCTTTCATTCTTTCATTCTTTCATTCATTCATTCTTTCATTCTTTCATTCTTTCATTCTTTCATTCATTCATTCATTCATTTATTCATTCATTCTTTCATTCTTTCATTCTTTCATTCTTTCATTCTTTCATTCTTTCATTCTTTCATTCTTTCATTCTTTCATTCTTTCATTCTTTCATTCTTTCATTCTTTCATTCTTTCATTCTTTCATTCTTTCATTCTTTCATTCTTTCATTCTTTCATTCTTTCATTCTTTCATTCTTTCATTCTTTCATTCTTTCATTCTTTCATTCTTTCATTCTTTCATTCTTTCATTCTTTCATTCTTTCATTCATTCATTCTTTCATTCATTCATTCTTTCATTCATTCATTCATTCATTCATTCATACGTACAGTCGAACATCTCTAATACGGACACCGAATTAGAGAGGTGTCCGTCTTGGAGAGGTCACTATGATGACGTCACTTTTAAGTCTGTATTGTATTTGCATTTGTAAATGTAAGTTTTGCAAACAAACATTTTGGCATGTTCTGGTATTGATAAAGTGTCGATGTTTGTGTAACCGCCCACAGGAAATGGTATATACCGCAAACTATCGACATCTGGTCCCCGAAGAGTCCGTAATAAAGAGGTTAAATTTTATATGAATTTGCTCCCTAGGGCCGAGATTTAGTGTTCGTTGTCCATTTTAGAGAGGGTCCGCATTATGGAGTTTCTTTTAGAGGAAATGTATGAGAATTTTGTTGTCACATATGAAACTGTCCGTAATAGAGTGGTGTCCGTATCAGAGAAAGAGGTTCGAATGTATAGAGGATCGTATGTTACAGAATTAAGCAGTAAAAAAATCACAGGTTCATGTGTTCATGTTCAGGTTCAACTCAAGTTTTTGAAGAGTTAAGGTGGCTCTGAATCGTCTCAACAGAATTTCTTTTTTAACTTTGTAAACAGTTGCATTATATTATGCTTATCCCATTGATAATAATGAAAAAAAAAAATGGGGGTCACCTTGCTCGTTCATGAGTTTCAGAAGTGCTTAAAACTAAAATTAAGGGTTTATAAACAGGTCATACCGTTGCCATGATAACCAATTACTGGTTTTCAGTGTCACGCAATTCAAAATAGATCAAAATAAAAATGAAAACCGGTCAATAGATAAAGTCCAGAATCTGGGAAATGAAAGAAGGTAAATATGCAAAGACTCTCGCCAAAATTAATTCTGGTCACGGCAGTTTTTCTTATGCGAGATATGCGGAAAAATTTTTTAACCAAATTTATAGAAATTTGTATGGAGACGCCATGCTGGTGGCGGCCGGAAACCAACAGAAACATCTGTCACTAAGTTTTGCAATAAAAGCGTGAATTTATCCCTCGAGGAACTCTAAAACATCAAAATAATGCTTTATCTAAGACATGAACTCTTCAGATGGCCAAGTTCCCCAAAATAAGTCACTTTTTTAACCATCATAACAGCTCTCTAGGACGTCATGTAAATGCCGCGTCACGCAAAAGCTTAGAAATTCAAGCGTAGTGTATCACAAAACCAAGAACCCATTCGAAGCGAAAATTTGTATGAATATTAGTTTTCAGCTGCTCTTATACATCATTTAAGTAAAATCTTAGGAAGATCAATGGTATTGTGGTTCGAATTTTGGTGACGTCATGTAAAAACCAGCTATCGTGTCAGGAAATTGAAATCAACATGTCCACCAATGATTGGCAAGTTTTTCGATACCATGATCGTGGCATCAACCAATATAGTGTGGTTATAATGGCCCATCAAAATATTCGTCTTGGAAAGTACTGGAAACTGTTTTGAGTCACCTTAAGGTGAATCTGAAACCATTATTTTAGCATCACTTGTTAAACAGTGGTAGTATTCATCCTTCAAAGTATAACTGTTACAAAAGTGCTGAAAACTGTTGCCAGCCTCCCTAAGTAATTGCAACTGTTATGTATACAACGCGATAATAATGTTAAAAGCTAGACTCACGAAGGCCGTCTGAGAAGCGAAATGGTCCTCCATCTCCAGTTACATGACCAGAAGGTTTCTCCTTAAAAATATATACATATATTAATACCTCACATTAAAAGACTTCAGGGCCGGGTTGTTCGAAAGCCGGTTAACCCTAACCCAAGTTTAAAACTTAATCGAGGTGTCAATTTTTGTTGTGTAAGAATGTTTTTCTCTGCTTATGTTTAGTGTGGTTCGCAAGCTCAAAACTGAAGGACAATGATATAACCAGAAAACCTCACGGAAAAACTACAAAACTGAACTCAAAATTCTCGCTAATCCTGGGTAAGCTTTATCAGGCTTTGGACAACCCGACCCAATACTTGTATTCTTTTACGTACATTTTATTTCTGATGTAACCCAGAGAGAAGGATCAAATATGATCGGTCGTTACCTTGAACTTTCTCTAGTTTTAAGTGCATCTCATGAAAAGTCGTATAGGAAATTTGTTCTACAACTTGGTATTCAAAGCAGTGAAACATATTACGAGTATACCAATATAGAAAGAAACTAGATATGTCCGTCAATCAATCAATCAATCAATCAATCAATAAGAAATGGAGAGTTTATTATCTTGCGTTGCAATTTTCTTTTCTCCCGACAACTGGTAGTCAGTTAAGCTTCTCTTACCTCACTGCGTTGAGAAGCATCATCACGCATGCCCGGAGCTTCAGGGCACTTCTAAAATAAATAAGTTAATAATAGAATGATAGATTGACTGGCTTGAAAACGCTTTAAAATCAGTCATGATTCCCTTTAATCAATGAACAAAGAGGGAAGACAGAGCAGCCAAAGAAAAGCATCTGTTTACTAAACGTTGATGTTAACGATTTTTTCAAGCATTTTTCAGTGCGTTTTGCAGTTCAGTCGGATTTTTTAGTGGGGCGAAAACATGACAGAGCGTTCTCTCAACAGAGTAGATTTGGGAAAAGTTCGCTTTAGGCAAGGTATATAATCTCAGCGATCTTGCAATGCCTCTCGGCGAACGCCATGTTTCCATGTACATATGCCTTGTGAACTGTTTTAACTGATAAAATATCACGTATTGTGATGATAGATTATATTTTATTGGGTATTGAGTCCTTGTAGTCTGTTTATTTTGGCTTCCAGAGGGGCTCACTTGGTCGTAGTTCTGGATAACAAACTTTAAAGCAAACTCCCTTCTCAGCTAAAAATGTGAAAGCAACTAAGCATTAATTTTTTTTAAACATACCCTTGATCCTGAGGATCCAGGAGGTCCTGGGGGACCAGCATATCCGGGATCACCCTAAGGAAAGGAGATTTGCTAGTTTTTATCATATTTTTCTATCATATTGATTTATCATATTGTTCTACACAGCGAGCTGGCACCAGTATGGCTGGGCAATTTGACTTCAATCGGTCTGCTAAATGTAATTCCACTCCGCGAAAGATCATTAGTTCATTCAGCGAAATCAACGTCTTCTAATTTAGGATACTCGCTAATACGTATTCAACGTGCATTTTCGACAAATAATTAAACTGGTCCTGCGATAAAATGCTTATACCTTGCTAAGCGGAGGCTGGACGAATTTTTTGGGGGTTTTCCTTTACTGGTCATTCACAAAGGGAACCCTCCTCTTATAAGATAAATCCTCTAATAATTCTTATCAAACAAGCGTTTAACATGTTAGACGGAGGCTTAACAAAATGTGTCTATCGCTTTCTACCTTGAGACCATCTCTTCCATCTCTACCGTCTTTTCCATCTTTCCCATCTCTACCATCTTTTCCTTTTAGCAGGGGAGCCATCTTCCTAACAAAACTTTCAAGCCACATTGGATTGAACTCCAAAGGCTTTGCGTCTTCAGATTTTTTTGACAGTGATATAACACCCTATAAGAAAAAAAAAAAAAGAAAATTAATGAAGGGAAAGTGTTGAGTATTTTTATTGCTGAAATACGTCAAACTCGAAAGACTGTGTTTGAACACATTCGAGTCAAAATAAAGTTAAGTATTATGTATTTCCAAAAAAAGAGAAGAGCTGTTAAAAATACGACGCACAGCGCAGTATTTTTGACGCATCCTGAGGTGTTTGGAAATGTAGTCAAACACTGTTTTGAGTGTTCAATATATCTTCTCAATCGAAACTAAAACTGAGGAAAAAAAGGTAGAATTATAATCGTAACAATATATATCCAAACACTGTCACGGTCATGATTTCCTCTGTTTAAACTTTATGAATTATCAACGAGTTTAAGAATTTTTTTCCTTTTCCTCCCTGATGCATATAGCGTACTGTTTGTAATATAAGTAATACATTTTGTTGTTCCACTTACTCTTTCCTTTATATCGTTTGATGTCCTTTTGTGCACCCTTTGTTCATTTGGAAGTCCAACCATGGCTTGCTGTAGTCTGACTGGACTTGTGTCAACACCCATGTAGTTGTTTAACATACCCAAGCCATCAGGAATCTGACGTTTGTCGATTGAATGTTCTCTCTCCTCTCCAGATGATTTTTCCTCCAATCTTCGTTTCCTTGCCAAACTGGCAAATTTGTCGTGGTAATTCTCATTCATCTGGTCGTCGTATCTAACGTCAATGCTTCGTCGCCTCCGCACAAGGTGCAGAGCTTCGTGAATTAATGCACTTGGATTGGCTGTAAGTTCTCTAGCTTTACGCCTAGTCAAGCGTGAGGCATCGGTACTTGCACTGTCGTGAATTTTGTCCCCTTGACATCTCACCACAAAAATTGGAGTGGCTATCAGAGTTAGCAAAATCGTGGAACGCCTTGAAAATCCCATCGTCATTGTTTAGTGTAGGTTTAGGTAAATACTAAAAGAGGGACAGAAAACAAAATTGCGAGAGATGAGCTACATAATTCAGTTACTACCAACCAGTTTGCTATTCCTGCTACCTTGTTTAAATGTCTGCATAGTCCCTATAGGCTTACTGACTGAATGATGGAAAGAACCCACTGTTCTTGAGACACCCACCGTGAATCAATCGACTACACCTACTGACCGCCACGAACGATTTAACAACAATTACTTTTATTTAGTTCAGTAACCATAACAGTCTGATCATCACCCAGTGGCTTCCCATGCATGACTAACGATGACCTGAAATGACGTTGTTCTGCTTCTATCTCCTCGTGGGATGTACCCGTCTGTGCATTAAAGTAGAAAAAGGTAATTTAAGAGTGATGCTAAAACTTATCTTCTCAAAGTACAACTAGAGGGACAAGGCTAGGGCCAAAGCCAAGCTTCCCGGTCATCTTATAATGCTTAATCTATAGAGGTCACCGTACCTCACCGAGACAAGGTCACACTTCAAGTTAATTGAGTAAATTACGGACTACTTGGAAAACCTCAGGGGAACCTTTTCGATCGTATCCGTGCCATACCTGTAGTATAACACATGTTCATTTATTGCACCAGGTTGTTCACAGCGTCGCATGTAACGGGGTTAAATCAATGGAAAAAAATATCAATATCAAAAAATATCAAATATTCTGGTTGGGTTCGTGATACGTACTTGAAGCAAGGGCAACAATTGGTTTCGCCAGGCTGTTCACAGCGTCGCATGTAGCGGGGTTATATCAATAGAAAAGGAAAAGCGTATCTATCAAATCTTTTGGTTGGGCTCGTGACACTTGAAGCGGTAAAGCGGTCTTGACAAGGGCAACAAGGGGTTCACCGTAAATTAAGAGACCAACAGAGTCAAGAAGCCGTAGAACCACCTGCTGTTGGTGATTTCAATTAATTCAATTACAGCGAGGCCGACGTTTACCCGCGTCCAAACAATAGCTGATAGCAAACAAAGACCTTCGTTGAAACTGAGAATAGAATAATTTTTCGGTGCAAATGCTCATACAATTATACAACAGAGACTACCATTGAAATATTGTCACTTTTAAACCCCTTCTGTGAATCAGACAGCCCTTAAGCAGGTTGACCACGGGGGGTCAACGGATCATTTGAACAAAATAATATGGGGCGAGCGCCATATTGGTTAATGTTAGGTTACTATTTAATTCGTATAAGGGGCAGTTTTGAAAAACAATCTTACTTAGTTTTCCAAAAATAAGTTCTAAAAATTAAGACCGTTTACAAACTTTCCACTAGTTCAGTAGCAACTTTAAAGTAACGCGCCATTTCCAGAACCTTTTTAACTCTTGTGTAAAAATATTTATATCTCAGCGCTAGATGAATAGCGTGAAAGGGAGGCGATAAAAGAGGTATCACAGTAAGGCTATTCGTAGTTTACTGCTACTGCTGTGATAGAATAATCACTTTTTGATTTGGATTTAAACTTCTGAGTCTAGCTCACTTGCAATAATGCCGTTCGCCTCCGATTACCTACCAACCGAGAGAACCATGACAACGCGCGCAACTCCCACATCGATAGGAATGAACAGGTGTTTATCTTTAAGGTCGGGGTAATGCTGTAAATGTCTTACATCTTTGATATCGTTAACTATCGGCCCTACAAAACTGATATTTCCCCTGAGGAAGGAATGTATGCCAGCATCAAAATGCTAATTGGAATCAGCTCTGGTGCCAATCACATTAGCTTCTTTGGCCACTACCGTCTTCTGAAGCAGGTACTCAAGTGTTAAATCAAATTTAATAACCGGTGTTTTCCGAAAAAAAACGATAGTCAACTCCGAGCCTTTTGTAAAATTAAACGAATGAAGACTTACCTGGACATTACCCCGTCACGTTTAGTCCGGATTTCTGCATCCTAAAGAGTGCTTTGGAGCATTTTACAGTCAGCGATATCCACTGCGTGCTTCGTTAAACTCGAATGTACTTCTTTTGAAGCATTACCTATTCTTACACAGACTTGGCAGGTGGTTGTCAGCCTTAAAGTTGGGAAATTGACTCCTTAACCGGGTTTACATTAAGCATTTTCATTGAAAATAGTGAACATGTTGAGGTTTTGAGGTGGAATGAACACAGCCTTTTACAAGCGAAGACGCAATGCAGTGGCATCTGGCATTTCCATTCTTGGGGGGTTGGATGTAGCGAAAAGAAGACAAGTTTTCATGCTTGATCAGGGCTATTTTCTGTCATAATCAAATGTTTTTCGATTTTGCTACGCAAGGTCAGATTCTTACAATTGCATTGCCTTCTTTTTAGTGTTTTGTACGACATTTTCCAACGGTTGAGCCAGCGGTCCATAACATGTTTGAATACGAGGCAATTTAAATATGTAATTCCGACTAACTAAAATACAATGAAATGCCTATAAACACTCAAAGGCTGAAAGGAATTTTGAAAAATTTAAACAAGCTTCGTTTAAGACGAGTATGTGTTTGTTTGCCTGTGCTGTTCCTTTATCGCAGCAACAATCCGGGGTTTGGAATTCAGTTTCGATGAAACCCCGCTAAGAACGTAGATTCTGCCATTGTGCTTGTCACTTTCGTTTGAAAAGCTGCCACTCTCACCTAATTGAATTGACATGGTTCGTTTGCATATAACCATTGACTTAACCCATCGACATGGAACTGCGTGTGAAACCATCGCGAACTACATGTGGATACTATGTTTTGGAGGTAATGATGTAAATAGACAAACAATCCTTAGGGTTTGAGAGTTCGATCTTACCTTGATTGATCAAGCTCACAACAGGTTTTCAGTGTCTGGATGTGTCTTGTTAATGTTCCATAAAACAATCTCAATAAATTTAGAAAACTCGTGTTCGTTCTTAGCTACATGCCTTGAGTCGTATTCTTAGATATATCTGCTGTGTAACTTGATTCGTATCATAATTGCAGTTAAGATGACTTAACACATTTTAAGGGCTATCACTTTACTTTGTAAAGTCATTGAACTAAACAAAAGTTTATTACATGTTTGTGTTAGTTTTTGTTTGTTTGCTTGTTTGCTTATATTTTATCTTTTCCCACTTTGGATTTTGGTCAGCTTTCATTGACCAATGTGACACGGTATTTCCTTATCAAAAAATCAAGAAAGAAGAAGGTCGGTCAATATAATCAAATCAACCAATCAGAATGTTTCATTACCATATTATATTTTGTACATATTGGACCTGATAAAGCTTGTACAGCTCTGTTTAAAATAAATATGAATTCGTACAACCGCAAACATTTATAAACCTATGGTGGCTGAATATCTGTCCATGGTCATCGTTTCTAGCTATGCAGGCCTAGCTTTGAATCAGTCGTACTGTTAAATAGCTATGCGGTGACCAAATATCATCGGTCCTTGTTCTTGGTTTTTAATTAATTAGGGAAAATTTAATGTATTGACACTCAGAGGAACGCAGACCGCCAATACCAAAATACGGCATTGGAACTGGTGACTGGAAGACTCCAATGCCTTGTGGAAGCTCAGTTTGTAGACCGATTTCAATTGGTTTGCTTTTGGATCTCTCAATCCTGAAAGTCGATTTCTTCGCAAAATTACTTTCAATCTGACTTACTAATGAAGCTGATGATTATTACTGTTTTCAAGGGCGCTTCTCTTGCATTGATGATTAAAAATCGCGCGTGACGAACACACAGACAGTAAAATTTACGTTACGCTGAAATAAGTTTCTTTCAACCATCTTGTTCAAACAACCTGACGAAGTCTTTGTTATCAGACGAAACCGGTCGGAGAAAATAAAGCAAGTTGACAAGTTCTGTTGCTATGTGCTGCTTATAAGCGTTTAGCTATGAAAAAAAAAATGGCTAATCATTTCGAATCATATTGAAATAGACTTTTGGTTCATTGTGATGGCAAGATTATTACAGAGAAGTGGAGTCATAGTTGTACCAAATACAGGGTGCAATCTTTCACAACTGGACCTATAATTTATGAAATGGCTCACCATGATCCAGCAAGGCTCGTCGCCAAAGATGGATTTTGCTGCAACTACCAGAAATGTAGTTTGTGTTATACACTTACCTTATGTACAAGACAAACTAGAGAAAGAATCCAAAATGAGTTCCGTTTGATCGAACTGCATTTAAAGGGGTCGTTGCTTTATTTCAGTTGTAAAGTAATTTATGCCACGAGGTACCATCTTGTCGGAAATTTATCATCTTTTTTGTGGTTGGAGTAATTACATTTAGGGAACAAAGTAAGCACAAGCAAGTGACAATGATTAGCAACTATAGCATGCAGGTTCCCATGTGAAAGACGAAAGATATTAACCTGGCTCTGTTTCCTGGGTTTGGATTTTACTTGAAGTCAGAAGCAGCGCCGACCTATATCTCTGCTTGCCTTCAAAGTCCATTTAACACTATTTGAAAAGCATCAAAATGATTCTCGGCTTGAAGTCATCCTTTTTAAAATATGTTGAAACCTGGGTTTTCAGTGACATACGAAGTTGTCTGGAGCCCAGTTTACAATACAAGTTTTTGGGCAAGGCACGCGTGATATGTTGCAACAGGACCACATGAATATATAGTCCTGACACTGCTTGATATACCGACGTCCAAAAGTTTTTTTCCTCTCAGGTTATGGATAAAAAAGGGGCAAAACCAAGATGTTGTCTTTTTCGGGTGAGGTCGCTCTTGCGATTCTTATCTTGACTTTGATTCAGTTACAAACCAGCAACAAAAACAATCTTTAGTTTGTGCTTTTTAGATTTACATACAAAAAAAAAAATGTTCCTAGGTTCTATATTAATTTTGTTGGCAGAAGGAGCACAGCCACCAGCAAATGAACTAACAAATGCCGCTAGTCGAGCCATACGGAAAACACTAATTAAAAGATGTGTTACTTATGTGTTAATAAATGCAATGACTCTCTGGGCCCCTTTATAGACCTTGTCTTATGGCTGATTATTCTTTGACTTGGCGACTGAAACTGAGGGAAGATAGAGCTAATACAATGACTTATCGACGCCCTAACATAGACAGAAACAGAAACAGATCGAGACAAGTGATTCCACGAAACCTCTTGCATGAGATTTTTATTTTGGAGCCTTCACCTCGCGATTAAAATATATTCTAGGCGTTACATCATACGCAATGCTTTGCAACTTTCAATTCAAGCTAAGCCCGCTTAATAGAGGTGTCCGTTAAATACAGATATTTTTTTACAGTGAATTTGGGCAAAGAAAAAAATGGGATTTGCACTGCTGTCCGCTTAATAGAGGGTATCCGCTTAATATGGGGTCCGCTTAATACAGGTTTGGCTGTATACAGATGTACTAAGATCATGAACAGTTCTGGTTGTGAACTCGGTAAACTAAAATGAAGTTTGCTGTACGGCTAGCTTCTTTTGGACGTTACCCATTCGTAAAGTCATGATACACCCACCCTACTGTGGTACGAGGGGGCAATAGATAGGGCTTGCCACAAGTTGCTCGAGATTTCCCAAGAAGTTGCCCGAAATTTCTCAAAAAGTTGCTCAAACGTTGCTCAAAAAAGTCAAAAGTTGCTTTTTGTAACGAAAGTTGCTCAAAAGTTGCTAAAAAAAGCAAAAAACTATTTTTTGTTTCTCTCTTCTTTTATTTGGTTTGATGCAAAGATATGCAATCTGTACAACAAAAGTAACATTTCTGATCAATTTGCGCAATTTTGAGTTGTAACCAGCGTCGCTAAATAAGTTTGTTCACAATACGTATGAGTAAATACTACGCATCAATAAATTATATCATGAGCCAATAGAATTGTCGTTGCTGTTCAAGGTCAAGACTTCTAACTATTTTCATGCAATATAACTGCAATCACAGTTCATAAAAACATGTAACCTTGAGTCCTTGACCTTAATTAAAGCAGACTTATGTTGTACCAGACTACAGTACATAGAAATACACAGCACTTTGAAGGGACTGACTTAGTGACTGACGATAAAAATTCGGCATTTATCTATCTATATGTGAATAATATGTATCAAACTTATCAACAGATAACCTATTTAGTGGCTCTCAAATAAATGCTATCTTAAAGTGTTTCTCCTCTGGGTATGGATTTGTAAACAACAGCATTGACATGTAGCGCATCAAGGTAAGACACTTCGCTTGTTGCCATTATATCGCAGCATGTGTGATGCCTCAACAGTCCCTTCCAGTGCTGCATCTTACTGCTTTGAAAACGTATTCTGAAGGATACTGAAGACACATTCCGCTGAGGCTGAGCTTGGTTGAATCATCAAAATCTTCTTTACAGCTGTTGACCAGTTTGGAAAAGCCCGTTCTTGTGATGACTACCACGGCACTTTTCCCTCTACTGATTCGACAACTGCACCACCAGCAATGGCAAGATACAGAGGAAGCTCTCGTGCGGCAATTGTAGCATCAAGATAATATGTTGCTGAAACAAAGAGTTGGCCAGCATCAATCATTGCAGCAAGTTCAATTTCTAAGTCACGATCACCGACTGGGTCATCAAAGAGCTCTAAGAGATGCCTGTGACAAGAGGTAGCCAGGTGTTCATTTTCTCTTAGAAAGGCTTCACATCCCCAAAATACTGCATTACTCGATTAAGGACTTCCCACTTACTCCACCACCTCTTTTCTGAGCTTAGACGCATTGCAGTTCCTGTCCTTGTTTTCCATGCCATGTGGGCAGTTGGACTGAGAGAGAATATGGTATTCCAGTACCAAGAAATTGTATTCAGTACACCAAATTCGAAGTGCTTTCCAACATTGTCAATCGTGTGAGAAAAACATGTAAGATTAAACATGTTGGGAAAGAAAAAAAACTCATTTGACGCAGACCAGCTTCATTCACTGTCGCACCATCCCTCGTTGATGCCAAAAGTTGATCGGGACGAAACATGCACTCAACAACCAGACAGCTGAGCAAGTTTGTCCGCATTCATGCTCTTTGCAAGAACCTCCAGCTTCACAAGCCTCTGTTGTATAAGCCAATGGTTATCAATAAAATGCACAGCAATACCTTAAGATCCTTTTGGATTCATTCCTTCGTCGTTTCTTTTCATCAGGTCTACAATACTCTGGTCTTTTTTCTTGCTTTTCGCTATAAATGTCTTTGATTTAATATGTTTCTGCGATGCAATGTGCTTCATTACACAGCTCTTTTTTAGACGTAGCTTCCTTGCGTGCGTCACATCTGAGTTTACTCGACCTACAGTGAGAAACTCTCCTTTGAACTGACTTAGACTTGGATTTGTACGTTTGCACTTTGCGTTCTGTTGAAATCGCCGCTTTCGCTGGAGCCAGTCTTGCCCCTACTTCTGCGGCTACCCTCAAAGGATCGATGATGAATTTTGCGAACTTTCTTGATAGTTTCTTTTACATGCTTTGGGAGAAAATGTTATTTCCACCCCACTTGCTGGAAACGAGGAATTTTTTCTTAGTTTTAGAGATTTATGGGCGATTCAAAATATGACCGAAATCGCTTTCATCCCTTGTCTCCTTCTTAGCTGTTACGGTAGTCAACTAGCGATTCGAATCAACAACAGACCGAATCTAGACTACGAGTAGTCGGTTTTTGTTCCTGAAATCCTCCGCGCTTTGGACTGAGTTAAAATAAAGGAGCTCGGTCACCTTATTTTGAATTTTTTTAGCCTCGTGCAAAATTACCTTTAATTTATGGAAACCTGAAAGTAACAGGTTAAGACAGAAAAACACCAAATAGATAATAAAAAACCATAAAGGAACAAGGATGTTTATGGATGGAGAAAATTAAACATGGATTAAAAATGACGAACTTGAAAAATTCAGGCTAAAATTTTCAAGATGTGCAAACCATGACGAAGCTCCTTTGAGATTGTCGAAACTCGGCTCGTCCCGCGCCAACAAAGATTACAAGATAGGTTAGGAATTTAACCGATTTACAATGTAGGTAGCATACCACGTAGTCTACAAACTGTCAATGCCATGTGTTATAGACATGATGTTCTTTTCGGCTTACTAATGCAAGCTATAGCATTACATACTTCAGTTAGCTTCCTATTAAAAGCCATTTATTGGTTCGTCGTCTTTTTCTTCCTTTTTTAATTATTACTCCTACTTTTATTCACTTATCATTGAAGTTCCTGTGTGGTGTTGCACATGTCAACTGGGTATCGTCAGTTTTCTTTGGGTTTATGATCAAACGGCAGAGGTTAAGGTCGAAGACCGGCTCTTCACGCTTTTACGTGAACATTGAGGAGGTGCAATCCTTTCGCTTCTTTCAGGTGGAGAGTCGTGGCGTCTACAGATCCCGTTTGTTAGTAAGTTCTTCATTTCCTGTCGGTAATTTTCGTTGAAAATCGTGTAACAGATGGGATTTGCGGCACTGTTAGCTAGTATTAAAATATTTGAGAACGCCACAAGTTCCCAGAAATGGCTCCAACGTTTGTCCGCCTTTCCGTAATCAAGCCAGAGCCACAAAATGTTGTTTGGCAGTAGGCAAAATGCGAACAGCGTGGTTACCACTTTAAGCATGCGCACCACTTTCCGAGCTTCTTCTTCCTGTAGGTCTTTAAGACACTGGTTACCATTCTCCGCCCTTTTCTTTAACTCACGGCTTATGTTGAAATACGCGGTGAACATGATGCAGAACGGGAAAATGTACTGGAAGAAGAAGATGCTTGTTGTGTACACTTTAGCAGTCATAGAATCGCGCCAACTCTCTTCGCAAGACTTCACAACTGGGTTAAACCTCAACGCTTGAAAATAAGGTGTTACCGGTAGAATGGCAGAAAACCATACACAGACAATAATAATCTTCGCTCCAGTTTTGGTGAGCTGCTTTTTCAAAGGATGAACAATTGCTCTGTGTCTAGCGAGACTAACGGCTGTTAGCGTGTATACAGAAGCAAATAGCAAAAATGTTTGCAAGGGGTAGAGTATTTTACACATAAGCGAGCCATATGGCCATGAGTAGTGCAGTTCTTGCACTGGAATATCAAACGGTATACAGATACAGGTAAGAGTCAGGTCGGCTACCGCCAGATTTAAAATGAAATAGTTGGTCACTGTTTTCATCCTCTTGCGACGCAAAATAACCGTACAGACAAGAACATTGGCAAAGACACTTGTTACGAAGATGATAACATATAAAGTTATCTTGATAATCCTGAAATGCAAGGGAAACTCGGGAATAGCTGGCGAAGACGTATTCGTGTTATTATCCATGATCCTGTGAAATAAAGGTTGCGTGATCGCACCCCTGAGAATATAAAAACAACAACTCTTAAACTCGACGGCTAGTACTCTTGAAAGCTATTGAATAAAGTGAAAGTCAAAGGATCTTATCAACAAATGGAATTTGTTTCTCAAAAATGTATTCTTTTTTTTTTCTACAAAACATTGTAATGGAAATTCCTTCTTTTTTTACAATTTGCGCAATTTAATTTGCAACGGTCTCCGTTTTAAGAACTCAACTGAGCTGAAATAATCATTAGAGATATTTCTGTTCTTTGAGTAACATCTAAACCTGAAGAAGGCTGGTCTGGCCAGCCGAAATATTGTTTTAAATATACGACGTTGTGTTAGCCTTGCAGTAGTGGTCGACTTCTCATCGTTCTATTTTTGATGCACGTCAAGTAGCAAAATCGTCGTCGTTTTAAATGTATGTGTACTTGAAAATAAAATCCAGTAATTCATGTCTGTCATATGTATTCTTGAAGAAGCTAACAGTAGTTTACGCATTTCTTTCAAGACAAACAAAAACCGCATTACATTTTTGTTTAAGTGGCAAAATGGATTATGCTCCGTGCTCAAGCCTGTGCTGGCGTTGTTACAAGTAGTCGATAACATATTCTTGATGGCCAACAAGAAAATTACACGAAAAGAAATATGATGATTCATGTGAAATGCTTAGCGGCTGAGAAAAAATAAGTAGAGCTTACCTCAAATTTGTGGATGGAAAAAATAATGCACGTACAATATTACCATGTGCGGACAAAGTTTTGAATTTGTTCTCTAGTATTCTCAGAGATTGAAAGGCGAAATACTGCACTGAGGGCCTGAACTCAGTAAATGCTGTGTACCTCTTCGCTGAGACGACAAAATGCAAAAGTCAAGGTTGGAAAGTTATGAAGAAGACCATCTGAAATACACAAAGGGTTATCTTCTGACAGTTTGAAGTACACCTGCACGAAACGCCTGAAAAGTGGCAACACAACTGTGTATTTTTTGATGGACTCGCTCTATTTTGCAAATAGAGGGTAGATCAATTCTATTTTCTAAGTTCCTTCCTGCTGTACACTTGTCTTTAGAAGGAAAACACTTTTGTTTTCATCTTTTTACATAATTAAAAATTTGAAGTGGTAAACCGCGACATTTACCATCGTTGGCGACGAAACATTTGCTTTTTTTCTTTATTTTATTATAATTTTTTGTTTCTTCAGCAATGTTTTTTTTTGTCTAGTGAAATTAAAGGTCTTATCTTATCCCGTGATGTTTTCATCCGCATCTTAATTTAATCGCGTTAGTTAGCAAACAAAAAATTGTTTCATTGTCGTTGTTTCCTTCCGAAAGCTGGCACAGTTGTCACAAGAGATCCAGTAGATCTCGTTTTAATTAAAATTTGAAAGAGAAACGTTTTCCCTCCACTAGAAGCGTGGGCTTTTGTTTTAACCTGACGAAATTAATGTGTTTTGTTTGCAGGCAAAGAAAAAAAAACTGATGATAATCATGAAACTTACATCAATTATCTACGTCATAAGGCTGATGTTCACTAACGCTAGGTCAGTTAGCATATAAAGCAACATACACAATAAGGTGCTAAAAAGTAGCGCCTTTAGGTCGAAAGCATTGTATGCAACCTGGCGTGTATTCTAATATATTACTTTTGCTAATGCAAAAGTTGAAAGCAGCTTTTGCAGGACGAGCATGTAGTTTATCGGAGGGTAGTTTAGCAAATAAACATGTGTTTTGGATTGTATGCAACATCATTTCCGGATATGTTTTAATACAGGGGAAATGATGACACTTTGGAGTGAAAGGCTTTTTTAATAGAAATGAGCTATTTGTGATCTTATCGTAGAACAGGGCCGGGAGGCGTTATTCCATTCGATTGCAATTCCATGATAAGGACAGTTGAGTGAAAAATAAAATGAAGCGTTGCTTATGCCCAATTCACCCTCTCCAGCCCTCCACCCCCCCCCCCCCCCCCCATCTTCCCCTAACCTTTTTTGCCTATTGCGATTTCCACACGGGAAAATAGATACAGTCATACAAGTGATGTTTGCATACGCAGCTTAATCCACTTTGCTTTTGTATTTCTTTGTTGTTGTTGTTGTTGTTTTTTGTTTCGTTTTTTCCGCAAAATTTATGTCACTTGAGTTCTTAGTTAATATCAAAAGCTCAGGTACTTGCAATTTCTTTGTATCGCAAAGCGCAGACAAAGTGTTCGTTGGGGTTTTAATTTAAAATAGATTATTCAAATGTGCCATTTATTAAAAAAAACTCTTAAACATAATTTATTTGATAATTGAAAGCAATTGGGAAATATCATTTCGTCTCAGAGCAATTAAATTCCATCTATTTCGCCTGGGGAGGGAGCGAAGAGGACAGTTCTTTCACTGATATCAAAGTTATGGGGGAAAAAAACATGGATATTGAAATTGAAATTATTCAAAGAAAATTGTCAAAAATCGACTGAAGAGACTGATAGGGTAACGTCTATTCCTGTCAAATGTTTCCTTGCGCTACTTGAAGTTTACATTTCATATTTGACCCCGAAATATAAACGTTTTTAAGGAGGTAATGCAGGGGGACTTGCTGTTTTCCTTAGGTGAAAATTACGAATCACGGCACAAGCTACATTGTACTACTGACAGGGATATTGGGCATCCCCCTCCCCTCTGAATGTAAATGCTGCTCCTGGGCAATCTCAGAATTATATGACGATACAACCTGTTCCAGAAAACGTATGCATCTGAGACTTCGAGCAGTACCACCGGCCAAGAAGCAAACTGCACCTCTTCTAACGGGCTATCTAGAATACTCTTCCGTATAAATCGACCATTTTGTACAAGTGTTTCAAACCGATTTGTGCTTCTGTGTGTTTTAAATTTTCGGTGGCTTCTGTTCACTTCATCAGAGTCACAATGTTACATGTTACATTTAATTCCTGTGACATTTTCGAACCTACACCATGCACACGTCAAGAAATTCAGCGCGCGCCTTTTTGGTACATTTTTATATTTCTTTATTTTCTTCCAAGCAAACCGTGACAAAGCCAAAATTTTAAGTTAAGGAACAGAAGACAATTATATCTGTATTTTTTAAATTTATTTTTATTGTTTTTTCCATAGATTACAGTAACCTAGGTGCTAAGGTTCACAACAAGGTTATGATTTTATTGGGCAAAGAAAACCAGCACTGACAAACACTGCTGCAAAAGTCCTAATGACATTATTTCATACCATTCCGTCAGGTTTTTCCCAATGTGGCGAGTTCTTTCATTATTTTTTTCGCAACAATTTATCGCCAATAAAAGCGTCGATTTAAAGTTCTTTGTGACATTGTCTGCCATTGCCATATGTAGGTATACCATGGTGATGTCCGCATGTTAATACATAAATTCTAAATTTTGGGCGATGAGGAGTTCCTTTCTTGAACAGTTCTCTAAGGATTTAACAAATAGCAACATCGTCAAAAACTTCAAATGAACCTAAAACGTCAATGTCTTACAATTGTCGCCTTGGCGCGTTCTGGATGGCCATTTTCGAGGTGGCTTTTTCCTCTGTGTTAAAACGAGTTTTCGTTCGAAACTATTCATATGAAAATGTGTTTCGTCTAGAGGTTCATTTTTATGTAAATTAAACTCATTTTCATATGAATGTTTCGCGCGAGTCCTCTTTTTGAAACAGAGACACAATGTAACTCAAAAATGGCCTATTCAACGGATTTCCACACCCGCGAATTTGCCTCGACAACAGTTGGAATTACGTTGTTATCATAATAGAAAACTGTAACTGGATAATTGCGTTTGAATAGCATGTTTTTACTTAATTGAAACTCTTCAGTTAACGAGCTGCATGACCTTTTGTATACGCAGGGATAAAGAAACAGCAATGGCAATACCAATCATACCAGACCAGCAGGGCCTCAGGAAATATGCAGTCAATCAATTTATCGTGTGACACAGCATGTCAAGTGGTCGATGATATTTCGTAGTCCAAAAGATACGTACTGATTACCCTTTTATTTAACACCATCAATAACCTTTTCCTTTTCATGACATAGCATGGTCGTTTAAATGAAACTTAAGTCTGACACCGAAAACGAAACGGTGTATGGCCTAAAAGTAGAAATTGAAGCCTCCCCTCATCAGTAGCTCAAAGTCGTGAAAAAACAAACTCCACCTAGTATTTTTCTTAACATAAGTCCAATGTAATGATTTTTGGCCGCACTTTTTCTCCATTACCGAACTTGTTTAACATTTGCTTTCTCTCTTTGTGGATCGAGAACAAGTGAGATCCTTATATCATCTTTAATTTACGTCGTTTACTGATATACTATTTCACAGACTTTTTTGTATTTATTTTACAAAACTATGGCTAAGAGAAATTGAAATCTCCATGGAAGGACTGAAATAGTCTGTGTAAAAGAAACCCAAAAGCAGTCACCTTTCAAATCGCCATGCTGTGATATATTTTGCCCTTTATGGCTCCAGGAGCTTCTTCTAAAGAGACAAATTCAAAAAAGGACGGTTTCGCCACTATTTACAAGTTATTCTACTTTGTTAGTTAAACGCATTTTTTTCGAAACCTTCGCTATCGCTGTGCATGCAAACATATCCTAACCTTATTCATATTGGGCTTTGGAGGATTTAACCTTAAATTTAATGCCTTGGGATAACATTTACCTATGATGTATCCATGACACCAGTATTTGACAGGTATGTTTATCAAATGTTCATTTTTTATGTTTTGTTAATAAGAACTAACTTTCTTATACGTAGATCCAATATGCCAAATCTATTAACGCTGTGTGGTGCATATAACGTCATAACTGACAAAAAAGCTTCTCATTTTAATTGAAGAAAGCTGAAAGCTATGCAATAAAAACAAATAATGTTGTTATGTCTTGTAAGAATAAGATCCTAAGGCGTTCCAACTGCTAACACCTTGATGGGAGCATGTATTCGCTTGTTTCGACCGAGGCTTAATTAAGTAATCATATGTTGCCTACAGCCTAATTAATATTTAGGTAGTTTTACTTATTTCTTTTCCCGCTTGGCAGTGATACTGCACTTCCAGGTACTTGTGTGTTTCTCCGCACGGATTTCCAAAAACTTCATTAGACGCTTCGACTTCACAGAAGTTCTTGCCGTTGCATTTGTCTTTCACCATCTGGTCTGATTCTGGCGAGCTGTTGGAAAACAACCAAACAAACAAAAACAAAACAAACAAACCGTTATGCGAGAAGTAACGATTAATCATAAGGGTGCTAACATCTAGCATGACAGCCTAGACTAACTTATAAACCTTCATGATCATAAAAATGTCTGCAATGCTTGGAGTATACAGACTAACGCCACATCAACTTCTGGGATTTGGAGGCGTGAGAACACGAATCAATCAATCAATCAATCAATCAATCAACTTTATTTAGAGGGTTGACACATGACAGTATAAAGTGACAAACTAGTGGCCCTCTGTGCTAAAAATCTACGAGTAATTATAAAATAACTAAGTTTAGTACAAAGTATTAACAATAACAAGTTACGATATGTTAAAAGGTACAATAAAAAGTTACAAAAATGTATATATGTATATACATAATTACAATGTTAACTAAGAGGAAGCTCATATGAACAGTTCCGAAGATTTTGAAAAGCTATTGCCACAGCAATTGAGATACTTACAAGCATCGATTGTTCTCAGCCAATTGCTCACCGCATGTCCATTTATCCTTTCGCCCATAGTTTGCGTTCACGACCTCAATCATTTGAGATTCAGGGCACGTAATATTCTCGGGTGGATTAAACTCGCAGACGGCTTTCTTTATTAATTCTGCGAGGTTTTCAAAATGGACAATAAATGGTTATCACAGACTCGTATTCCTTAGGTTACCTTGCGATGGACACCACATGGCAAAAGAAAACCTGGTCGGCCAAAAACCACCTAGCGCCGAATTTTCAAGGCAGAGCTCACCTGAGGTAAACTCTTACAGAGCGAGGCACAACATGCTGCACCAAATATAGGGATAAATGGAGGGGAAATTGCTTTTGCCTCATTTTCCACAGAAGAGGACCTAGTAATAGGACCAAGTCAGTACTGGACAAGGCAAACGTGTTTCTGCTGTTTTTGGTCCTTCGGAAATTACACTGAACAGAGAGTTTTCAGGGACTGATCACCTTAACGGAAGTTAACTACGCTAATTTTGTTCGTCATAGAACGTGTGGCCAGCAGAAAACAAAAAAAAAAAAAAGAAAAAAAGATCAACGACTTAAAGCCCGCGAAAAGGAGACCGTAAGTGAAACGAACAAACCCAAACCGCGTTCGTCTTGCTCTATATACACAGAGGTTAATTAAGTGTAGGATTCCGAGTGGTCAACATTACTTCCCTGTATTTCAATTTGTTCATGAACAAGAACACATCTGCAACCGAAGTCCTGATATATATATATATCAATATAAAACATAGACTTTTGAAAGACTGGAGCGACAACTGTAAAATAAAATACTTCAAGTATTTTCGTTCCATAGTTGAAAACTCTAGATACTGCGACCTTAATAATTAAACATAATTGAAAGACAGTGTGTGTTCCAATAATCAATTCACTAGCTGTATTGAACTTACATCTCAGTCTGTTCAAAAACTAGCAATATTATTCCCAATAGAATGATTCGGTAATGTGTGTACATCCCTGTTGCCACCTAAATTCAGATCTCTAGATGATTCATTTGGCAGGTTACATTTGTGCAATTTGTCACGCACAATTGATTACATGGGAGTATATTCCGACAGAACAATTGTAACTTTCCAAATCAATTATCATATGATTTGAATTGGGTTGCAACAAGGATATAAACACGTAAGCCGAATCTGTCTACGAACCCATTGTGCCGCATAAAAGTACCTTACCTGACTTACAGAGGTAATACATCTGCAAATATTTCTTGACTCCTTGGCACTCCGGAGGATCACCATATTCGTCTTTGTTTGATTCCAGATTACACGAGTTTATATCGTCACATGTTTCCTGCACCATGCTCAGAACGAAATCATAATCAGCTTTGCAGGTGGTGTTAATGAGTTGATCACCATCAACACAAATATCGGAATGTTGTCGGCCATAACTCGCCCAAACAGTGGATATGACGTTTTGATTGGGACATTTTACGGTTCTTGCTGGTTCACCATCGCAGATTGTTTCCACAAAAAATTCTTTCCATATTAAAGAAAAAAAAAATGAAAAAAAGAATTGAAAAAAAAAAAACCAAAAAAGCATAACAGCGTTAAAAACTCAAGACATATTTCTCGTCATGAAATATGTACAAGCAATCTTTAAAAGTAAATGAGATTGCTAGCTTGGGATGCGGATAAGGTTATTTGTTCTTCTAGAAACGTGATTGAGGCAGCGTGGCCGAGTGGATAGGGCGCCGGACATGAGATCCGGAGGTCTTTGTTTCAAGTCCCGCTCTGACCACTTAGCTTGACTTGTTTCTCAGTAGACCCTAGTTCAACTCCTAGGTCATGCTTTCAAATTAATAGCCAACTCGTCTGCCACCTACCAGTTGAAATTTTAAACCTATTATGTTTAGTTGATATATTTGTTCCTTTCAGTTTAAGTGGCATGCGTGTGATTTAGCTAGGTGTAGCTAAGCGCATTGGCTACTATAAACAACAACATTTGTACATTTTTTTTTTCTTTTCTTTTAACATTTCCTAGATCTTTCGTCTAACTGCGGAGGTCTCCTGTTCAATTTGCAGGTTGCTGCTCGACTTAAATTTATTTCTAAATAATGTTTTGTGTCAATATGTTTATTATTATTATTATTATTATTATTATTATTTTGTTGGAGATAGGGAGCTTTGTTATTTTGGAGAGTAAAGAGGACTAGAGCTGTTACTTCGACACTTCAGTGTAGAAGGTAGTTCGTATTTGCTTTAGTTTTGCATTACTACGCTTCACGATTGGCTTAAACAACTCGTGTCATTATGTCATACAATCGTGACTCGCTGGCACACTTTTTCCCGCTTCGCGTCAGCCTCATCTAATAGACCATCTTCGTATTCTCGGTATTGAACTGGATCTACCTTGCAATGGAGGCTAATGCGGGGGAATAATTTATCATTAAAAAGAGAGACTTTAAAATATCATTTGCATTTGAAAAGACTCCCCACATTAGTTTCAGTTGTAGACTAGTGCCAGTCCAATACCGAGATACGAAAGTGGTCTATTACATATGAGTCCTTTGTGACTGAGCAGAGTGAATACTTTAGGTATAGTTTTACGACACCCAGTTACACTTCGGTCTAAAGAGTGCATAGCTAAAAAAATATATATATATATATACTTACCGCTCGCTGCCTCTCTTTCTGGGATGGTAATAACTGTGATAAAAAGCAAAATGGCAGCAAACATGGTACACTGAAAGGCATAGGAAGGTGAAATTTAGTGGTAACAAACAGAAAAATGTGTGATCTAGTATAACGTATAAGGGTCAATGATTTGTTTCAGAGGCAAGTGTTTGCGGATACGGCAATGCCAATATCAAACAACAACTACGACTGAAATTGGCAAGGATTCGACCGTGTACTTCAACAGGTAGATTATCATTGTAAATGAATGAATCTTAAATGAGGAGCTCCAGATCTAATGTTTAGGCGGCACAAGTAGCCACTTTGCCACACAAATAAACACTATCTTTACATTGCAAATGATTCATAATAGGTGATAATAGGAAACTTCTTCTTTTCCCTCACTAAGTTCCCTGAGGTACTAGGTCCATTTTTCCTTTATATCCGTCTTTCTCCATATTTGCTTCCCTTAGTTTGAAATCAAAAGGACATTTAACTAACAGAAAATGGCGATTCAAGCGAAAAGCGTCTTGCAATTAGAAAGCAATTTACAGTTAAAACAGTATTCAAGAGTAGAAACGAACTCCGTTCATTTCGAATTAAAAAATTAACAATAATTGCAAGATGTGTTCAAAAGCCAGCACTTGTAATTCTAACAAAATCAAGTGTGATTATAAAAAAGTGTAAAGATTGACATATTTACGTACCTCGTTTCTTGAGATCAGCATCACTTTGTGGTTTATATCGTAGCAAAGAAAATATTATCGTTAAACAAAAGTGCTTTCCACTGTTTTCTTTTGTTCTTTTCAATTCACGTCCTAATGTCTCAATAAAATATTTCATTCTATCATCAAGCAAGTGTAACATCTGGTGATTTGTCCTATGAATAGGGTACAAGTCCAGCAGCCAGGTCACCTGCTTTAACATTGTGAAATGACCGGTTAATTTGACAAGCAAGAAACCACTCCTTGATGTCTCTAAGATATGTTTATTTTAAAAGTTACTCTTTTCAGATTTGGGGAACTCTTGAAGTGGCTGTGAGTGCTTGTCCTCGAGGTGAAGGATTCGATCATTGATGTTCATCCCCTCGGAATTTTGTCGTTAAAGTCTAGTTTGCTATAAGACGTCATGCAAACTCATACGGTGGGAGAAGGGGGTGGGGAGTACCTGAAGATCTTCTTTTGGTTTTAGATGTGGCAAGATATATTAAAATTGTTTTCTGTTGAGAAGATTGCCCTCGGCTTGCTCTACAAGATAATACATACTTTTGAACTTGTTGCTCATGTGGTATTCACCCCGTCCCCCTTCGCTTCCCACTCCCCTCTCTTATACGCTTGAGGGTTGAATGCTAAACTCGTGTGCACTAACAGTTTGGGGTCACTTAAATCTCACTTGAATTTCAGTTCTGCCCACAGGGACAAAGGAAGCTCCTTCTGTACTCTGGGCTTCCTGAGCCGTTGCTTTCCGGCAATGTAATATTCGAAGTATCCCCCTTTCTCTCTCTGGTAGCTCGTGTTTGCCATGACAATCATGAGAAGCCGGCATGTGTAACCGCATGCTATGTTGACTTGTAATATATTGTTTGAGTTTTATGTCTTGAGAAAATCGCCGATGGAACATTGCAGGCAGACTTTTTTTTTTTCCAGGAAAAGAATAGACTCGCATGTCAAGTGAATTTCTGTTTCTCTTTTCTCTATCTTGATGATTTAGCACGGTAGTTTGATATATGGTGTTTATGGTCAGATGTCAGTTCCTCGTCTGTCTCTTATTACCTATACCTTGTATGGTGGATCAGACAAAATAGGAGAATAAGTTCGCTTGTAACTATTGTAATAAATAAGGTTAACTAACTGGACATTAAACACAGCATTTAAACTATCCTTTAATCGTTTTACGTCTAGATTAATACAGAGGATGTTCAGCTTCAGACTCGAACTGCATAAAACTGAGATAAAATCAATATTATTCGCTGAAGTAACTACATCACTGTAAGTCTTCTTCAGCCTGGTTTACTGGTAACAGAAGGCATAGCAAGAATACTCTTTTCTTATTTCGTTATGCTAATCTCCGTATGGTCTTGCTAGTTTGTTTTGCAGCGCGTTGTTCACACTAGTGACACAAGATATCATATTAAAAGATGCGTTCTTTGCGTTTGCGTGACCTCGCTGCTTTGTCTTTATGACGATGTTGTGATCCAGGCCTTACAAGTTACATTTATAGTTTGGTTCACAGAGAGAAGATTTTGATTTGTAATTGCTAACAACCCTTCACCGCTCGACTAAGCTACAGTTGTTTTACATTTTGGTAAGTACTTGACTATTTGGTACAAACAACACAGGTTAGTTCATAGCCATGAATGTACGGTTTGCAAGGTAAGGCATGCCCACAATCTCCCTGTACAACGTACAACAAAGCGCCATTTGTGTCTTTGTGACTTCCTGGCACAGCCTCGGCATCTACGTCAACGCACACAAATTCACTGGGATGGGCATGGTCGTAGTGAGAGGTCATCAGATACCCATAATACTCTCTGGTCCAACCTGAAGGACACTTGTTGGTTCCAGGAATCGTCACTTGGGACCCACGTGATCTGACGTAACACACAGCGCAAGGTGCATCATGTTCACTAAGATCGCCTTTTGTAAAGCCTGCAAATGATATTTGGTACTCGGTACCGTATATTGCTGCTGTACCCTGCCACCCACTCTGGTATTTGTCATATATAGGATTGTTGGTTAGACAGACGTAGTTGGTGCCACCACCGGTGTGAGTGTAGTATCCACCGCCCATCGCACCTACAGCAAAGTCAAAGGATATGCATCAAACACTGACCCGAGCAACACAGTACCGAGGATTGAGTGGCCGAGTAAGAGAAAGATGGAAGCACAAAATGACGAGGAAACTCTAAAAGATGCGTCTAAGAATTGTCATTGGCTATGCGCCATTGGGACAAATCAGAAAAAAAACAATTCCCTACCCCCTATCCCCTCTCTGTGGGCGAGCTGTTTTAAACGCAGGGGTTCACTATATAAGGAAACCTTCCTAAGGAAGATTTTTATAAGTTGACGATTAACCGAGAAACATGGTGGAGTAGATTAGGTTTTTCCATTTCAACTCTTAGCCCTCGTCAGTCATGAATGAATGTTATAGGTCTCCGTAAGGTTTTAACATCATTATTCTAACTTTGAGTACATGATTTAATTTTCCCCCAACTTACCTGTGTACACCGTAATGGCATCTCCTGAGCAGTTCGTTCGTCCCCAGCGGTTGTAACTCACACCTGACAGCGCCGGTCCTTCTGGTCCTATTGTTCCTTGAGGGCCGGCAGGTCCCTGGGGCCCAGGACTTCCAGCTCGACCAACATCACCTGTTGTTTTAAAACAATCAAATAATATATTGTTTTATTGCTTGTAACACAAACTTCGGCAAAGTAGAATCATGGGTTTTTATTAATTAGATAAACGTTGTTGGCTTCCCTGGACTTACTTTCATTATATACTGATATTTAGTAAATATGTGATAAATTGAAAAAAAAAAAAAAAGTAAATAAAAACCAACAAACATGAAACGAATGAAAAACCAATCGTGAAACATCTATAGGTGAATAGTCTCTTCCCAAGACTCTTGAACGGACAACGATCAAGAGTAGCCCGGAGGAGCCATGTTACAGATTGGTAATAGCAGAGTAAGCTTGTAACATACATTTACTAGTTTGAGATACCTTTTGGTCCTGAAATCCCACGAGGACCCGCGGGACCTTCTCTTCCGTCTCTACCGTCCCGTCCTGAAAATGTCAATATATGATTGTTAATTTAAACTGTAAAGTCGTAAAAGCATCTGACTGTTATAACAACAGGGAGTGATTCAAACTAACTGAGCAGCCAACTGTAAGCCAAACCTAGCTAAAACTTAGAGCTGGCTCTACCTAGAAAATCTTCGTCCTAAGATCGTCCGACAAGCTAAGTGAGCCATTAAATTATAATCTCCGAAAATGAGTTACTTGCTTATTTTCTTTCAATACCGTAGAGTGTACACTGTGCACAAGAATCCTGAAAGCCTGTTGAAAGTTCTCTGGTTTCGGAAAAAGAACAAATCTACTCTCATCTCGCAGTCCCTTGTGTGACCGTCACACCGGAAACAAAGTAAGAGGGTGATAAAGTATATTTTCGTGACCCGTGGTCGGCCCTTTTTATTTCCTGTGAAATGTGAAAAAGCCATCTTTTTCCTCGTGAATCGTGATCTCCATAGTCGCCGTGAACCGTGATTTTCCGAAACTTTCTCTTTTATTTTCCGTGAAGCGTGAAATGCCAATGTTGTGTTTTTCGTGAATTGTGAAAGGGTTGCTTTATTTTCCGTGAAACGTGATCTATACTCCCCCCCCCCCCCCTCCCCTCTTTACCACCCTCAAGTAACTGAAAAGGTGAGAAGCCATATTGTCTCCAGGAACGAACCCACGGGCAAATAAAATAGCACGCTTAGTCTGAATAGCGATAAGAAATGGATTAGTTTATTAATTACCAGAAGGTCCGGGAGGTCCTGGATTGCCATCTCGTCCGTCTCGACCTAAACAATATTTCTTTCAATCAGTACTCCCCTGTGTTTATTTTTTAAATTCGGTTGATTAAAATCATCCAAATTCCCATGCACGTCTTCTTTCATGTTTTAATAAAAGAAAACCTGAAACGTCTATAACACAAACAACTCTGTAATTGGAGTAATCGGAGGTCTATCTGTTCCTTAGATTACAAGGGCATATAAAAAATTGCCAGATAAATATATAACGGCCTTACAGCAATATTCTCCTCAGTAATGAGATGATGCACTAGACAGTGATTTCTGCTAAACTTCTCCCAACCTTTGGTCTAATTTATTGTATTTATATTTCTGGAAGAAAATGGATAATGGAAAATCTAATACATTGTGATTTTGAAGTAAATAATACTAATAGAAACAACTAATAAATAATTGTTTACTGACCTCGAAGCGAGGACTTCATACGCAAGTCTTTAGAAAGGTTTACTGTTCTGCGAAATTAAACAAAACACTTCATCAACGGGAGCCAATTCTGTTTCATGGTAAAGTTTCTACCTCTAAATCTAACTTACAATTTGCCAAGTAAACAAACTTTGGCTGCTCGCAGAAGATCCAAAACGAGACTCGCTCGGGTCACGCGTCAAAAGAGTGACAACCTGGTGACTAGACGTTATTAATTGACAGTATCATTTTTCCTTCATAACTTTATTTAGAATGAATCTTTTTACGTGGAACTTGTGTTTTAAATTAAATGTAGCAAAGAAGTCTTACTGAAATTATCAAGCACGTTCTTTTTGAAAATTGTCAATTTTAGGGTCATGGCACTGCATCTTCAGTGGAATCAGGTGTACTATAAATCAGATTTATCTGAACAAATACGTGTTTTACCTGCTTTCCAGTGCGATAAGTCTCTTTGTCAGGCCTGACAAAGTTGTTGTCGGGTTAGCATTTCGCTCATGTCTTACATGCACGGCGCTCAGAGATTCTTTGACGCCATTCTTGGAATTCTCAGAAATCTCACTGAGCTTGCTTTCAAGTAAAGCAACTCGCCTTTCCATGGAGATCAGTGAAACAAACAGGATGACAAAGCAAGAAATCATGCACACTATTGCCCCGAAGTACACGAAGGAGCGAAATCCCTCCGTCACCAAATTACGATTTGCTGGTTTTCGTTCCGTACTTAATTCTTGCTCCATTTGAGCCAAGTGGATTCAAACCCCAAATTTGGTATATTCTGCTAAGATTTGTGGCAAAACGTGAACCCGCCGGCAGTAATGCTTTCTCTTGTTGGAGAATGGGCCTGATGTAATGGTTACAGAACATTAATTAATATCACGCGTAGAACGGCTTTTTTTATCACGGGTTATACAGCAGTTGTTTTAGTCGGTTTCAATTTCATTTTCAATTAAGTTGTACGTAACTGTACTTCAAGAGTGTTAATACAATTTTTATTTGCCTCATTGCTGTAGTTTTCTGTACTTTTACTTGGATGTGGCTTTATTAAACAACAACTATGTAATTCAGAAATGGCAAATCACTGCCCCGAGCCAACAAAAAAAAAAAAAAAAAAAAAAGAGGGAATCGAAATAAAAATGAAAGTGGGTGAATTTTGGGGTCGCCAAAATGATAATACATGAATTGCTGATTTTCATGTGACTTTTTCATATTTCGAAATTAAAAACAAGAAATACCTATCCCTCTGAGTTTTCAATTGTAATCAGATAACACCCTCAGCTCTAAGAACGTTAAGTTTTACAAAGTTGTAGCTCGACAGGGTTCATAAAATAGAGTAAGGAGAAGCCTGTCGCGTAAGTCAAAAGATGTCTTATATTTTGGGTATTTGCTAACTAACATTCCTTGAATTAGACCAAGTATTAATTTCAGTGTCCCGAGCTCTAAAGTAACGGACCAACCTTAAGGCATTTCTCTTTTCACTTTTGTGGCATTGTATTCTTTTAAGTTGCCATTAAATTGAGAAAACAAACAAACCATTAAAAAAAATAATAATTAATCATTTTCAAAAGAGTTGGGAAAGAAAATGTCAACCACAAACCTGCAATCAAAGAAAGGGCATCTCAGACAGCTGAGAAACCGTGGGGCTTTTTCTCTTTTCACCAAACTATGGAAACACATTGTCCTCTTCTTTTGCTGAAGGGGCCGGAAAGTACTCAGAGCGCTGAACACAAGCAGTTTTACATGCCGATGTCGAAGGCCGTCCAAGAATCATCCCGGTGGTGCAAACGGCAGTCCGAGCCATGAAAAAGAGGCCAGAATGTAAGTTTTGAAAGTCTATCTTGACAACGTAATTCCAAATTGCACAGCATTATTTTAGTACCAGCGAATGCGAAGGCAGACGACGATGTTTGGTACGAAGCAAGGCCTTTTGGGGTCAACAGCCTCGCAAATTTGATGAAAAGAATCAGCGAAGCAGCCGGGCTGTCGAAAATATATACATGTACAAACCACAACATTAGAGCGACAGCTACAACCCTGTGGTCCAATGGTGTCGTACGTAGTCGTCATATAATATCCAATTCACATCACCGAAATGAGCAATCCCTCGCTCATTGCAACTCGCGTCCTTCTTTTTCTCAGGTACATATCTGCAGTGATGTGTTGAAGGCACTTTCCGGCGGAAAGCAGACCTGTCATCCTTCGGGTCAGCAGATTGACAAAAGATCTACAAGTTGTCATCAGCAAACCAGTCCGTCGCAGGCAGCAAAGGCAGTTCCGATCTTCAAAGAATGAGCAATTCATAATGTGCAACTTGTTTTCCGCTCCTCGGAAACCCGGTCACTCTTTTTCTTTACGTAAGAGTTTTTCTTTGGCAGTTCGAGCTCAATTTTGTCGTCTTCCAAACTTCAATGACAACTCGAACTTTGTTACGTTGTCAGTTGGAATACACAAAACGAACTGGCAAGTTTCGAAGTGTCAACATGTCCGTTTCCCGCGCTTGGGCGTAATTTCACTTTCACGTAAGCTTGTTGAAAAACTGTTCCAATAAAAGTGAAATATTGATCATGAAATTATGAATTTACCTGAAAATGACGCGGGCATACTCAGAAAAAAATCCGTGTGCTCCAAACAGGAGGCGAACCTATGACCTTCCGATTACTCAGGATGCTCTACCGCTGAGCTACAGGAGACTCGTGTTTTTCTAGGTCAATACCCTTCGAAAAACAAAAAAAACAAAGCTGTGGAATGATAAAACATGCTTGTTATTTTGTAATTTTTATATATGTTTTCACCTTCCTCTGATATAAATCCATGTCATTCCTTATTTTTGGTCGGGATCATTTCCGGTCCGGGATCGTTTGCGGTTCAATTTGGGGATCATTTGCTGTCCGGGATCATTTGCGGTCCTGGGATCATTTGCAAACCCCTCTAGACAATAGCATGAATACTTAACGGCCCTCTAAAATTAAATGATGTCAGTTTTAGATTTAAGTCTGTCATCTTTCAGTTTTGAAATTAATCAGTTTCGGAGATGTTTCTCATTCGAATGAGAGATAGAAAGGTATATGCGACGTGAAGAGACACGCAAACATATCTGTTGATAGCTTAGAGGATTGTGCAGTCTCGTCTCTTCGAGTCATTTTCAATGGCGAAGAAATGGCTTTTTAAAGGGCTTCTTATGCTTGCTTTGTACATGTCAACGAAGGAATTAGGTAAGCTCAAACATTGTAACAGATTTAAAGACACTACGTAAATTTTAACTTTTTACAACAGGCATCTTCGCACAGAATTTGAGTAATATGTCTGAGGTCAAAAAGATAGCGGCAAATCTGAACAGCCTTTTTGCGGAATATCAGCACTTCAGAAGCCCTCAGCGCTGATACACACAAACACCGTTAGATCGGTCAGTATCTTTTTGACCCCAGACATACTACCCTGTGCTGCTCGTGGAATTTTTTATTTGAACGAATGCCTTAAATGCGGTAAAATGTTACACAGTCAGTGCAAGCAAAAAAACGAGGATACCCAAAACAAAAACAAAAAAAAAAGGTAATGGAAAATTCATGATATACCTGTATAAACATGGGACGCGGGCGGAAAGGAGTTGTTGAACAAAGCAGTAAAAAACCGAAACGGTGTGAGCAATTGCTTGCTTCAGATAGGTCCATGACGGTTGGTTATTCATCGTGTAAACCGACCTATGCCGATATACCAAAAGATATTGTTGACGCCATGAAACGAGTGGAGCCACAAGAGGTTGCCGATATTTTCTTCTCAAAAAAAACGTAAAGACAGGCCCTGTGCTGCTCGCGAGGAGCAACAGAAAATTATTTCTGCCACAAATATAAGAATGGAGAAATGCCAGACCAACGAAACCTTATTTAAAGAAGCGAGCAGCTCGTGTATTAACTTCCCATAGACCGCAGTCCGGCGTAAGAAGTTAATTGAGCAGTCTCATGATCAAAAAAGAGAAGAAGAGGCAGACAGACTCTCATATCAAGCAAGGTAGTGTCGCCGCGGTCAAGAAATATCGATAAAGCACAGCTTAGCTTGCTGAATTGGTTGAGCTGGTGGCGGTGCTTTCTATTTGAACAAGTGACAAACCCTTGGTATAACACGATGGAGCGCGGACAAACTTAGGACGTAGTTGACACGCCACCACAAGACAGGCGTTTTTAGCCAGCTGTTGAAGACTTTGAAGAACGTGAAACAATCAGCAAATGGCGCGACATTCAGCAGGGTTTGTACAAGGTGCTTGAAGTCCAAGACCAAGCGTACAACAAATACGGACCGTCGGTCCTGTTGAAACTTGAACACGAGAACGCGGCCAAATGATTTTCGTGTGGTCGCCGTCTTCGCTGGCGTATGCGATGAAAAAGAAAAAAAGGAGCCCCGAGTACATCCTGAATCTTGGAATGAAAAGATCGAAAGAAACAGGAAATAATTATTTTGATTTTAAATTAGCATAAACAATAACCGAAAAAACTTTTTTTTTCCAGCCAAGTAAGCGTGTTTGTTCGATGAAACGGCCAGCAGCTTGCTGAATTTTTCTCAAAAAATAAATTGAAAGCGCTGAAATAATGCTGCCCGCGCCGCGATAATACACAACAGGGTGGATATGCAAATTCGTGTTAGTTTTAATTTTGTTCGACCGAGCATGATAAACGCAGAACTTTCGATAGATCAACGTCATGTTTAAATATAGTATATGACAATGGACTACAAAAGGTACATTATGTCACGGTGCCTATAAAAGTTTCGATAAGCAGTGGTTACCCCGTTTATCAACATAATGGCGTTAGAGTGGGATAACTCGTTCGATTTTGAATTTTCTGAAATAGAAAAGACAGAACATCTACTCAGACATCAGCTATCTCTGAAGAGCATGCAACTATTCCGACACAACACATCAAATACCCCAAAACGAATAGCGGTTGAGGGGAATAAGAAATAAAAAATATTTTACTTCTGAATTTAAAGTTGGTTTGCCAAAATTTGACTGAGTTTCATCATTGCATCTGATGTATTTTTCGGCGCCATGCTGGGTGTTGTCTTTGACCGCCGTTCCAGCGTTTTTGGCCTCCTTTTTCGTAGTATTTGTTGAATTTTATCGGACCCCTTTTCCACCCTGCTTCACCAAGTTTTTTGCCCTTTTCTCAGCCGCCCCTTTTGCGGCTGTTTTCGCCACCTTGATCGCGCCTTTTTTGAAAGCTTTCCGTATGGTCATAAGGGTGTCTCGGACCACACCCGACCCTTTGTGCTTGTAGCGATAGCGACCAGCGCGTTCGCGAAATAATTTTTCCCATTCGCAAGGTTGATTCATCTTCGAAAACATCAAGAAGAAATTTATTGTTCCTCGATCGCCCGTCTGTGACCCAAATCCTGATGGATCTGATCTGAGCTGATTTGATCACAGGACGCCACTAGAGTCGATATGGTTCGAGATTAATGTTTTTGCTTTCACGTCACCTGGAGATGACTTGTTTCTTTATTATGGAAAAAGGGTTTTATTTTAATCATGACTTGATGTTGCTGAAAGGTTCGAAACAACTGAAATTTAAAAACGAAAAAATGAAAAAGATGGTATTAGCGTCTTGCTGCTTTTCGTTGTATCAAACACGTTTTCCTTCAGAAAATGAAAATATGGAACTGCAATTTATACATGATGACCTGGGGTGTATTCTCGTAAACATCTTTGTAAATGTCTGTTGAAACGTAGACATCAATTTTTATGGGCGCGCCGCGACGTTAAGGAGGCTTGCATCAGTTTTTTTGGCCTTGAGGTGTACCAGTTAAAATCAAAATTTCTAGAGAATTGATTACAACATCTCTTCGACCTATGAACAAAATATTTCTCGAAGCTTTACAACGAAATGTTAAACTATAACGCTTTCCTTATCTGTTCAAGAAATTATCATAGTAGCAAAGCATTTTCAATTGACATTGAGCCTCCTATACGTGGCTGTGATGTAATATATTCAGGAACGAAAACGACTACATTAATGCAAATTACGGGCTATGTGAATTGTCCGTAATTTCAATTTAGCCATTTCCAGGTTTAAATTGACCTTTTTCAAAATCAGCGGCAACGCGTTACCGTCGCTATGGTAATAGGTGCTGCTTGGAAAACTACTAGAAAACAAACTACGTCATAAGTCGAAAAGATGTTGTGGTGTCAGGGAAATCAAAGCTTGTCTTTTAAAGGTAATTTTGATTTCAACAGTACACCCCAGAGTAGAAACAGCTGCTGCGACCCTCTTTAATTTCGCGATTAATTTGGCCGACGGCTCAGCATTGTCAGCTCGGGTGTAACTAACGTGTAACAGCCCCGGAGGAGGTACGTGGGTTAATTTTTGCTGAATATTTGCCGCTGGCCTCTCAGAGCCCCTACCCATTATAGTCTATTCTGTGGCCAATTATAGACTCCATCTTGGTCACTTTTGGGCAAATATGTAATTTTCGCGATCCCAACTTAGTCACTTTCTATTTAAGTATGTACCGTTTATTGAATAAAGAACATTTTACTTTTCATCTACAGTGCAAACATTTTGGTACATTTGCTAACCGTAAATATGAACAACTGCCTTACCCCGAATATCAGAAAATGTGCGACCTCATTCTAGTAACTCTATTGAAAATGCGAGCCCATGATAGTCAATCCAGTTGTGAAAATGCGACCCCATCCAGCGGCACATTCCCATTAGCCTCTTATACGGAAGTGCCCCAGGGGTATCAGCTAAAATCTACCGAGGAGATCAATTCATGTGACAGTCTGTTCAATTGGCCAGTTCAATTTAAGCCTGCCCGTCAGTCAGTCAGTCAGCCAGTCGGTCAATCAGTCAGTCAGTGAGTCAGTTAGCCAATTAGTCGATCAGTGACTCAGTCAATCAATGAGCCCGTCAGTCAGTCAGTCAGTGAATTAATCAATCAATCAGTCAATCAATCAATCAGATAATCCATCCATCCATCTCTCTGTCATTCAGTCAGTCAGTCAGTCAGTCGGTTGGTCGGTCGGTCGGTCAGTAAGTCAGTCAATCAGTCAGTCCGTCCGTTCGTGCTCCACCCATCCAAGCTTCAGTCCTTGTTAGGCTATTCACAGATGGTCTGGAAGGGGGGAAAGGGGGTCCTTATCCTGCATTCCCGCTCCTTTTTCACGAGAATCACGCACCCCGCACTTTCTTCATCACTATCCCTAATCCCGTTTTTCTTTCCCAGAAAAATACATTAAAAAGTCTAATTTCCACAAAAGCTAATAAATGTAAGATGTACATTGGCCCTTTCGACTGATATTTTAATTTACGCGTGTTTTTAAAGACTTCTGCTAAAAAGAAATAGCTTTTTGTACCTCAGTATGATGAAAGAGCATGCTATGACGATATCACCATATGATATGGCTGTAAGATAAAACGAGACCAAAACTCTAACTGTAGCAGAGCTGACATCACTATTTACCGTATCTAGGACCATCTAGCGGTTAAGTTCTTGAAAAAATCCCATCAAGATTTCAATAAATGTGAATCCATGAAGAGACTGAAGAGCTTGAAGTCAATTGAGCATCGAGTAAATAACTGCTATGTTATTACAGTACGTGCACTTTTCTGGCATCTGGTTGGAACAAAATACTCTGTGACATTTTCAATTGGATTACTATTAACCAGGCACACGCTATAGTTTGATTTGAAAGCAGACACCACTTAGCGCTCGCGTGGTTGATTCTCTTTGGCCGCTGGAACGTTTTTCTTCGAGTCGTGACAATTTCCCAAATTCCCGACAGACAGGCGAAAAAAATCTCGCATCCCGTAACCAAATTTTAGCGAGTCCCGCTTCCCGGGAAGCAGTCAAATCCCGGGTCCCGTCAAGCTATTTAACGTTTCCCCGACTCCCGCACCATATTTTGGCCAAATCCCGGATCCCGAGAATACCCTTCCAGACTCTCTTCAGAATACTGTGCAGGGTGTTTCAAAAGTTCGTGGACATTTTAAAAGTCTATACATCATCCAGATTTTTCATTGTTCTCTCCATTTTCTTACAGACATTAAGAAATCTTATTGTTTATTGATTATCAGAACTATTATAGATGAAAAATAAAAAGAATCGTTGAATTAAATACTTCCTCACCAAAAGGTGCAAATATATGCCGTGTTTGTTTCTGTACTTTCCCGCCATCTTTGTCTGTTTTTTGTTCCTACTAGATTTTCATCGTTTTGACATAATTTGCATTATGAACCGTAAAAAAAGCAGTGTATTTAAGAACACAGGCAGCAATTTTACGATCATTTGGAGTATCTACGCGAGGAACGGCTAAACTATTCCAAAAAAGCAGGAGCTTGGTAGCAAAATGGTCAAGTTCTCAAGAGTCTCACGACAAGCCAAGAAGTGGTAGACCAACAGTCCTTGACAGACTAGCAAAGAAAATTAAAGAAAAAGCAAAGTATAAAAAGGGCAGTTCTATCAAAAAAAATCAGCAAACAACTGAAGAACAAAGATCTGCTTGGAACAACAACAACCGTGTGGAGATATATGTCCAGAAAAGGATGCAAACCTTGAGAGAAAAAAAAAAACGACCACTTCTGAGCAACAAACAGCGGAAAACTCGCTTAGCATTCGCTCGCAAATATCTTTGCAGCAGTTGCAGGAGATGAATGGAAAAAGTTTCTCTTTAGCGATAAGTGCCCTAATACCTTTTCCATCTCCCCAACCCTAAAAACGATATGGTATGAGGCGCACAGGAAAGCCAGGTTTCGCCATCGTACCAAGTTAAAGGAAGCGCCAAATGGATAGCTTGTGGTGGCAATACTTACTTCCTTACATTTTATTCCGCAAGGCCAAACTGTAACGGCAGAGTATTATATTACAAAAATCCTTGAGAAAGAAGTGAAGCCTCTTTTCCTCTGACGACGTGCAACAGAATAGCCTGTAAAACGAAAGCTTTTCACGAACAAAAGCAGCGCGACCTTCGTAAAAGATGGCGCACCAGCTCATACGGCGAAAGCAAACCAGCAGTGGTGCAAGAGGAACCTCCCGAGTTTTACTCTAAAAGATGAGTGGCCAGCAAGTTCACCTAGTCTTAACCCCATCGAGAACCTATGGAGCATCATTGACGAAGCTGCATATAGACATCCGATCCCTAAGACGATGGAAGGACTAAAATCAAGGTTACGGCAAGCCTGGCGAAACTTATCACTAGCAAGCTAAGGGCGGTAGCTCGTTCTATGCCACAAAAACCTTTTTTATACGATAACTGTGTAATTTCTAGCTCGCCGATTGGCTCATTTTTATCATCAATGAGAGTACAGACGGATAAAATTTTAATTTATGCAAACTTTCAACAGTTCAACCTTCAGCCGTCAAGCTGTCAACTTTTTAACCAATGGGATTTTATTAACTTTCCTAAGTAGCGAATCAAAAAGCGAGAAGAGCTATTGACAATATTCGCGTCACTTTGAATAAAATTTACTTGGCTTTGTCTACGGTAAGTTTACGGCATCTTTAACCTTCATTTATTCCCGACGTTTGACCACTTTGGGGTCTTGTTATTGTAAAAAACAAATTGACGTCAGTTTTTTATGCGTCTGTCCTCTTATTGAAGATAAATTTGGTCATAACATTGTCAAAGTTTACTGCAGAATCATTCGCCTGAGACTCGTGGTTCCACAGTCACTTTGACAACGTTATAACGCAATTTATCATCAATTAGAGGACAGATGCATAAAAAACTGAAGTCAATTTGTTAAATACACAATATTCGTTAAATACACTCTCGGAAATTGATAAAGGAAACAATGTACATAAAACTTTCAGTAACATGGGAATCCTCTAACTATCATTTATTTGTATAAAAAAGTGTCCACGAATTTTTGAAACACCCTGTAGGGTAGCTCTGCCTGAAAGCAGCAAAAGTGAATGGGAGCAACTAGAGCTACATTACTGTTCATGACCGTCACTGAATGGTCGTTGCCATAGCGACGAGCCGCTTCTAGTAACACCCATTTGTTTGGTTATTCGTCGTCGTCTGTCATTCGCCCCAAGCCCCTGGTTCTCGCTCGGCCAAGGAGTTTCGCAAAGTTTTTTTCCGAATCGCCTAATAGGGTATCCTCATGAAAACATCATAGTTCAGATTAGACAAATTTTTCGTTTTCCTTGAATCTGTCAAACAAATCGGACCCCCCGTCATTTGGTGTTGACGAGGCTACTGACGCGATCATTCAATGTACGTGTGACCAAATTTTAACACTCTTAAGGCGGGGGGTGCAAATGAATTTAAGTGAAATTTTAGGAAGTTTAAAGAGGGATTAAAAGGATAAAAAGGGGTTTGTAACACCACCAGACAGTTGATTGCCCCCAAAAGGGAACCCCGGGTTGGTGGGCAACTGTTTGGTGTACGTCTACCAATTTCTAACTTCAAATTCTAATTTTAAAACAACATCAAATCTTCAAAATTTCCTATTTCCATAAATTTTACTAATCCTTTGAGGAAAACTATTTATCCCCAAATATACCCCAAAATCACCAAAAAATTTACAAAACAGCCCAAAACGTAGCTATGTGGAATGAGCAGAGAGATTTTTCACTGCTTGACACGTGAACGAGATATTTGCATTCAAGCCATAATACCCAGCAAAAATATGGCCTTCATGTTAACCCCCGCCTTAATTGTTGGGGGCGCGCATCATCTAAACCTTTTGAACATTTAAGCTAACTAAAAGCCTCTTGTACAGAATTGATCACTCAAGTTACAATCAACTTGAACTACATTGTAAGCATTAACGAGGTCCGAATGATCATAAAGGTGAATTTCTAATTCATAGCGAGTTTCTTGTTACATTAAAGTTGACTCACGATTTCTTTTTTTCCTTTTGATTAAAATGCTCTAGATGCACAAGAGCTTAATTTCCCGACAGTTTATGTGTCGCCCCTTGGACATGACACCAACAACTGTGGCGCCAGAGATCAACCTTGTCAGTCCATTGTTAAGGCCGTTCACCAAGTGGACTGTGGCGGAAAAATCTACCTCGAAGGGACTGGTACAAAAAGAACCTTCTACAACTGCAGCGTTTCTGAAAGTCATCAAGGTATTTATATCAACAAAAGCTTGAGCATAAAGGGCTCAATATCTCATGTTTTCTGTGATGGAGGAATTCATTTCAAGAAACCAAATGGCCCACAGAGGATGGAGTTCGAGTTATCAGGGATCGTTTTTTGGCAAACGCCCTTAACTTTTCATGACTGCAGTTTAGTAAAAATTGTTAACTGCTCGTTCCATCATTCGCCTTCGGCTTTGAGTATTCAGATCGGGAGCATTAGAACTTTTCAACTTGAAATCCAAGGCTTTTCGTATTTCCACGAAAATTTGCAATGTGTCGAAGTTCTTCTGGTTAACAACTCAGTAAACGGAAACCAAGTGCTTAATATTAACGTCAGTGATACATATTTCTCAGAAAATGGTGGCCCAGGTTCTCACAAAGGGGGTGTGAGGATTGCAACCAGCAAAAAGTACCCAGAAAAATCAGTAGCGGTACAGATTATTGTATCATGCACCAGCGTCAGCTATGTCGGAAATCATGGACCTTTTATGGACCTTTTTGTTCCTAATGGGGTGACAAATGAGGAGTACAACAATGTGGAACTAAAATGCAATAGAGTCGAGAGAGAGCGTTTGTATTTCTCAAATGTGAGAGAAGCACACGTAAAGTTCATGGCTTTTCAGTGCATTAACAATCGTTCTCCTTGCATTGGGATTCAGTCTGGCAAAGCAGATGTGGAAATCCAGAATTCCTCTTTCAACAAGCAGAAAGGAAAATCTAAAGGAGCAGGCTTGTTCCTTGAGGCCAGTATCAGTGCGTTTTTAAAGATTTTCAATTCAACATTCAAAAACAACAGAGCTTTGGCTGGTGGATCGCTGTTTGCAAACACCCCACGAGGGTTATTAACAATTAGTCTCACCAACGTTTTATTCAGTTACAGTGGTGCAAGAAAATTCGGATGCGCAATAGCAATAGGAGTACCCCCCGTAAAAAAACACCATAGATTGTATAATGGGTCATTTCCAAATGAACTAGATCTCACCCTGAGAAATGTAACAGTTCAGAACTGGCACGGGGACGGATCAAAATGCACTGCTATCGAAGTTTTATTGAGAGGAGGAAAAGTGACACTATACAATTCCAGTTTCTATAAGAGGTTAAAAACATCAGTGGGCGGCTCTTTAAGTTTGAAGACTTTGGGAGGCAAAACGAACGTAACAATTTCGAGGTGCTCACTGATAGACCATGCTCCAAATAAAAGGAAAGCAATTGCTTTCCGTATAGTGGCATCAAACGGTAATGCAGGAAGCGTAACAGTAACAAACAGCCTGATGATCAGCAACGGAACAAAACAAAACGCATTCTTCGTAAGTCCCAAATACCGAATTAAGCTGGTCAACGTTACAGTCACTTCCTTTCGCTATGGTTTCCAAGTGGTATCAACGCCTCCGAAAAATGACTCATTTTCGGTCAAAGTCTACGTTGATAATTGCACATTTGTAAAAAATCATTATGACCTTATGTTAACTCTTCTCGATCCAACCTCAGTTGAAGTTATCATCAAAAACACTCTCTTTACATGCAATGAAACAATCCAGAAAAGCTATGCTATTCGTCTGAATATCGCGCCATTAAAAAACATTAATTCCTCAAACGCAGTAATCAGACTCGAGAATGACACATTTGACTCCAAGCCCTCCAGTAATTTTGCCCTTTTCTTCGAAGGGAAGAAGAACTTGACAATACGACGCTCCAGATTCATCAACTGTACTTACCCCTATCCTGAGGTTCAGAAATGGATCATTCCAGGAAATAAGTCGGGTGATGGTTTTTACGAGACTGCTACAGGAGGCATTTCGATTTTAACCAAGCCAGACAAACCTCTGAAAATGGGTTGTCTTCGATCGGATACCAAGGCGAACACTCACCCGCTCTGGCAGTACGAAACTCACGTGACATTTGAAGACACCGTCTTTGAAAATAATGTCGGGTTGATTGCTGGAGGAGTGCACCTAAGTAACGGATTTACCAAATTTCAAAGATGTACTTTTCAAGATAATTTTGGCATCAAACAGACTGGGCATGTTTATTCCGCTTATGGCACTGGTCAGGTGGAGTTTGAAAACTGTTCTTTCTTGAGAACAAAAGAAAACACGTCGTATAAGAAATCCACCTTCTTGTATTCCGAAAGTGGAGGACCTTTAAATCTTACAAACACTTCTATGATATCGCTAGTCCCGGAGAAAAACAATTTCCCGGTGCTAGCCACCTCCAGTGGAGGATACGTTGATATAGATGAGAAATCGGAGATTCACTGCAGCGAAGGAAGCAAGCTTCTCTTGGAAAACGCAACACATATTGTCTATACGGAGAAAAACAACATGTCTTGCCGAATAAATGTCACTGTTTTAAAGTATTCTTGTCGGTCTTGCATCCCAGGTTATTACAGCCTCCAAAAGGGGATTTCTCGAGGTTTGCATGTTAATTCTACAGTTGACTGTATACCTTGTCCATTTGGTGGAAATTGCACTGAAACTAACATAGCTGCGAAACCAAATTTCTGGGGCTATCCATTACCTGGCCATCCACCATCACTGCAATTTATTAGCTGCCCGGAACATTACTGTCAAAGTCCGTTGCCCCATTCAAAAGACTACAACCGATGTCGTGGCAACAGAGATGGTACTTTGTGTGGAAAATGCGCAGAGGGATTCACAGAAACACTGTTTTCAGCTGATTGCACCAAAATAGCGAAATGTAACCAACACTGGCTGTGGATTGCAACGATGATATTCACAACTGGATTGGCGCTCTATCTTTTGATAAAACCACCCATTCTTGGTTTTCTTGCAGATCAGATCTTATGGTACAAAAGAAAGGACGGCCAGTTAGAAGATGATTCGGGCGAACTTGGTGACCGCCACCACTCCGATAGTGGCTACATTAAAATTACATTCTACTTCTATCAAGTCGCTGAGATTCTCATTGATGGCACAACAAAGAGCTTTTTTGAAAAGGTACCTTTCGCCTATCTCGTGGTGTCCGCTTTCAATTTCCAGATTAGAACAGTAAATGACAGAATCGGGTGTCCCTTTTCTGGGCTAACAGCAGTGACAAAGGAGTTGTTTCTTTCTGCAACCGTCTCTGTGACAATGGCCGACGTTTTATTGATTTATTGCGTGCATAGCTTCATCAACATCTCCAGGCGAAAAGAAAAACCAAAACTAAGTCAGTATGTGGCGGTTCTTGTTGAAGTTCTACTACTGGGTTACGAACGGCTGGCGGAAACATCCTTGAAGCTTATGCATTGCGTGTCTATTGGATCAAAACAATGCCTATTTATTGACGGAAATGTACAATGCTTCCAATGGTGGCAGTACATTTTTCTCGCTTACATTGTAGTGTTTTTGATGCCCTTTATCTTAGTTCTTTACTTTGGCTCCTTCAAACTTTATAAGTCATCCATAAGCGCAAATGAGTTCCTTGCGGCTTGCATTTTTCCATTGCCATTTATCCTGTGCTGGTCTCTCAAAGAAATTCGAAAACGAAGAATGAGCGATTCTACGAATGCACAGGAAGAGAGCGACGACGTTTTGGAAGTTCTTCATGGTCCATTTCGCCCACCAAGCACTAATGACGGAGGAACACTGTACTGGGAAAGTATTCTGATTGGACGACGGTTTGTCCTTCTCGCATGCCATACGTTTATTCACAATGCAATGTTGCGTATGGTTTGCATGACTTTCGCTTGCCTCCTGATGACCCTTCATCACATGTTGAAGAATCCATATCGAGACCCACTGGCTAATAAAGCAGAGACTTTGTCCCTTTCTGCTTTGACAATGATTGCAGCAATCAACCTACCAAGGGCAACCTTGCTTTTTATTGGCTTAGATCTGGGGCCGGCGAAATCTTACCTGGATCACCTGGAGTGGATTGAAGTAGGAGCCTTAGCTTTTATTCCAGTGTTAGTGTTGCTCTTGGTCACTTTTGCGTTTCTCTCCCAGATAGCAAGATTCGTAGCCTTCCTCATCAAACATATACGATATTGGTGGCAACTCTGTACGTCTGCTTCGTTCATGGACGAAAGGAGACTTCTGCTGGATGTAGGCGAACTTTATGGTGATTCTGAACCTTAACATTATTTACGCCTTGTTTATCAGTTTTGCCTTTTTGGTTTAGGTGGGTGGAATCTGCTAGGTTCCGCTACTTCCTCCCTCCTTTCTCCAAGTGTTTTGAGTACCAGGGCTTGTATGCTTTGTATAGTTAATCCCTTTAAAACTAAATGGTTGCTATTATCCTGTACGCAATAGGAAGACCGTTATAAAATTAATGTTAAGAGAAATCTCAGGGTGGTCAACGTTATCTAAAATGG